>NC_057350.1:145315279-145633279 GCF_016509475.1 Prionailurus bengalensis | reverse complement strand
GAACCTGTTTAATATTAAATAGAGCCCATTGTTCTGGGCTTTGAGTTCCATAATGCCCCCAAATGGATCAGCAGATAAATGAACTATTCATGCATTTCTTAGCAGAGGGTGGCTTCCCCCCCCCCCACCATAACATATAATGCATCGCAGATAACGCTTACCTAATGAAACTAGAAAATTGCATTGTTCGTGACTGCTTTGCACTAACTTAAAGACTTTTCCATATCAAGACACACTGTCTCAATACATGCAGTTACACAAGAACACGTCATTAGGTCCTATCCTTCAATGCAATCTCTTAATCTCTGACTCTGCCTGTAAATGTGACCGAAATTAATTGCCACTTTAATTTAATCGGTGTAGACAGCCAATCTGGATATTGCAACGCGAGCATGCTTTTGGAAAGAAAAAGTTTGGGGACTGACTTACTGATTTGCTTTTCTTCAGAGTTTCTGAAAACTGGATTTCAAGCTCATTTTCGAATTTGGGAACTTGTTAAAAATAAAATGAGCTTGCATTGGTATGAAATCTACTGTACTTCTAAATGACATATGACCCTTTAGGCAGTAATATACCAGCCAAAAATCTAGAGAGCTATGTGCCTCCAAAGAAGTCCTTACTCTCCATCTCCTCCCCAGAATATTGTTATAAATCAATTCTTCTAGTATTTTTACAACGGTAATTAGATCTGTGTAAAGTCCTTAGCAGAGTGCCTTAGTGCACAGTGAGCACTCCACAATCATTACCTGTTATGCTGAAAATAGTAAGGTGATAGAAATTCACCGTGACACTCATCTGAGGACCTTGATTTAGGAAGAAGAAATCGTCAGTTTAATCTGTTTATATAAATTATTCTCAAAGGTATTTGGTATCTTCAAAGAATGAAGTCCCTTCTGAAGGCAGGAAGAAAGTCGGTGTGGTGTTCTGTGCAATAAAGTTTTGAATTTGTCAGATTTTCCTTCCAGTGTAGAAGTAAAAACTACATGTCAGGCCCAACAGGATCTGGAACAGCCGACCGGTAAGTTATGATGCTTACATGCTTGTCACTTTCGAATGTATTTGTGAACTTCTTTCAAGGCTTAAATGAAGATTAAATCAAAATAAAGATACAATACTTCCACTAAATCTGTTCTAAATTTAGGTATGTGCTTGCAAAGAGTCCCACTGTTAAATGCAAATATTTTTCTTTCTCTGCCCTTCTATTTTTTTGGGGGACACAGATATTTTTTTTTTGCATCTGTCATAAGTAAATATGGGCTCAGAAAATATATTACATTTCAAAACTGTTGATTGCACCTAATTATGCATGTAAATTGCTACTTCAAGCATGCAGACAGCTTGCAACATTTTGAAAATTTTGCCCTAGTAGTCATCTGAGGTATTTGTGGTACTATTTTGCTTTTGCCTTAAATGACTTCATTCCCGATTAGCTTCCCGATAGTGATGGATCTATGAATAATTTTGACCTTTTGATGTCTCTCTTTTAGATGATTCAAATTAGCAAATCAGGACTGCCAACAAAATCACCCCTCTTATTGTTTATACCAGACCATTTTGATGTTTTGAGTCATTGAAATGAGAGTTTACAAAAAGGTGTCCTGAAAGAACCATCTAATCGTTTGCTACTCAAAATGTCATCAGTGGCCCTGCAGCATCTCAACACGGGTATTGTTAGAAGTACAGTCTCAGGCCCCACCCCAGATTTGCTACATCATAGTCTGCATTTTGACAAGATCCCCACGGGATTCCTACCACATGCAATTGGAGAAGCTGTAATACATCACATAGTTGGCCCTTCTACATTATAATTATCTTTGGCACTGTTCTCCTAAAATACTACTGGAAGAGACTTATTAGGAAAACACAATCATAGAAACTTTTTTTTTTTTTTTGTCAAAACATTATTGTCCCTTCCTGCCCTCCCCTCCCAGGATCTTAGTGCTGCATAATGAGAAGGTACACAAATTAAGAATGTAACAATGTTGTGTACTGGTAAGTGGATTAGAAGTATATCATTTTCTCACATCAGAAAACGCTAACCTGGGGTGCCTGGGTTGCTTAGTCTGTTAAGTGTCTGACTTCTGGTCAGGTCATGATCTCGCGATTCATGAGTTCAAGGCCTGCATCAGGCTCTGTGCTGACAGCTTGGAGCCTGGGGCCTGCTTTGGATTCTGTGTCTCCCTCTCTGCCCCTCCACCACTCATGCTCGCTCTCGCTCTCTCAAAAATAAACATTAAAAAATTTTTTTTAAAAACAACACTAACCTAAAAAGGGAATAGCATTTTATCTTGAATGACAAATTTTATGCAAACATGTAAAATTAGTTCCTTAAAAGCTTTGGTTATTTTTGACCTCTGAGATTTGAAAGTCCACAGTTTCCCCTCCTCTGACAGGATTATTGATTTCCTTCTGTTACAATGGAAGCAGAAACCACCAAGTTTGAGCCTATAAAATGATCATTTAATAAAGCTTCAGTAATTTGGTATAACGGTAGACTAAATTATATGCCCCAGTATTTTTTAGGAACTAAAAGAACTTGTTACTTTAAAGAATTTCTTTAAAGAACATACATGTGGATCAATAAATTATTACTTTAAAAGGTTATCCAATACAGTAGTTCTCACCTTTAAGGTACATGGTATCACCTGGGGAAAGCTGTGGAAAATGCAGGTTATGACCCAGCAGGACAGGATTTGGGCCAGAGAATCTGCATTTCTACAAACTTCCAGGTAAAGCCAATGGATCAGGTCCTCAAATCTAACAGACTTGCTTTATCACCATCAATGGTTGTTAAATTTCAATCACTTGGAGAATCATCACTTGGGGATTTTTTAAATCTGCGATGCCCAGGCTATACACACACACACACACACACACACACACACACACACACACACCCCAGACAAATCCGACCTGAATCTTTGGGGGTGAGAGCTAGGCACCAGTAGTTTTTAAACCTACCCAGGTAATTATGATAGGTAGCCAAGACTGGAAATCAGTGCTATAAATCAGGGATTCTCCAAGCGCAATCCCCATACCAGCAGGAGCCAGATATAAATGCCCACTCTCTAGCCCCACCCCAGACCTACTCAGTATCTACACTTTAAGATCCCCAGGTGATAAGTTGCACATTTAAAGTTGAGATCCACAGCAGCAACCTGATCCCAACTCCTTTATTTGTCTCTTGGCTCTTTACGGATCTACACCCATTGTAAGAAGTTTGTAGAACCCTTACAGATAAAGTTCCAACTGAGAGGAGGAATCCACAAGCATCCTGGCTCTGTTTTAATAACTTCTGTGATTAGCGGCACTGTCCAGTAGAACTTTTCTGAAGTGATGGAAATGTTTTGTATCTGGGCTCTTCGGTAAGTAGCCGCCAGCCACATGTGGCTATCGAGCATATGAATTATGGCTAAGACAGGGAAACTTTTCATTTTAATTTTATTTAATTTTAATTGATTTAAATGTAAATAGCGCTGTGTGGTTATTGGCTCCCCTGTTGAACAGAGCAGCTCTGGAGTAAGCATCCTTCCTGTTGCTCAACCCTTGTTCAAACTCCCAGGTTGAACACAGGCCCCTCCTGCTCAGTTTTTGTATGTATTAATCCCCAGTGAGTATATCAGGAGGAAAAACATCTGCCTTGCCACCTCATTTACATAATAGGTAACATTATGCTTACTATTTTGAATGAGGGGAGTTTAACTTGAATTAAATGCCACCAAAAGTTGTCAAAACCTTTTTCATAGTATTTATAGCTACATAGCTTTAATTTTACAGCCTTTTCAAACACCAGCATACACGGGGTGTAATTGGAGCTGCCTTAAGAAAAAGAGACAAAAGAGTGCAAGTAGATTCTGGGTAGAAGACCCATGAAGACACCCTTTCCCCCAGCATCTTATTGGTGCATAGTGGAAAGTTGCATAAATTAAGACTGGATCTCTGTGGGAAATAAATATAAAACTTGAAGATTCCTCTCGAAATGGAAGATGAGATACAAAACAAAGGAGGGGTCAAGGAGCTTAGGTGGCAGAAGATAGCAAATGAAATTCAAAGTAGAAATGTACCCAACAGTTACCCTGAATGTAAGTACCTAAGCTGTGGAATGGGACAGGACAGGAGGGCAGGGGTGAGAGGAGAGGGAGGGAGGAGAATATGAAATCAAAATGCTCAGGATCTAAGGACCAGCACCAGCAGCCTGAGTGTTCCCTTCTCCAGGATGAAAATAACAAGCAGCAAACACCATCACATTAGCGCTGCCTGGCGCTCCCTACGTCATGCCCCTGCAGCCTTCCCAACAAAACCCCCTGAGGAGCAGATGATCAGGAAAGAGATTATTCGGGGGACATCACTTTAACTGACACATCTCAGAATAGAAAAGCAAATCCCTACTTGAGAGGGAAGAGGACAGTGTTAAAGTCAGCCCTTGCCTTTGAAAAGGTCATGTGTCATTTCCAAGCTGAATTGGCCACAACCTATCTCACAAAAGGAGGCTAACACTAGGAAAAATATTTCATCATCGCCGTATTCATATTTCATCAGGGTCTCTGCCTTGCCCGGCTGCTGATTTGGTACTGTGTGATACAAGATTATGCCCACAAAGAAATGTGTAGCTAAGGGCAACAGCCTCACTTCTGAGGACGGTCACTTCATAGCAACTGAAACCAATAAATAGACTGCCCTTGTTGTCCTCAGAAAAGAAACTCCAAGGGACTTCAGACAATATGATTTCAGGAGGTTGGCCGCCAACTCGGAGGCTATTTGGAACTCGTTTTGACTCTCACGCAGGCATCTTCAGATCCCCTCAACCAGACTCCTTTCCTTCAGAAAGTGAGGGTAAGTTCTTTAAAAGTCCACATCAGTCTACCTCAGAAGGGAGGGGGGCAGAGTAACCGTGAAAGAAAAAGAAAATGTTTATTCCCTTGCCCCTGATGGGCTACAAAGGCCAAACCCGGTTCTACGTTTGTACCACTTTGCTGATACCCCACACCTAACAACGCAGCTGATTAAAGCCAACAACCTCTAACCATTGTTCTAGGCAACATTTGGAGGATTCCCCTACCCTTTGCTTATTCAAACGCACCCATGTTTCTTGGCTGAAGTTATAGGTGTAGTTTACAGATATAGGATTTCCAAGGATTCTGAACTTTCGTTTCTGGGTCACCTGAAAATATTCCAGAACGTTGCAGTTTTAAGGGCAGTGCCATATCTGCTCTGGCAATATTGGAGCAGCTCTGCAAAGTGTGAGCGCCTATGTGGCTTCCTACATCTAAGATAGAATGTCGGCTATGCTGAGCTAGTTCTAGACTCGACTGGTGCCAAAAGGTCACCTTTGTTACCAATAAAGAGCAGCTTGGAGTACGTAGCTTGCATCTGTAGGCAAATGGTCTTCCTATTTTTGAACTCCGGATCAGGCAGACAGATCCACTCAGTCACAGCCTTCTGGGGCTATTGCAAGCTTTCTTTGCATGCACCCTGCAGGCGGCTAGCTCCCAGAAGGTACAAGGAAGAGAGGCCTGTAAGCTCAGTCCATTTTTCCCAAATTCATTGGGCAGTTAAGACACCTAAGACCGAGACTAAAAGAGGACACACCAGGAGCGTCCTGGATTCCCTACATATGGAAAGAAACATCAAAAGTAGGGAAGAAGTGGTAAACCCCCCCCAAACAAATTCTGCGTCAATATTTGTCCCAAGTCCCATGTCCCAACCCTCCTCACGGCATGGTGCCTCCTGTGGTGGGCGGGAACTCTGGGAGCCCACCCTGAACAGCTCCATTTCCTCCCATCGATCATATCCACTCATCGATCCCGTGTGGTCACCAGGCGATGACCAGCTCTACCAATCACACTCCCCTCAATTGTAGAACTGATTTGTTGGGTCTTAGATGTGGTTGGTCAGAATTAACATTCCTCGTACAAAACTGTCAAGAATTAAACTCCTGACCTGGCTCTCATTAGCATCATGCTAGAATCAACTGAGCAAACCAGACATTTTATAGAGGTGTAAAGCTTGCAGAGGTGGTGCTCTAGCAAGTGCCTTTTATCTTACAAGAGCCTAATAAATATTACATTTTCATGATGTGTCTTTTTAAACCATATATTATCTTTCATTCCCTTGTATAGTATATTTTAGAAGACCCACCTCATGCAGTGCCTTGCACATGGTGGGACTAAATAAATGTTTGAGAATGAATATTAAAGACCTTTTATGCGAAGGCTTAGAAACGACTTTGCATCTCATCTGGGAAAATTTAGTCTTCAAGAAAGTAAAACAAGAATAGGCCATTTGGAAAGTAGGTTTCCATCATGGACTTAACTGTGGTCACGTGTTTGTTTCAAATTCACTGAATTACCACAGGAAAGAAAATAACCATTAACTTTGCAGTACGTTGTCTCAGCCTTCATTTCCTTTTTTATTAATTGAGGGACCTATCCTTCCTTTCAGCTCCAAGATCTGAGATAACAAGAGTAGATATTTTCTGACCAGTTAAGAGCACACAGAGAGCATCCAATAATCAAGTGAGAGTGGGAAACTCTCTGGCGTTTGTAACAATATGTTCTCATTTTCATCTATTAAATAGCAGATCTCCTATTTCTAGATACGGCCATTGGTCTCCTGGTCATTATGTCCTTATTTGCACACTGTGTTTTTCATTTTGGAAGCAGAGGAGAAGCAACACGTACAACTATAGTAAAAATTAGGCAAGACATTTTGGAAAACCAAGAATCTAAATGTAAGCAGGAAACAGGAAACAAGCCACGGAGACAGCCGTAAATATAATAAATGAGCTCCTAGGGAAAACCAACAGAGTGTGGTGATGAGTTCTAAGATTCACCTGAATGTATTTCTAGAGAAAAGGACCACTCTAGTGGGGAAATTGACATTTGAATGGGTGTTATATGCCTTTTTCATAGAATAGTATTCTCGGGTTCTTTAAGAATATCATGTATATGCTTAGAAATTAAGGTGCAAGTGACTACCAACTTTTGCTTCCTCTTACTACTTCCTCGGCATGCAGGCTTCCAGGCTGTGCTCTGTCGACACTGCTGTGTTATGTATCACTAGTCACCTCCCCGCTGCTGAAATCAACACCTTTCCAGCTGTTGATCTCAGCTGGCCTTCGGTCTCATATTTCACCCCAACCTTCTCAAAAAGCTACTCAGCCTCGATTCCCTCCTCACCCTCTGACTATTCCCTACTGTCTCTTTAACTCTTCTTTTCCTATCTGTTTCCAAATGACCTGTTCTACTCCACGAATACTCTTTCTTCACAGAACTTCAGCTTGCTCATCCCGGGGAATAGTGCTCACTGTCACCAGAGAGATGAAGCCCAACATTAAACGTTTACCTATGGCATCTCTTTAATGATCTTAACAGCTCTCTGGGGCAGCCATTACTAATCCTATCTGATGCACAAAGAAACAGAGGTTCTGCCTGTCTGGGTAATGTGCCTAAAGCCACAACCCTGGTAGTAGCAGAAGCAGAGATTTTAACCCAGGCATGGCTGACTCAAATTGCACGATCCTTTCACCACTGAAAGGTCAGCTGCGGGTGTGTAATGTACCTCCCCAGAACCCAAGGCCTGCAACAATCATCATCGTCTCTGTGGCACACACATCTACAGTACAGATAGAGCTCGGTGGATATGACATGCCTCTGCTCCGTGGGGCCCCAGCCGGGGCAGCTTAGCTGGGGCTGGAGGCTCCACTCACGGGGCTGGCAGGCTGGTGCTGGCCGTTGTATGGGAGCTCAGGGCCTCCGTTCCCTCCACCTGGGCCTCGCCAATGGCCACTTGGGCTTCTTCACACCATGGTGGCTGGTTTCCAGAAGCAAAGAACCTAATACAGGGAGGCAGAAGTGCAAGGCATTTTTATGACTTAGTCGCATAGTGTCATTTCTGCTATGCCGTCCGTTGAGGCAAACACAGAGTCCATGTTCAAGGGGAGGTAACGTAGACTCCACCTCTCAATGGGGAAATAGGAAGGTACCAGAAGAGGATGGAGGCCAGGAGGAAACACTGTCGCAACCATCTCTCGACAAAACAAGCTGCCACAGCGTGGTTCCTCTACTATAAAGATAACTTTCATTTCTTTACCTCCGAGTCCTGACATCTCTTCTGAAGCCAGCTCCACAGTTCTGATTGTCTATTCAAATTTTTCAAAAGCCTAATTCACTTTATTGAAGTCAAGCCTCGCTTGATTCTTCATACTTACATGATCAGCACCATCGACCCAGTCACCATCGCTGAACGGCTCACCTGCAGCTTTTACTCCTCCTGTTCCTGTGGCCCCACACCCATTTCTTCTAACCTGTCGGCTCTCTGTCATCAGATAGCGGATTCATTCTTGCAAAAACATTTATCGAGTACCTACGATGTAACTGGTCTTGCATTGGTTGTTGTTAATTATTAGTGATACAGATACAATAGTACACACACGCAAAAATATGTATGAATAATATGTATACACGTACACATATATGTTCACATATCTTCTGCCTTTGCTCTCAAGCAATGTATAGGTATTTGTAGAAATAGACAAATCAACAAAAAAAATGTACAATTTACGATTGTTATCAGCATTATATTCCAAGTACACTGCAGGGTGTAGAAGTTGCAAGGAAATGGAACTCAATCCTACATTTGGGAGAGTGAAGGAAGAAGGCAGCGCATTTAAAGGGATAGTAGGAGTTTTATGCCATCAGCACTCACACATTACAGACATATATATATGTGTCTGTGTGTATATATATACATATATATGTGTGCGTATATATATATATATATATATACAATCTGTGTCATGTGTTTGTGAATGTTCATAGTTATATATTTATAAATTTTATAAATATATTTTAATATTTATTGCACAGAATGACATTTAGCTCAGGATGAGTTTCAGTTGGTCTGCCACAAGACAGTCTCTGAAGCAACGAATGATGCCCAAAGCCGAACCTCTGTTCAAATATATTTCTCCATGGACTCTTTTTGAATGTGTCTAACTTGTAGAAGGTAAATCAATTTAATTGGGATTAACCAGTATCACCGAGCATTGTAATGTTTGAAAGTCAATGTAGAGAGATTTTTTAAAGTCTTTACAGGAATTGGAGAGCTTTTTAAATGACAAGGAAAGAAATCTTGCATGACCCCATGCCAGCTTGCTCTCAAACCTGTTCCTCACTGGGTTAGTTGCGTCTCCTGCTCTGCTCTGTGTCACAGGGAACTACACTTCTGGGCTCCCTTGCTAACTTGTCTCTGGTAGGTTTAAGTCCATGGGATGCACGGGTAGAAAACAAGAGGGTGCAAGGGGGGGAGACACTGGGGTATTTCGTCCATCTGTCTGCCTTGCCTGTGTCCAGCAACAGCCCAGATGTCTGGTTGGGTACTAGTACCCTCTGTGGCTCCCATTCCCACTGTATAACCCCAGATTCTGGGATGAGGTAACACATCCTCCTTCCCCATGGGCTTCCAGCTCTAGGGATGGGACCAACCTCTTGCTCTGGCTAGCCTCTGGTGCCCTCAACATCCTCTGGCTGCCACATGTGACCAATTCTAGCACAATCCCTTCCATGTGAAAGAGTACAATGGCATCTGGGTTGCTGATTGGACCTCAACTGATACATCCAGCTAGCTCAGTTTTTAAAGTTATTTTTAATTATTATATAATACTTCTAACCTGAAATTTACCATCATAATCGTATTGAGATTGTAGTTCCGTGACATTAATACATGTATGTTCCACAGCCATCACCAACCATCCATCTCCAGAACTCTGCTCATTTGTAAAACTGAAACTCTATACCCATGAAACAACTCCTCATTCTCCCCACCCATAGCCCCTGGCAACCACCATTCAACTGTCTATGAATCTGACTGCTCTAGTTACCTCATGTAAGTAGAATTATACAGTATTTGTCCTTTTATGCCTAGTTTATCTCACTTAATGTCCTCAAGGTTCATCCATGTTGCAACACGTGTCAAATTTCCTTCCGTTTTAAGAATAAATAATATTCCATTGTATGTATGTACCAGATTTTGTTTATCCATTCATCTGCTGATGGGGCCTTAGCTATTGGGAATAATGCTGTTAGGGACATGGGTCCCTGATTTTAGTCCCTAATTTCAGTTCTTCTGGGCATATGCATGGAACTGAAATTCTAGATCATACGGTAATTCTATTTTTAATTCTTTAAAGAACTACCAGCTTGTTTTCTCTGGTGGCTGCACATATACATCCTCACCAACCACACAGGAGTGTTCTAATTTATCCATATCCTTGCCCACCCTTTATATTTTCTGTCTTTTTGATAATAGTCACCCTAATGGGTATGCAGTGGTACCTCATGGTAGTTCTTAGCTCATTTTAATACCAGAACAGTTGGCTTTGGGTAGCAAAAATCATCAACTCAATCTCATCTTCTGGTCATTGGTAAATAATAAGCAGGATTTCTGGCAGTAAGTTTATCGCTGCTCTCTATTTTTGTGACGAGTTTAAGTGAGAGCCTTACCAGTGCCCAACAGTGGGGGCCCCGTGAAGATTTCTGAGTAAGACGGCTCTTCTGTTCAAATCCCACCTCAGTTACTCTATGACCTTGGACAACTCAGCACACCTCTCTCTGATCTCAGTTTTTTCGTCATTACCTTGCAACTAATAACCTCTGTCTTGCACAGCTAGAATTATATTTTCTCTGCATATTTACTTATATTCCAGATTCTTAGTTTTAAATATTTGATGCTTCATATCTTGCTAGCTTGTTTATATAGTTAAAACCTCATATGCTTTTGTTGACACAGTATCAATAAAAAGAACTGAGAATGTGCACATGTTGCTTTCCCTGGTAGCTAAGCTTAAGAGAGGTGATTAATTAAAAGTACAAGTCCCTGATGTCTGATCATATCATTTCAAATCCTAACTCCACCACCAGTAAAGGTATGACTTTGGAAAGTTACCTAAATTATTAAATGTCTCTGGGCCTCAGCTTCCCAATCTGTAAAATAGGTATAATAATAGTTCCTATACCTTTGGGTCATGGGGGTTAAGTTATAACATTACCTCAAGCTCTTAGTTATCACACTTATTTCTTTTTTAATTTTTTTTTAACGTTTATTTATTTTTGAGACAGAGAGAGACAGAGCATGAACGGGGGAGGGTCAGAGAGAGGGAGACACAGAATCTGAAACAGGTTCCAGGCTCTGAGCTGTCAGCACAGAGCCCGACGCGGGGCTCGAACTCACGGACCGCGAGATCGTGACCTGAGCCGAAGTCGGCCGCTTAACCGACTGAGCCACCCAGGCGCCCCTATCACACTTATTAATACACATTAAGGATTATTATTAGATTCCATTTCAACTGCAAATTGTAAATGTTAGTGGATCCACTCTTGAAATATCCCTTCACTGAAACTTTTACATTTCACAGAGGAGATTCTAGTCGGGATACATTAGGACACAGTGATCAAGAATGCTGCTGTCTGCATTTGCAGCCCTCACCTACCTTTCCCAGACTCTTGGGTGCATAGGAACTTTGTATCAATCTAGGTACCCTTCTATATAGGTAGGACAAGCTCTGTGGCCCTGGTCTTCTCTCCGTATGCCTAAATGGTAGAACTCATGGCATTGTGCTTTTTGTATCGTACAGTCTACATTTTTAATCAGCAAAACAAGGCCAACCATGGTCTTCTTCTGAGGACAGCATTTTTGCTCAACCATAGTCCAAACTTCTCAGGACTATGTATAATGAGCGTGACTCATTGACTTCTTCTTCCCTAAATGAAAATGCAAAGCACAATGTCAACCTCATTCACTCATCCGTTCATTTCGCAAACCTTTCTCAAGGACCTGTGCCAGGCACTAAGAAAAATATCAAGACACAGCTTTAGCCCTCCGGGAGACCTGGAGACTGACAATTAGCACAAGGCTGAATCTGGAAGGATGGGGAAATGTTAACAAGGAAGAATAAAAGGGAGGGAGCGTGCTGTTCCAGGTATCAAGAACAACAGGTACAGAAGCATGGAGGATGAGAGTAATGTGACACATTATGGGAACCTCAAGTGTGTGCAAGAATTGCATCAGGTTGATGCAAAAGTTGGCTGGATCCAGATCATGAAGGCATTTCTGTGTCCTGGTAAGAAGTTCAGACATGAGACCAGGCACACTACGGGGGAATGACTGTGGTATTTTAAGCTGGAAATAAGAAAACGGAGGGGATTTCTATGACAACTCTATGGACAAGAGTAAGACTAGAGGCCAAGGAAACCAAATAGGACACTACAGCAGTAACAGAAGCAAGAAATAAGATTTCTAACAAGTCAGTGGACATAGAAAGAAGAGAAAGCACTGCATTCTAAATTGGAATCAGAAAGATAATCAACAAGACTGGGTGAGTCATTACATGTACCTGTTGCTTCTAAATTAAGAGTTCTAAGATTATTGAGCAAACCATAAATATCCTCTGACCACACGGGAGTACATCCAACAAGGTTTCAAAAAATGGTCAAAGTGAGAGCAAAATCTATGTGCCACGTAGCTGTCAGATTTCAACCAAAGCTGACCTATTTCAGCATCAGCTACACACCAGAATATCGGAGGCCAACAAGTTCTGTGGAATGATTGTTTAGGAGAAAAGAGGAAAAGCCCACACCTTCAAGATGGTGTAAAGTTTTGCTTCTGCGTTTACAGTGTTACTCATCCTGAAGGTTCACTTGAGTGTTTAGACATGAAACTAAGGATAGGCTTTTCTGTGTTAAACCTCAAACGTCCCAAGAGTCTATTTTCTAGTGTCTTTAAGCAACTCCCCAATTAACCATACCCAACCATTAAGAATCTGTTGATTCTATTTTTAAAGATGTGAGTGGATATGTTCCTAAACATCCTTGAGTGACCCAATCCAGTTCTTAAGCCTCTTCCCAGGAAGAAAAGCTTCCTCATAACGACTGTAACTCTCTCATATGGCCCAGTGAAACTCTCTCCTCTTATGCTATTTGGAGAGCACTGGAGAATACCTGTTGTACCAAAGGCATTGCATTTGACTGAATCTTATAAGTGGAAATGACTTCTCCCTCAGAGATCAATACAAGGTGAAAGACATTAAATATAATTTGCTGAAAATTACACTTTTCAGGTTCCAGAGCTAATCACTCACCATTTATAAATACATGACTTTTGGCTTACAGTGGAAGGAATAACAACCCTGAACACCAATTCCAGAACTGGCCTTATCTTCAACATTTTCTTTCCTCAGAGTTTGCATATATATTTAGAACAAGGCAACCATTTTGGAGCATACAATTGAAAGACTCACTATTACAAGATAAAATTATCATATGTTGTATGGTAAATTCCTATGTCTAAGAAAGTCTTAGTCAACTAGATAACTGACTCCTTCCATTGGTCAAGCACTGGCCACATTTTTAGGAGGTCGGGCCATGCATGTTAGATGACTGGAGTCCAGAGTTGGAATCCAATGAAACAAAAAAGGGATTAGGAGTGAAATGTGGGTTCAATTCAAGGCTGCCACCAGAAAGGAAGTACAAGCTATCTGTTTCAGTAAAGATGGGTCCATGGAAACTTGGTTTCACTACTGTTCTCTTCGATCTGTCTCTCTCTGCTGTATAATCTTTGTCCTCTGGCTGGCTCCACACTTATTCGGCTAAATTACATCGCACACCCTCCCATGAACTAATCAGCATAGCCAACATAATATGATAATCTAATTGAGGTAAGCCAATCATGTCCTGTCCCTGAATCTGTGTGTGTGTGTATGTGTGTGTAGGGGGCGTGGTCGATGCCATGAAACCACATGTCTGCCACAACAGAAAAGGGATGGGGCAGATGCCAGCAAGGCGTTGGTGCCCACTGAACAGCCTGCTGAATCAGTTATCAATGAGAGCAGGGGGATAAAGCCGGAGAAAAAGGAAGCAAAAGAATTTGAGAACAAAACAGTCACAGCACAGCATCAGACTCAATTCACTAGGCAAAAGACAACCTCGCACTGAAGCAAATGGCCTCAAATGGTAGGTTGATTATATTCTTCCTGCTGTAGTGGGTAACCAACAATAACTCCTAAGGAGGATTAAAGCCAAGTCTTACATTCATGGCAGTCACTTCCTGATTTTAATTATTAAGAAAAGAACAATGATGGTTATAATGCCAGATAGCTCATGGCAGTAAATCACTGGTCTAGAATAGAAAAAGAAGCATTCACTCTTTCAGGCAACTAATGGACTATTTAGTAAATGTCTGCTCTTAAGGACAAAGTAGAACTCTGAAACGCTAAACACTTCATTAAATAAAACAACTTGTTTCCTAAGAACTGCATTACGTGCTGTGACAAGATGTTCTAGGACTGACTGAGTCTTTCGATAGGAACAAGGAGTTTACATGCCAATGTTGAAAAGGGAAGGGAGAAGGGTCACAGCCTCCAGGCAAGTGCATTTTACAATTACCAAAATCTGAGTGCAAATGCCACTTGTTTTATTTTATTTATACCAAGAAATTCTGCCTAAGAATAAATCAATTAGTAAATATCTTGTGCAGTACTTGCAAGTGGTAAGTACTCAATAAATGTTCATTGAATTAAAGTATTTATTGAGTGCCTCGTAAGGACTGTGACAGGCTCTGATGGTAGTTTAGAAGACACTATGCATATCCCTGGGAACTCACTCTTCCGAACTACATGGATAGCATCTGAGGCTCTGCTTGAGGGAGACACGGAGTCATTACATGGGGTGGGCTGGGGGTACTGGGCAGTTACTGGGCCTGGGAGCAGCTCTCGGCCAAGGCCGGATAGCAATGGGTGAACAAATACCCAGCTTCTTGACCACTCGGGTGAGACCGGTCAGACGCATGTTCTATGCTGGTGTCTCAGAGGTCTTGAGCAGGAATGAGTCCCAGTTGCCTACAGCACTCACCTTCTCATTAGTATACATTTAATTGGCTACCTTCTCTCCCTTTTCTTGTTTTCCCACTCCCTGCCAATGCTTCCGGGGATCACCTTCTAAATAAAACACCCCCTTTTCCTTGCAAGCTTGTCTCATGATCAGCTTCTGGAGGAACACAGCCTATGGCAGCAGTCTTCCTAATATCCATTCTCCCTTTTTCCCTGGCTATCAGAACCCTAATATTTTGAGGAGAGGCAGTAAGCCCATCCCCCAGAAATAGATTATCTGGGGGATATGCCAAACAGGGCAATCCTATTTTCTGTTTTCCTAGCCAATGTTGTAACTACAAGAGGGTAGCATGATCAATTTAGGCAGTGAGAAATAAGCAAAAATCTACTGGAAATTTTCTGGAGAAGCTGCTGTTCTCTTGATAACAAGTTACAGATGCAACTTCCCACTTCCTGCCTTGAATACAATCGTGGGGCCATTGGACATCTGCTCCAGCAAAGAGATCCATAGCAAAGATTTTGCTGGCCCCCAACATCACTGACCCACTGAACCAACAGGAGCAATGCCCATTTCTGAGACCTCTTGTTATGGGAGAAATTATAACCTTATATGTTTAAGTCATTGTCATTCAGTTTTCTGTTACATGCAGCCAAAAGCAATCCTAACAAATACTAACATCTAGCGCTATGTTAAGGGTTGAAAGAGATCAAGAAGGCACAACCCATATCTCTTTCACTGAGGAGTAAAAACTACGTTACAAGATCATTAGAACCACTTTTATAAACTCTAAGAGGACTGATATCATATTTGGCTCAAGCACCTGTTGAACAATTAGTTGGCACAGATTCAAGCACTGTGGCATATTTGAGCTAGAGGGTCCTCTAGATCCCTTCCAATGTCAAGTGTCTGTCATTCCATCCTCTTACCACAGGGAAGGAAAAAATGACAGTAATATTCCCAGAGAGGTCCACCGAAGAACAGAAGAAAGAAACGGACCCTGAAAGGTGGAAACGATGTGAATACAGTGAAATAAAGAGCAACGCAATCAGAGCAAGGGCTTGGAAATATATGCTGTAGAAATAATGCATACAACTTGAAAGTCTCATGGTAGGAAGCCCTAAACTCGGACAGCCCCCCAATGAAAGGGAAATGCAGCAGCTCTGACGAATTCCATTATAGACCTAGATGCAGCCTTGTTCGCTATTTCAGAAGAGCAGGTTTCTAAAGAGTATCTGCTATGACTGGATCCAGAGGCTCTTGCTTTTAAACCCTCCTAGGAATCTCAACATCAGCTCAATGGACAATGACAAAAGTGTTAACTTGTGTTACACCACTCTCCGAAGATGAGACCAGGATGTCATCAGGTGTGGCATTAAATGCCAGCAGAAAAGAAAGTGGAAGAGACTGCTGTGGTGGAATTCAATGACATTGAACCCTGGAGAGAAGCCTGTTGTCATTGCTTGGCATTTACGGCATCTGTAATTTATTAGCTATTCCTGAGCAAAAGCCCTGTGCACTAGAGTCTTTTTTTTTTCTTTAATAAAGGAAGTGAAAGAGGGTCAGAGAATAAGTTCAAGGTAACCAAGAATCTTTTCAGCAGTAAGATAAACAAATGTTACCATGAGTCTGAAAGACAGAGTTCTGTGGTGGGAAGAAATACATGGGCCTTGCTAATTCTACAGAACCACTGACTTTGTATTACAGTGATAACTAAAATCACTATTGTCTACATTTTACAAAGTGCTGTCACATATGCTACCTTATTCATGCTTCACAAAACCCCAGGAGGTAGATAAATCAAATATTAAATCCCTGTTTTACAGAGGAGGAAACTGAGGCTCCAGAGGTTGAGCAATCGAGGTCACCTTGCCGGGAAGGAGCTGGAATTCAAGCCTTCAAACGCAAACTCCCATTCTCTGTTCATTCCTCCACACTGCCATGTAACTCTCAGCTACATGAACCTGAGGGCCAATTCTGGTTAGTCTTGGAGTGCCCAAGATTCAGGCCAACACACGGATACATAACTTCTTACAATCTACATAAAGTAATTAATTCACTTACTCATTGAACAATTATTTCTTAAATGCTGACCATGCACCAAGCACCATGCTATGTGCTGTGGATCCTTAGGAAAGAAAAAGTCCTAGGGTGCCTGGGTGGCTCAGTCAGTTAAGCATCTGACTTCAGCCCGGTCATGATCTCGTGGTCTGTGGGTTCGAGTCCCGCATCGGGCTCTGTGCTGACAGCTCAGAGCCTGGAACTTGCTTCAGATTCTGTGTCTCCCTCTCTCTCTGCCCCTCCCCTGCTTGTACTCTGTCTCTCTCTCTCTCAAAAATAAACATTAGAAAAAATTAATTAAAATTAAAAAAGGAAAGAAAAGGTCCTTACAATTCTTTTCAAAGACCCTAAGCATCTTTAAATTACTGTCCTCATATGTAAGCCAGAATGCCTTTCCTGGAGACAGATTTTTCAGCTGGCCCTGGTAATGGGGGCAAGACCTGCCTTGGTTTGCTAACTTGGATCATCACGAACACAGTGCTCTATAGAGTGAATAAAAAAGAGTGAAGAGCGAGGTCCAGGGACCCAGAAGGAAAGGATATACGTCAGAAGCTCTACAATAGCACCGTCCAATAGACCTTTCTGGGATGATGGAAATGTTCCGTATTTGTGCCGTCCAATTTGGTAGCCACTCGAAATGTGGCTAGTGTGACTGAGGGCACAAATTTTTAACTCTAATTTTAATGAATTCAAAACCACACGTATCAAGTGGCTATCATATTGGACAGCACAGCTCTAGAAACTAACCCAGTAGCTGAGACACTGGAACATGTGTGGCATTGCAGGGTAGAGACAGCCATAGCTTCTGTTTATACAGAGTTGGAAATACAATGCCTTTCCCAAACACCTCATGGAGAGAGAAGTACCTTTCCTTGGAAAACTAGCTTGGTAAGCTAATTGGGGTCACAGAGAGGCTGTGAGAACACGGTTCTTGCACTAGTATGTGGTTTCTGAATCTTAGCATTTTTGATATTTTCCCCTGGACAAATCTTAGTTAGGGATAGGACCTTTCCTGTGCCTTGCGGGATGTTTAGCAGCAGCCCTGGCCTTTACCCAGCAGGTGCCAGTATCAGACGCGGTCGGGGCAACCATATATGTCCCCACATATGGCCAAATGCCCCCTTGATGCTCCTGGTTGAGAACCACTACAATAGTCCAAGAAACAAGGCCAAGGCCAACCTGGTCTGCAGGGCAAAATAAGAATAAGTAGGGTTTACTCTTGGGAAAGAGGAGGAGAAAACAGACCTGAGGATGAGAAGTGCAGAGAAAAAGGGGAACAGCCTGGAAGAGGCAAGCATTTTGGGTACATCAGGTAAAGAACCAGGGAGAGTTCCCAGTGTCAGCAGAAGAAAGTCAAGAATAAGAATAAGAAGTCTGGCTCTTCAACGTGGACTTGTTTTCAAAGCTACCACAGAAAATCCTCCTTCATATCCTCCTACACCTGTCGGTACAATTTACTATACTTTACAAATGTTTCTGTGGGTGGGTTTTTGTTGAAGTTAAGAAAAAAAGCTAAGATGCATGCTTGCATTAAATTATAGACCTAAAGCAGGTACTGGGCAGATGGGTGATGATGAGGAGGAGGAGGAGGAGGACGACGAAAGTAAAGCCTGGATTCACTGGACCCTTTTTATGAAGCAGTCCAAGCACACCTTAGGACTCCATCAGGGAAGCAGAACCGCCATGACTATCGCGCAATAAAAAAAAAAATGTGTTAAAGCAATGAGACCTTACAGCACTGTGGGGAGGACTGGAGAAGTATGGGTCTGGAAAAGGGACATCAAAGGACCAGAGGAATGTCAGTAACAGGGACTGTGGCACAGGCGGACGAGTGGAACTAGCAAGCACATCCCCCAGTGGGGCTGGGATTGCAATGGGGGTCAAGTATGTGGTGGCAGGCCTGTAGTCAGTGGCCTGTGGTCTGGGAATGGTGTGCGGAGTAGGGAAAGGTGGGCATGCTGGCGTCCACGGCACCTTTGGGTCTATCTCTCACCACTGCTGTCTCCCTGACGGCTTTTCTCTCTGCAATACAACTTTAGTTACAATCCTGTAATCAAATACCAAAAAAATCAACTGAAAGATACTCACACATTTATATAAGTAGATATTCATTCAATATTATTCATGAGTGGGGCACCTAGGTGGCTCATTCGGTTGAATGTCTGACTCTTGATTTTGGCTCAGGTCATAATCCCAGGGTGGTGGGATCGAGCCCTGCAGCAGGCTCTGCGCTAGGCATGGAGCCTGCTGGAGATTCTCCTTCCCTCTGCCTCCTTCTCTTTCTCTCCCTTTGTACCTCTCCTGCTCCCACACGCTCTCTTTCTCTCAAAAAAATTTAATTAAAAACATATTATTCATGAGCATAAAAACATGTTCCCTATTAAAAACCATGAAAAGAATAGAAAGTTATAGTATGGCCATCAAAATTATGATGTGTTTAAGACTAATGATATGAGGGAAAGATTGTCCTATAATCTTAAATGGAAAAGTATATGTGATGTGTATGTGTATACAATGTTACAATTTTTATAAAATGATTCACACCCACCTAGAAAAATGGCCAGAAGGGAATATATGCACATCCAAGTGGGGGATGATGGATACTTTTTATTTTCCTTTTCCTAGGTTATATTTTCCTCTCAGTGATTATATAATGATAATTTTAAACTGTTTGGTCTGCTGCATACATTCTTTTCCATAGGCTTTTTTGTTTGGCCGCTAATCTGTTCACTTCGCTTTATTACAGAAGATACCACAATAAAAATTCCTCACCAAAAAACCCACTTTCTAAAAACCAACTATCTAAGAAACTCTATTATCATTAAGGGAGTGAGGGGAAAAATTTTTAAATCCTTGCTCATAAACGTCTCAAATGAGTCAAGGGAGCTCTAGAGGTCACAGCTGGCCCCTGTTGTTGCCCTCTGTAATTCGGGAAGAGTGGCCAGGTCAGTTCCCCCTCTGGAGTGCTGGTGCTCAGAGAGTCGAGCTCAGTTAGGAAGCATTACTGCCTTCTCTCCTCGTCTCCCCTGCCCTCCCCTTACATGCGAGACTGAGTTTTCTGAGCCAGTCTTCAGTTTCTGGAGCATTAAACAGCAGAGGCCCTTCACCTGCTATTGGGGTCATGTCTGAGTTGGCTTGGCACACTGCATTTTTAGGGAATAAAGGATGGTGAAATACTTCTGGCCAGTCTTTCACTCTTTCTCTCTCTCCCGTGTCCTAAAACTCCATCTCATTTCACCAAAAAGGAATTCCTTATGATTCTTTAAGTCTGAGGCCCATTATGCCAGTGGTCATGGTAGAGAAGTTAGGTGTGGAGCAGGCAGACACAGGGCATCGCTGGTTCCACACGGGGAGGTTCATTGGAGGTTCGGTTCCACACTGGTTCATTGGAAACGCTGACATGTGGAAGGTGCCCAGGAATGGGGAAAAGAAGATGGGGAGATTTATGCAGTCAAACAGAGAAGTTTGGAGCCCTGGCCTCCCCTCCTTGCCCACTGACCCATGCGTGAAGCTGTGTGAAAGTGTTATGGGCGATCTCCCCTGTAGAAGTGTGATTCCGTTGACCTGGAAATACGATTTCCTATACGTTCTAGTTCTCCAGCAATGAGATCCTCATCTGGTTGCAGGGTCTCTGCACGATGCCAGCTCAGTTTCTCCCTGGGTGACTTGGAATACACATTTGGCACAACTGGCTCAATCATTTCATCCTCTTGCCAGCAGGTTCCAATCATGGCAACCCAATAAATCTTGTGGCCATCTCCATTAATCCCCAAAACGACCGGATAATCCAATTGGCTGCAGTGCCGCTTAGTCACAATGCACATCAGACCATCTGGTGACTCCGTCTCCTCCAAGGGTAGCCCACAAGGACCATCTGCTTCAATGCTCTGTACGTTCGGCTGAAGGAGGCAGAGGTTGAGGCTGACCACACACCAAACAAGTCATTCCCTCCTGCCTTTACACCAACCGAAGAAATCCTGAAATGCACTCAAATTTAGCTGCTCCCGTCCTGCAGAACCTGCTTTGCATTCTCAGTGAACACATTGTGATATTCAGAATGCAAATTAAACTTTATGGGTGTCATAACCTTGGCCATTTATTGCAGCAGATTCTGTAATTGCCTGATGCTGCTAATACAGCCAAGACTATGTTGGCGTTGTTTTTTTTTTTTTAAACTTTTGCAGATAGAGCCGCCATGTTGATTAAGCAATCCTGGTGCTTCTTTGCACTATTTCTTAGGTTGAGGTATTAGCTAAGATCCTTTTGCATATAAGTAGCCAGAGTCAGTCTCAGCTAAAGATGGGCAGTAAAATTGACAACAAAATATATTAGTATGCTCAAGTCCAAGTAGCACTTATGAAATAAGTACAGTTAACATTCTAAAGGAAAATAGGTTTGCACAAAAATACAAGGAGAGTTAGGGGAAAAAAAAGTCAGTTTAAGACTAACTGGTGGTTGGGGCACTGGGGTGGCTCGATTGGTTAGGCATCCGATTCTTGGTTTCGGTTCACGTCATGATCTCACAGTTCATGAGTTCGAGCCCCACATCAGGCTTGGTGTGGAACCTGCTTGGGATTCCCTCTCTCCCTCTCTCTCTCTCTGCCCCTCTCTTGCTCACTTTCTCTGTCTCTCTCTCAAAAACAAATAAATAAACTTAAATTTTTTTTTTAAAGACCAACTGGTGGCTATAAATAATACCAGATGGTAAAAGTTGGTTCTTTGAATAATTTGAACCACAAGGCATCTACAGTTTGCACTAATTTGGAAGAAAAATCACCCAGCATTAGAATTATCACCAAAGAAGAATTAAGAAATCCAGGGGTATTAGGACTTAGGTGACACTTGTGTGTCAATCAGAAAAAGGTCTCCATTCCTCTAGACCGGTAAAGCTAGCCCTGTCCAGGCATATTCCATTGTCATCTTGAGCCCTGGGGGAGTCATCACCAAATAAAATGTCCCAGGACAACAAATCACTCCTTCTATTTTAATGACACAGTGATACAAGGAGGTGCCTGATTTGGCAATGGAAATACACAGTGTTACTGGAAGGTCCTGGGGGATGGACTTCCCCGAGGAAGGTAGCAGGCAGTGACTTGGATGGAGTTAAAGGAGGAGTTTGAGGATTTGACTAAAAACTGAACTCCATGTGTTTTGGGATGTTCTGGATTACAGAACTGTTCGACCTTCCCTGTCCCAGGGACTGCCAGTATAAATAAATTGGAGTTTGGTTCGTGGTCTTTTGCCTCTTCCACCCGATGCCATGGATATGACAACTGGCTCTTAAGCCAGGACCACAGTAGGGCTCATTCCTTCGGCAGTGCTAAGGGGCAGTGGTCTCAGATGTGCTTCCTCCTTGTTACTCATGAGGCAGGGAAAAGAAGTGAACGTGTTGAATAGACGTGGGAGGCTAAGCAATCAATGCAACCAAGATGCCCCCAGAGCAGCATAGAGGACTGCATCAAAGGCCCCGGTGCTCACCTCTCCCTATGGCATGGGTACTGGTCATTCCTCTCCCTGAAGACGCAGAGTCAATCCCCCTGCCTTTGCGAAGGTGCTCAGCTATGTAAGTTGTTTTGGACAAATAGAATGAGATGGAAATCACAGTGTGCAAATTCCAAGCCTGCTCTTTGGAAAACCTTGCATGTTTCTGCTTGTTCTCTTGTGCTCCTGCCATGAGAAGAACATGCCTCAGCTAGGTCTCTGCCCCGTGAGTGGGTGACAGACATGGAATAGAGTTGTCCCAGTTAAAATCAGAGCCCCCAGACAGTCCCATGATGCATGACAGACAACTACTAAATGTGTGCATTATACTAATAAATGCTCGTTGGTGTGAGCCACAGAACTTTGGGGAAATTTGCTACATAGCTAGAGCTAAGTGATGTCACAGGAATTAGGCAGAGGCTGAGTCCCAGCATTCAAGTTGATAGACCTTTTCTACAAACACTTTCCCTTAACCTGCAGCAACTCCTCCTTTCTGCTTCTGTTTCCAGTTCTAAACTGAGAGGGACAAATAGCTGGGGAGGATGGAGTACACCCTCAGAGAAGATAGTTTTCTTTGTGTTCAGGGGCCAGAAAACCTTTCCAAAATGTCTGCCACCATGGGGCCATCTTCCCAGGCCAAACACTGTGAGTGATTCCTCCTTCCACCTGTATCTCCATGCACTGCAGACTGTTAAACATCTCACCCCATTCCAGATCCAAAGTCATCAATCAAGAAGAGTAAATGGTAATAAGAACAAAGTACTATCGGGGCGCCTGGGTGGCTCAGTCAGTTAAGCATCCGACTTCAGCTCAGGTCATAATCTCACGGTTCACGAGTTCTAACCCATGTCGGGCTCTGTGCTGACAGCTCAGAGCCTGGAGCCTGCTTCAGATTCTGTGTCTCCCTCTCTATCTGTCTCCACCACCGCCCCCCCCCCCCCACCCCGCCACTTCAGGCTCTGTCTCTCAAAAATGAATAAAGTTTTTTTTTTTAATGAATAAAGTTTAAAAAAGCATTTAAAAGGTTGTTTCCCTGGACAAGCTGGGACTGGTCCTTTGTACCCCGAAAGGTAGCTGTTCTGTGTCCTTTGGATGCTCCACATGGCTTATGGAGACTTGAGCCTGTCACAGGCTTCATTTGAAAGCCTTATCATAGCCTTTAAAATCCAAGTAAACTACTTTCATAAAGTCCTGTGAAATAGGGATGCCATTTTTGTTTACTCTTTTCAAGAATTTAATAGCTAGAATGATTTTCCCTTCCAGAAAAGGTTGTGTTTCCCTGTTTATTTTTTTCCCACATTGTAGTATGAGGTCTTGAAATAATATCTAAAAAACATCTTTTCTGGAGCTTAGGGGTAAAACTCACTATTCTATCATTTGGGGGACCACTTTATTCTCTTTTCAGAATACAGAATTAATTTTGGTCTCTTGGCCACTTTAAATAACCACATTTTCTTTTTTCTAAGGCTTTTTAAAAATGTTTATTTAATTTTGAGAGAGAGAGAGAGAGAGAGAGAGAGAGAGAGACAGGGAGAGAGAATGAGAGGGGGAGAGGCAGAGAGGGGGGACAGAGTATCCAAAGCAGGCTCTTCACTGACAGCAGAGAGCCCAATGTGGGGCTCCAAGCTCACACAATATGAAATCATGATCTGAGCCACAGTCAGATTCTTAACCAACTGACCCACCCAGGTGCCCCCCATTTTCTTTTTTTATGAGAATAAACGAGTATTTCCAACTTTGAGTTCCCTGCACTCACATTTTAACTTTGTCTTAATAGATTTGAGACCAAAAGAAATTTTGACTGTTCATTTAAAAAAAATTAAGGACTTAACATTAAAAAAAAAAACCAAGGGGCGCCTGGGTGGCGCAGTCGGTTAAGCGTCCGACTTCAGCCAGGTCACGATCTCGCGGCCCGTGAGTTCGAGCCCCACGTCAGGCTCTGGGGTGATGGCTCAGAGCCTGGAGCCTGTTTCCAATTCTGTGTCTCCCTCTCTCTCTGCCCCTCCCCCGTTCATGCTCTGTCTCTCTCTGTCCCAAAAATAAATAAATGTTGAAAAAAAATTAAAAAAAAAAAAACCAAATAATTGAAAAATGGACACAAAAAAGTGCACCATAAAAAAAGATGCATGATAAATGGAGCTTCCTTCATACCAGATTTTCATTTATTCTACTACAAACTGGAAAGAAAATACTTAGACTTACCTAACTTAAGCCATTCAGCCAGTAACTCTTGAAAAGCTGTGCTACTTTTCTCACAATGTCTTCTCTGTAACCCACCTCCTGTTTTGGGGACATATAGCAACTCTTCTAAAAACATATGAACTGGGGCGCCTGGGTGGTTCAGAAGGCTAGGTGTAGACTTCAGCTCAGGTCATGATGTCACAGTTTGTGCGTTGGAGCCACATGTAGGGCTCAGCCCTGACAGCTCAGAGCCTGGAGCCTGCTTCAGATTCTGTGTCTCCCTCTCTCTCTCTCTGCCCCTCCCCTGCTTGTGTTCTCTCTCTCCCTTTCTCTCAAAAATAAATAAATAAACATTTGAAAAAACATGAATAAATATGCTATAAGGAGTGATAATGCAACTTTGTCATTAAAATCTTTTTTAATGTTTATTTTTGAGAGAGAGACAGAGACAGAGACAGAGAGACAGAGCAAGAGCGGGGAAGGGACAGAGAGAGAGGAGACACAGAATCCAAAGCAGGCTCCAGGCTCTGAGCAGTCAGCACAGAGCCCAACGGGGCTTGAACCCACAAACCATGAGATCATGACCTGAACCAAAGTCAGATGCTTAACCAACAGCCATCCAGGCACCCTATCAACTTGATCATTTTAGACAAAGACATGCCAACCAATTTGCTAAACAGTTTCAGCTCTTTATTTGGCTCCAAAGGTGTTTTTCTGTTTTGCAATTGTATTTATTTTTAAAGACTTTATTTTTAAGTAATCTCTACACCCAGGGTGGGGCTTGAACTTACAACCCCGAGATCAAGAGTCACATGCTCTACCGACTGAGCCAGCCAGGTGCCTCTATAAATTTATTTTTAAGTTTAATTTGACTTCAAGATAACCATGAGTTCCTAAAAGCTTGAAAACTCAGTGAAAGCCAGGGCACAGAAAGAACACATGTTCCAAAAATAACTTCCTCATCACATTCCTCCACCAAAATGAGTGGGAAAAGGCACCGATGTGCCATTTTAACCCAGGGACAGGCCCAGCAGTCACTGGGAAAGCTCATCAATAGATGACAAGTCAGCAGTGTTGGCACTTATGTTTTAGCAACGGTTAGCCATGAACACCAATGAACTCTGCAAATGGCTGCAGAGCATGAAACTCAAATGTGCACTTACGAAGCAGATAGGGCTGGGCACAGCCGTCCTGCATCTCTCTAGCCTCAGGCATTAGTATGGCTGGTAGTCACCATGACTTCAAAGAGTAAGAGAAGAAATGTAGACTGGTCAAATCACATACACTGGGCTATGGAGCAAGACAGTATGTGTCGTGTGGAAGGCCACAGTTCCGGAGCCTGGCTGAATCGGAACCCCCGCTTGGCTACCAGACTGGGCAAGTTACAGAAGGTTTTTGTGTGTCAGTTTTCTCATCTGTAGAACAGGAACAGTAGCAATGCCCATCTCACTGAGAGACTATGAGGATTAAATGTGTTATTTCAAGCCTCTGCACAGACCACGGTGCCAGGAACATAATAAGCGTCGAGTGAAGTCAACTACCATCATTCACGTAAAGGAAAGTGGAGTGTCAAAGCAAATACACACCAAGTCTGATTTTTAAACTCTCGATAATTAAGGCCTTCAAAATGCCATTTACACCCATCACAAATTTTCTTTCTCTTGAAAAAAACATTCAATTGAAAAAAAACAAACAAACCACAAATTCAAGGGCGCCTGGGTAGCTCAGTCGGTTAAGCTCTCCATTTCAGTTCAGGTCACGATCTCATCGTTCATGAGTTTGAGCCCTACGTCGGGCTCTGAAATGAAAGTGTGGAGCCTGCTTGGGATTCTCTTTCTCTCCCTCTCTCTCTGCTCCTCCCCTACTCATGCTCTCTATAAATTAAAAATAAATTAATTAAAATAAATAAAATTAATTAATTAAAATAAATAAATTTTTTAAAAACTCACTTAGCTTTTCTTGATTCTCCACCATAAACTTCCCATGGTTGTTACTCTGAAATAAAACAGAATGAGTGTCAGACTAGTAGATGCTGTCTGCGTGTCTCCTATCACCTTGTTACCACCAGCCTGATCATCTCAGTCCATTCTAATGTGCACAGCAGGCCAGAGGCCTGGGGAATTACCATCCTTCAGAAGAAGCCCTTAACCAGTGGGAACGGGTGTATAAATACCCCGGGTTCCTCACCCCCTAGGTGGGATAGCTCTGAGGCATGTGCCCTATGCTGACTCCCAGGGTTCCCCAGCAGGACTGAACTCCAGTTGCCCGTGGGGGTAGCTTGCTGACAACACAGCTTCGGTGACCTCTTACCTTCCCTGTGTCACTTCCCCACCTTCCTACTATACTGTTTTGTCTGGCACGAATGATCTGTGTTAGCTATCCCAAATAAACCACTTGAGCCCAAGTCTTATCTGATTCTGGGGGAAACTCCAACTAAGACAACCAGCAATACAAACACACAATCTACAAAAATGTGTTTTAAAACATATTTTTCCTGAAATAAAAAAAAATTATTGGGGCACCTGGGTGGCTCAGTCAGCTGAGCACCAGACTCTTGATTTTGGCTCAGGTCATAATCTCATGGTTCATTAGATCAAGTCCCACGTTGGCCTCTGCGCTGAGTGTGGAGCCTGCTTAAGATTTTCTCTCTCTCTCTCTCTCTCTCTCTCTCTCTCTCTCTCCCTCTCTTCCCCTTTCCCCTGCATGCATGCACTCAATTTCTCTCTTTTTCTCAAAAAACAATATATATATTAACGCACACCAAGCAAATCTCTCAAGAAATTCCAACTTATTCGTAGAATTTGTTTTGAGCTTTAGATATTTAATGGTTTCTGAAGAACTTTTTATTTCTTTTTAAAAACCTTTGGCTCACAAATGCTATCACACAGTGAACATTTCTTTTCTTTATTTCAATCTCATTTGAGACTGAGAGAACAGCTTTGACCTTGTTTAGAGTCACTTGAACTCTGTGGGCTCCAAGCTAACTTTTTCTCTCACACCCCAAGCTCCATTTACTGCCAACAAAACATGACTTTCTGGTTCAAATAAAAATACCTTTGAAAAGCCTTATAAAAAGGTTCATAAGATGTGTTGGTGTTTCAAATGGATCTGAGGTGTATAAATGAATCAGGAACACAGATTAAGTTTCCTTTGAAATATAGTTTCCAAAAGAAAGGAGTCCTTGGGAGAAAATATTTATGAGGATTTACTGCTTTGTTTTGTTTGCTTGTTGTTTTACTTAAAACAGTTAAAGGAGTGCCGAAAATTTCTCTTCAGTAAAATTACCCTTGAATTATCTTTAAATTTCTTTTTTTAATGTTTATTTTTGAAAGAGAGACACAGTGTGAGCAGGGGATGGGCAGAGAGACAGAGAGAGGGAGACACAGAATCTGAAGCAGGCTCCAGGCTCTGAGCCGTCAGCACAGAGCCCAATGCAGGGCTTGAACCCATGGACCGTGAGATCATGACCTGAGCTGAAGTCAGACTCTCAACTGACTGAACCACTCAGGCGCCCCTGCTTTGAATTATCTTTAAATTGCTGTTTAGAGACAACCATTTCTCTGGAGAATAAATATTTAAAGTTCTTGCTACTTAGAGAACCAAATTCTTGAGTTTCTGTCAATCCAAAAAAATTGTTTTAATGTTCTTAAATCAAATGTCTTTAAGGATTATGCATTTAACACAAACAGATTTCAGCATATGTTTACATTTATGCCAAATTTATAAGGTCATTGGTATTACAGTTCATAAAAAAATCATTTGAAAGAAAGATTGAACTTTCTTTACTTTTAAAATTCATTTGCTTGCTTTCCATTGAAGTTAATGATTTTGGTAAATCATTATCATATTCAAGTGTCTCTATATTTTAAACACTTCGTATTAATTAAATATGCACCAGAGAGATTTTTTAAAAATTTGTTTTTAATGTTTATTTATTTTTGAGAGAGAGACAGAGTGTGAGCAGGGGAGGGGCAGAGAGAGATGGAGACAGAGAATCTGAAGCAGGCTCCAGGCTCTGAGCTGTCAGCACAGAGCCCATTGTGGGGCTCGAACCCACGAACCGTGAGATCATGATATGAGCCGAAGTTGGACTTTTAACCGAGCCACCCAGGCACCCCACAGAGAGATTTTGTTAAAAATTCCTTTGCCTATGCACAACTAGGCTAATAAAAAAATTCTGTAGAGATTTAAAGAACTCGCTTTCATAACCTATGAGATACAGTAAACACATTTAGAACTGAGAAAAAATTCATTATAAATGATACTACATATGCCTGGTCCTCAAGTATTTTAAATTAATTTGCTTTGATAAAAATGTACAGCAGTAGGTTTCTGGGTAAAGTATTTATTAAGTGCATTGCCTTTTGGTTATTTGTAATATTTTGCCTCGTAATTTGAATAGCCTCTTGTTTAAGAAGAAAAACACGTACAGTAATTTTTTTTCAGTACTCATCTTCTTTCTTTAAATAACATACTGTTATTCCTTCCCACAAACAAATCCTAGTCTTTAAATAGTTGTCCTTTCTCCTTTCTAGTTATATCTCAGTGGCAATCTCTCTATTCTCTTTCCCCTGCACGGGCGCGCGCGCACACACACACACACACACACACACGTGCACATGCTCCAGTATTTCTGTCTTTGCATCTATTTCTGTGTCTCTTTCTGGCTTCCTTTCTGATTCTTTCCCTCTACCCTACTCCCTGCCTTCCCCTATGTCTCCCTCTCTATGAAATCTACTCTTCAGAATTAAAACACAAATAAAATAATTCATTAATTTGCCAAGATTATGTTTATGAAACAGAGCAAGCAAGAAAGAAAATCAGTCACCTTTGTATCAAGAGAACAGCGATTGCTGCCATAGGAGAACGTGCAGGAGCTCTTGTTTACGTGATAATTTAAAATGTTGAATGTGAGTTTAAGTTCTGCATTATGCCTCTCAGAGGGGTGTTTACCTATTAAAGATAAACTTGTTTATCTGAGGTGAAATGCAAGATTAAAAAATTCAGATGTCTATGAAATACAAACACAATTTCATTTATTTATGATCACGAACATGCTGTAATCAAAGCAGAACTCATTATTCAGTGATCATTCGATTCATTGTGACATGTGTTTCCTCCAGCAAGAGAGGGAAAGGAGGTGAAACTTGCAGCAGAGAACGACAGAACATTTAGGAAACACAGTTTTATTTGTTCTTCTGTTGGGAGAGCTAATTACTCATCGATTTGAGACCTAATGTCTTGATGAACATATATTGATTGAGCCTGATTATTTCCTGCAATGTCAGAAACATTCACACGTATTTGTGTTACTACCAAAGCTATGTAATTTATTGGTGGGCACTAATGGCTTTAATGAAGTCAGAAAGCTTCAAGTGCAGAAGTAATGAAAGGAAGATTGCAATCAGTGAATTGTCTAATTCTTCATTCCGGCTACAAATATTAGCCTATTTTGACTCATTAGCTGTGTTCCTGTTTATATCATGATTCATTTACATAAAAAGGTCTGTTTAAATTACACCAGTATCTGGTGCCCTGTTCAAATTCAGAAAACCAAGGGAAAGTGGGGTCCGAGCCCCTGAGACAGATTTAAATGTGTAGTTGGACTGGCGAGAAATACAACAAGCTAACTCGTGAAATCGGCAACAAATGGCGGCCTCAGCCTTAGCCGTGTTGGCCCAGTTGAATGTGCCACATTCTTCCAGTCTCATGGCCTTTGAACTGGCCATTTCCTCTGCCTGGGATGCTCCTTCACAGGTACATGCACAGTTCTCTGCTCAAATGTCTTGACAGACATTTGATATGACATTTCATATCAGACATCATGCCTTCCTGACACCCAATATCAAATATATAAAGTAGCATGCCCGTCTTTTATTGTTGTTCTGAGCTTCATATCTTCACTGACCTGGTCCATATTTATATTTTCAATGATTATATGTCTTATCCACTAGCATTTACTTAGTTCTTTTTTGTTTACTGCTTTCCTAGAAGAGTGTCTCGTGGGCATTAAATATTTGTTGATTTGACTAGAAGGTAATTGTGAAGTATTAACATCATTTATTTTGGCTAATATCTCAATATCATGCAGGTCACTATGAGAAATGAAAGATATGATTCTTTTTTTAAAGATGCTTATAATCTATTTGTTGGTAAAAGCCTGTCATACATTATATTAGTTATCCGTTGCTGTGTAACAAATTACTCCAGAACATTAGTAACTTCAAACAATGAACATTTATTATCACACACAGTTTCTGTGCATCAGGAATTGAGGAGTGCTTAGCTGGGCGTTTCTGGCTCAGAGTGTCTCATGGGGTTGCAGTCAAGATACTGGCCTGGGCTGTAGTCATCTGAAGGTCTGACTGGTGCCAGAGCATCACTTCCAGAAGAGCTTAGTCAGGTGGCTGTCAAGTTAGTGCTGATGTTGGCAGAAGGCTTCAGTTCCACCACGTGGACCTCTTTTAAGGCTGCTTGAGTGTCCTCATGACGTGCAGTTGACTACTTCTGGATGAGTGATCCAAAAAGAGAATAAAGTGGAAGCCACAATGTCTTTTATGACCCAGGCTTGGAGGTCAGAGTCTGTCATGTTTGAGATATTTTGATGGTTACACAGGCGAACCCTGTTCAGTGTGGAAGGAGCCAAACAAGAGTGTGAACACCAGGTGAGAATCGTCTTAGAGACTGGCTACCACACATGAAATAAATAATGGCATATACATGCCCATGTGTAATTAAGTGCTACATGGTAAAAACATTCAAGGTTCAATTAATTTTGAGAATCTAGACTTATATAATTAGAAAGGCTAAGTTGGATGGCAAATTTAACCCTCATTTGGGCAAGGGTGTTTAAACATTTATAAACAATATTTATTAAGGCCCTGTTTTCTGTGCTAGGACCACAGATTATGAATAAAGCCCAGACCCTGGGAAGGGAGTACTCATAGTCCATTGTGTGGAAGGTCATAATTTTGGAGCAATAATCATTTTGAATGAATTTAAATACATTTTGCAGGGCAAGAATTATCATCCAAAACCAGTTTTTCTCTGGGCACTAAAAATAAAAATTACAGATACACAAAATAAGCACATATGTGGATGGAAAATAAAAGTCTTCATGTTCTCATTATAAGCAATTTCAATTTAATACAAGAAAGGTGGATTTTAGGAATCATCACCTAAGTAATCTAACATCAAAAACTCACCAATCGTGATTATAATACACCAGCAGAAGCCATGTGACTAACTTAATAGAAGTATTCAGTGAAAACTGGTCTATTCTCTCAAGCACCTCGATTTCCCTACTCCTCCCAAATTGGAATGCAACTTCCTAGATTTTTAATTTTATCAGCCGACCAAAACGTTTTCCAGACCAATGACTCTGCCCTAGTATTTGTCACAATGATTGACCAAAAGGACATCTAATGTCTAAATCAAGTGACCATTGTTTCTTTTCACATTTGCCCATTACCTGGTTTATTATTCTTATCTCAGTCACCTTTCAGCCTGAGTCTATGGCCTATGTTAATGCTAGTCTTCAGCCTTCTCTAAGGAATTAGAAAAACAACAACAAAAAACCTACCATCTCATAGTCATTTAGTCGATGTTCTTTAAGACAGAGATTAACCCAACGCACTGTTTTAAGTAACACAAAATTCAAGTAGAAACCAAACCCCAGTCTAGCAGAGAAATAGACACACACCTCTGGTGGAAGATAATAGATGATAGCCACAAAAAGCCTTGCAACTGTGTAGACACTCTGACTTATTAATTCCTCTTCTAGAAAAGAGTTGAAAGAAAAGGTACACAAAGATAAAATGATAAGGATGTTCATGACAGAGTGATTTATAATTGTATAATTAAAAATCTGGAGGGGCACCTGGATTGCTCAGTCAGTTAAGCGTCCGACTTTGGCTCAAGTCATGATCTTGAGGTTTGTGACTTTGAGCCCCATGTCGGGCTCTGTGCTGACTCTCAGAGCCTGGAGCCTGCTTCGGATTCTGCATTTCCCTCTCTCCCTGCACCTCCCCCACTCATGCTCATTCTCTCTCTCTCTCTCTCTCTCTCTCTCAAAATAATAAACATTAAAAAAATTTTTTAATTAGAAAAAAAGAAGAAAATGTGAAAACAAATTAAACATCCATCAAGAGAGTATTTTGTTGTATGGATAAAAATACAATGCAATCCTTAAAAATCATGTTGTAGAACACTATCTCATGGCCTGGGACTACATTCACAATATATGGTTAAGAGAAAAAGGCTATGGAAATAACTATGTGGTTGTTGCTCCTTATGTGCATTTAAGAGTACATATTTATTTGGAAATAAGATTGTAAGAAATTTTTAAATGTCACCAGTGATTTATCTGTAGTTGGTGGAATTGCAGGTGATTTGGATTTTCTTATTGGAATTTTCTCTTACTCTTGTTCCTCTGCTATCTCCAGGACAACATGCCTGGGCTAGCGTGTTGCAAGATGACAGGTGGTGCATAAAGCAGAGCTGAGTTGCCCCATTTCCCCATCTAAGACTGTTAGCTGGTCCTCGATAGGTAAGTGAGCCCACCTAGTATGAGCCACAGAAGAACCACACCTGAGTAGACCCACAGCTGCTCACAGACAGACAAGTGAGATCACCTGAAAGTAGCCAAATTGGCTGAACTTTTCAGGCTCCCAAGCTAAGAGACGTGCTTTGTTGTTTGCCATTGGCATTTTGTGGTCACCTACTACCCTGCATCACTGTCGCGATAGATAACGGATAGAGCTAGAGCTTGTCAGGGTTTGGGGAACTGGAATCAAAAAGCAACAACCACCTGAGATTCAGTCCAAAGGTGCTTGAGTATAGAGCTTGTTAGAAAACATTTTTGAACAGGCTAGACCGGCAGAAAGTTCAACATCAATCTAAAAATAGAACTGCTGTTCTCACATGTGCGAGGCACTATGCTATGGCCTGGGTGGGTCACAAGTGGAAGGACATGTAGGCCCTACCTCCTGGAGCTCACAACTGCAATAGCGGGAATTTCCGGACCCAGATGCTGCTCTCAGAGAGTTAGCAGCAATTGTATTAGTACACTACAGCACCAAAGAGCTTCAATTTGCTGAAGTTGGTTAAAAATGCATTAGCTCTTCTCCAACATGATTCTGAAAGCACAGTAAAATCAAAAAGTCTGTTCAGCTGCCCGATGAACTTGAAGTAATGAGGTCTATAAGCTGACTTGAACAGAAGAAAATGATATTAAGCTTTCATGGAGGACAAATGAAAGTATCTACCTGTAACCTTGCTGACAGCCAGAGACCCTTTGCCATTTAAAACTCTGCTGCTGTGGTGCATTATTCCCAGGCAGCTGAGAGTTTAATAAGACTTCGCAGAGACACCTAACCTTCCAGTCCCCGGCTGCCTGCTGGCAACCCTAAGGCACTCACTGTGGAAGCTGACAATCCGAGCTAACATCAGGGCACGGATTTCCTCAGACACAGGGGCACAGGTTGGCATAGCAATGTCTGCCTGCTGCCCCTCCGTGCATGCAAATCGCACAATGGTCTGGTTCCAAGCTGGTCATGGTGCCCAGCACCCTTGGGTGTTTGATCTTGGAGATTGTGGTGGTCACCGCTCTTCATCATTGCACTAACCTGGCTCCCCTGCTGAATGAAGAGCTGCCATTTAGTGTGATATACAAGGCTTTCCTTGAGCAAAGCCCAACCTGCCTGGTCCAGCCTTAACTCCCAATATTCTTCGTATCACACCCTCCACCCCCTGCACTCTGGTTACTCGGCTTAGGTATTTGCTGTTCCTGCTTTTCCCACCTTTGTGCTTTGTTCAGACTGTGACTTTCATCGTATCCAGCCAGCCCACTCTTCCACCTTCCAATTCCGGCTTTGCTTCACAGGTCTCTCCCCAACTAGACTGTAAAAATAGTAGTGATACTTACATAACATGCAATGTGCCAGGAACTTTGCTAGGCACCTTGCCCATCTTAACTCATTTTATTCTGTTCAACAACTCTAGGAGATGAGTGTTATTACTATTATTATCATCACCATCATCCCAATTCTCAGATGAAGAAAGTGAGGCTAAAGCAAACTGCTCAAAGTCAGAATCAGCTCCACAGGTTTGGAGATCATGTGTGTCTTGTTCACTGTTGTATTACTAGCGCTTCGCATGAAACCTGGCCCATAGTATTGAGTGAAGGAATGAATAAAATGCCACCATGAAGCTGTGTCTGCAGTCAGAATTAATCTTCCTCTCCTCTCCTTTCACAGGTCTACTCCAGTACTTAAGACGTAAGTACCTAACACATAACCTCGTAAGGTTGGACCCCCATTTCCAAATAATCTGCACTTTCACACTTCTCTGTACATCCACACCCTAACCCTCCTTTGCTTGGAAGAAGTCAGGCTTTCATAGATCAGGTAGTTTCCAGCTCTGGTGTTGCCTGAGAGCAGCTGCTGCTGAGAGATGAAATTAGGAGTCCATGGGGGAGGTGGAAGAAAGACCGTTGGCGGTAGTTGGAGGCTGTGTGGCCAGTCCTCTACCCTGAAGAAGCACAAGGCTGCTCCCCTCTGCAGTGAAAGGGCTCCAAGAGCTTGCTGGCGCATTTAGAACTCCTATCCAGGAGGAGTGTCCCTTGCCAACCTCCCCTTCTGGCCTCCCACACTTTGGCTTCATCACCGTAGCAGGGGAAGTTATGGAGGTCACGGAGGAACAGGGGGCGATGGATTGCAGCCAGGAGACTCAACAGGAAGTGGAGAGCATAAATGATGGTGATCCCATAGAGGACCTGGGGTCTGATCCAATTGTATTGGTAAAAGCACTGAGTCCCCTTAGGTCAAGACCTTATGGGGTTTAAAGATCAGGTGTCATTGTCATTGGCCCTCTCCGCAATTCAAGAGGAACCAAAGGAGGGCTTGAGTGGGGAGCCCTAGTTCTGGCTTAACTCCCTCCATGCATAGCTGTTGGCAGCTGAGGGCTAAAGCTGTCTGTAGACGTCAGACTCCGTAGGGTGGTTTCTCACTTCTGGCAGGGGGCACCTGAGACTGAAGGAATCGTATTAAAGGATTTTGTAATTATTGACTCTCAGCTACCGAGAAAGAGAACTCCCTTCTGCTTTTAGACATTCCATCTTCAAATGCATTTTCTGCTTTGTGGAGCACCTATATTTATTTACATTCTTCCATCACTGGATTGTAAGCTCCAGAAGAGAGGAGCATGACCATATTCATATTTCTCTTCTGCCTGCTCCTTTCCCTCTGCAAACTGCAAGAGGCTTGTTGTACAAAATTTTAAATCTCTGTAATTTAATTGTATGTCATAATAAGCAAGTGTCATTGCCAAAATAGACTAACTCTGGCCATATATTTTGGTGAGCTTTCTGGCTTTCAAAAGGTCTTTGGAGCCAGGGCCTAAATTCCAACTTGTTGGAGGAGGGCATGCTGAAATACAACCCGTGCTCCCTGTGAAAGGCATCCATACGTTTATAGGAAAGCATCTAAAATGCCACAGAATCTGCCACTACTCATCAATACTGAGACTCCCCCACCCCTTTTCTTTTTTAACAGAATGAAGAAAACAAGGTGATTTAAAGCCATAGCTAAAATTCAACAGTGAGGGGCGCCTGGGTGGCTCAGTCGATTAAGGGTCCGACTTCAGCTCAGGTCATGATCTTGAGGTTCGTGAGTTCAAGCTCTGTGTTGGGCTCTGTGCTGACAGCTCAGAGCCTGGAGCCTGCTTCGGATTCTGTGTCTCCCTCACTCTCTGCCCCTCCCCTGCTCATGCTCTGTCTCTCTCTCCTTCAAAAATAAACATTAAAAAAAGTTAAATTTAACAGTGAGATAGATGTCCCTTAAAAGACAGACATTGCTGTTAACACGCCCATCAGAGAGAGGGTCACATGCCACCAGTGATGGTTTCCAAAACTTAATTTTAAAAAAGAGAAAAAAAAATTCTGGTATTGATGACGGTAGATGGAGAGATACAAGAGTAAGACAAGTGATCCTTTCAAATGCATAATTACATTTTATCTCAGTAATAATTAATTGCAGTGTACTTAAGCACATACTCAGTTTCCTTCAGAAAGACTAAATAGAAGATAAAGTTGATTTACAGAGCATTTTCACATAAAATCTCGTTTATTCCTCACAACAACGCTTTTGTTTAGATAGTTCCATCCTCATTTTACATAGGAGGAAACTAGATGATCACTCCACCACCCACCTAGTAACCACATCATTAAACAATACAGACAGTTATAAAGGGAATGGGATCTGAACAAACAGAAATGTACTCAAATTCTGGCCTTTCCATTTATTGGTCATGTGACTTAGGCAAGTTGGTAAAATCTGAACCCAAAACTAGATTTAGCAACTTAAAATCCTTTGATACAATACCAAAAGGGTAAGGAAGACTTAGAAGACTTGAGGAACAGAAAGGGGATGGAAATATATGCACACTTTTTTTTTCTTTTTTGGCCAAATGAGACATTTCACCATTATGGGCCTATCTACCTTTTGTAATTATTATAGAGTCTAAAAATACTTAAAAAAGAAGTGACCCACTCTTATGAACCCTTAGTGATATTTTGGTGGTGCTGATATCCTATTAACTTATAATATCTCTATATATGCTGCCTCCGTGATAAAGCAACCTGAGGCTGGGCAGGGAATGGGCTAAGCCCCATCAGTTGAAGAGCCCATCTGGGCCTGATCCAAAAAAAAAAAAGCTGGAAGGGTCACTGGGCTGCCGTTGGGCTAGCACGCTGGGTCCAACCCAGGAGACAGGGCTATTTTGATAGAAGCTCCACCCTAAGGAGAAAACAACCCATGGGTCAGATACAGCTGGAAAGCTGCCACAGCTGGAAAGAGATACAAGAGGTAAAGAAGAAACACCAAAAGCCGCTTAAGGCCTTGACTATGAATTGGCCCCATCACTCCAGCTCTATTTCATTGATCAAAGCAGGAGGCCAAGTGCAAAGTCACAAGGCCCGGTAGTAGTACACTCTGTCTGTGATACAGCCATGATAATTATACAATGCAGGGAGATACAAAGAACTTGGATCAGGAACTCAATCAATGACTGTCCACCTGCTTGGCTACATTATTCACATCTCTCCAATATGAAAACAGCCCATCCCCATCAAAGGACACCACAAGTCTCACCCAATCATGTATCAGGCTCAACATTTAGGACTTCATGATTTACATCTGGTCCAGATATGAATTGGACCTATAAACTGAGAAGACAAATCACAGGCCCCACCCCCTTTCCACACCCACACAATATGCATTGGTATAACACAGACAGGAAAATCACAGTAAACACCTCATTCAAAATGAAGAAACTTGTTCCTTAGTGATTCTGAAATCCTTCTAGGCAAATTAGCCAAGTTTCCCTGCCAAAGGAGGAGGATATGTTTCTTCATCAGACCTTGGTCCTGCTCCCAGGGGAAGGGAAGGTGAGCTGGGGGTGGGGTGGAGTCTGGTAGTGTAGGAGGAAGATCTTTGGTCCATTGTTCTCTACAGCTCCTAGCTCTGTCCTCTGAGACTTCCTTTTCCATCATCTTCCTCATTTGCTTCTAAAGAGGACACTGAAACTTCTACTTTTTTTGGGTGGCTAAGTTTTCCTAGCCTATTTCCTACATAGAAAACTGGGGGCTCAGGGGTCTTTTTTCCCCTCTCAAACAGTTTCAGTCTCATTTAGTTCAGGCTATTAGTACTTAAGGTGGTGTCAGTTTTTCTACAACTTAGTGGGTTTTCTATGTATTTGATTCTAGTCCATTCTATGTGTCAAAACCACAGTTATTTTCAAGACTGGCTTTTCTCTCCAGATTTAATTACCAGCACTTTGGGCATGTCAGGTGGCTGCACTACTATACCTTTAAGCTTTGCAGGAGGTTTAAAAGTCATTTTGTAATAGTTTGTAATGTTATTAGCCACACCCCTGATTGGGTCCTTACCCTGAGGCCATGTTTTCCTGCAAGCCCCCTAGATTTGGTCTTTGTCTCTCTTTCTGTGATTCAACAACCAACCCCTGGACTTGATCACTGTCCCCAGGCTACATTTTAATTTGAGAATCTTTTTCTGGTTGGAGAGGCTGAAGATTAAAAAGTTTTATTTTTTAACCCAGCAACTTCTGGGCTGCTTGCAAACTGCGTTTTATTTTGTTTGGTTCTGAGCATATCTCCTTTCTCATAGTTTTTTCCTATATGCATTTAAAAGAAAACAACTCATTCTTTCAGAATTTTTCTTGGAAACAAGTTTCTCCTCTCTTCCCTACCCTTTCATTTGCTGCTCACTACTCTGCATGCCTATACCATGCAACCACTCAGTGGGTGGGAAAATCCTAATATTTAGATTTGCGTACATAGAATATCCCACTTGGACCTTAACGTCAAATTTGTCTTTACTAAACAACTCTTTCAGAATTCTACTAAGTGACAGCAAGAGTTGGCTCAGCCCTAAAAAAGAACTTAGAATTTTTTTAATTGCACTATGTTTAGACCTCTTCTTGGAACCATACAGAGGAAGAAATAATAGAGCAGGATTTGGATATTTCTATTTTGGATTTTCAAAATCTTACCTTTGTCCCTTGGAATGTCCACAGATGCAAATTCTACTGGTCTGGAAGTATCTGGAACAGAACTATACCAATTCTTAACCCCAATAAGTGGTGGAGTTATGGAATGCCAGCTATTTGGTAGAGGCATTAGGTTATAGAATGGTTTCGTTCCATGAAAAGCAATACACAGTTCACTTCAGTTTTCATGAATAAAAGTTTCCTCCAAAAAGAGCTAACTGCCAATTTTTTCCACAAAGCCTCTAGATAGTTTATGATAGTGCTTAGGTCTATTAGTGGACATATTAACTATCTGTGACTCATCACCTCCACTGCAGAGCCAGGAAATTCAAGGCTGTAGACACTACAGACTTTTGCAAGTGCAAGGGTGCACTCTTCTCTTTATCCCACTGGTGGCAACAAGTCAAAATACGTAGCCTGTCTCCACTAAAGATAGAGCTAAGCTTCTTACCACTGGAAATACCTGCATAAATTCAGCTTCTGCATGATGCAAATGGACCAGGACTTCCTAGAATATAGGGCAACAGAGTTGGCTTTGGTGTTTAACTTTCCACAGTCTGTAGATCTAAGTGGGGACTCAGCTTCTGGTGGACCCAGCCCTTCCATAGGTTCATGGAGGCTACGACTAGCTGCTCAATTCATTGCAAAGAGGATTAGTCAGCCACTCCTCAAACTAGACAAAGAGGAGGTCTTATTCCAACCCAAAGGCTCAGGCAGAAGGTCCTAACATATTGCTTTATAGCTCCCATATCAAACTTGGTATAACTAGTGTGCTTAGAATTTAATCTCCCTTGATGAGCAGATACAATTTCCTTATAATGTCCTCCTCTGGGCCTAGCAGGAGGCCCTAGCTATAGAGGCAAGGTACTGTCCACCTCCAGGCCTGCCCTGGGAGTCAGCATAGTCAGAGAAGTCTTTGGCCCCAGTCCCCCAGAAGCAGGTGTATCACCTCAGGTTCTGCTGAAAGAAGCACTTAGGCTTTAGGCTTTAGGCCTAGGATAACCAGGCAGAGGCAGTCAGAAGAGAAATGCTTTTGAGACAACAATCATGGTCATGACTTGCATAGTTTTCTGTGTGTTAAGAATGCTCTATGCATTTTATGTCTATTCATACATTTCCTTTCACAGCAACTTCTACTCTATAGATGGAAAAAAGCCCTGGCTCAGAGAAGTCAAGTAACTTGCCTCAGGTCTCCCAATGAGTCGTCGGCAGCACCAGGACCTGAAGGCAGGCATCGTGTTTCCACAGTCCCACTGCTATGCCCTGGTGTATGTTGAGCGGCCTGCCCTGAACATGGGGTCTTTACCAGCAGGTAGGGTTTGCCAGCCAGGCAGGATTCTCAGCCTTGAGGACAGAGATGTTAGTTGACTGCTCCTTCATCCGTTTTCCTGAGCACATTCTATCTGGAAATTTGAAAGGCTATATTCTCACATGGACAGAGGCTCCCCTCTGTCCTCTTCTTGGAAAAGGCCTTTTCCCTAAGAGCCTCTTCTTGGAAGAAGATTGAAGTTTCCTCTGCAGACAGAGCCAACCCAAATGTTTGTCCTCAGGACCAATTTGAACTGCCCAAGTGCACAAAGACTTCAGTGGAAATTCCGGACTTCTGCAGCTTAGAACATGGCAGAGATGAATTCAGTCTGGAAATTTCAGTGTCTTACCCGTGGACTCTAACTTGGAAGAGCACTGGCTATTCCACCAACAGGAATTAGCTGCAAGTGATCTAATTAGTCTACCACCTGGGGGCTTAGATCAAACACTCGAATTGTGGGTAAAGTCTTTCAAATACAATTGTAGTCATTTTATTGTTGATTCTAAGAAGTAACAGGAAAATGGGATCGATTACTTCTTGAGACATTTTGTAGGCTGTGAATATAAAATCATAGCGGTGAGAGAAAGAGGCAAAGTTTTTCTGAAAGGCTATGGAGTAAATTCTGTTAGAAGAAAAAGAGGAAGCCTTAGTTTCCACTGTTTGATACCATTTAGAAGTAAATATGATGCAGTGAGAGAGTAGTCATAGTCACTCTGGCTCATGGCGTGGTTCTGAAAGGCAGGCTCTGTCAAAGCACGAAGAGTTTCGAACCTTTGCTGAACTCACACAGTTTAGCCCCAAACTTGGTATCTGCCCCACGCTTCTAATCTGCACCTATTCTGACTTCGGTGAACAGCACTGTGAATACAAGAACCCTGAAGTCGACCCCACCGCCCCCCTACTGTCGCATGCCTATTTCCATTCTCAAAATCCTAATAATCCATTCATTGATGTTAATGCAGCTGGAAACCATGCTGCTCTCTCCATATAGCACCACCAAATTCAGGTGCGCATAATCCTGCAACTGGATTTCCCAAGCAGCCTCCTAACAAGGAGCCCCGTCTCCAGTGCTCTCTTGCTCACTCCATTCTCTGTGTTGCTGCTGGTGTGATCTTTCTGAAACGTAAAAGGGACTCCACGGTCTAAAACTCTTCACTTGGCCCCTACAGGTACACGTTCCTTAGCCTGTGTACACAGTGCTACTCATCTGCTGTGGCTACCTTCACACCAGCATGTGGTTACTCCAGCTAATTCAACTAGCAATAGGTCCAAGATGCTGAATTGCTTTCTCTTCTCTCTTCAAGCTTTGTTTTCTGTTTCGATGTGCTTGGAATGCCCTTTCCCTGATCCCATACTCCCAAGAGAGACATGGAGAGAGAGCGAGAGTGGGTACTGGAGATGGATGTGCGTTAGAACACTTATGTGGAAGGACACCCCCTGAAACTGCTCATGGGAATCCCTATGGAATGGGGTTTCAGGGAGGCGTTAAGGAGTGGTATTGTAGGATGTACTTTTTGCTGTCCTATAATGCTGAGAATTTTTTTATTATGAGTATGCTTAACTTAATCTTATGTTTTTCACCATGTTTCCCATCCTCACCTTCAGAGATACTGATTTAATAGGGAAGCATCCAGGATTCTGATCTTCCACAGCCTCCCACCTCCACTTAATCAGGTTTTGGAATCATGGTTGAAATGATTATTTCCAGTATAAGGCAACTGACACCTTTGAGAAGAACCCCAACTCTAATATACAATAATTTTTTTATTATTTCCTTTTATTTTATAGTAGCTTAATTCCACTACCAATACACATACTCAATCTCTACTATGCTTGAATTATATGGAAGAATTATAATAGCCTTGACAGCCATCTAAATAGCCACATTTGAATAAAGGGCCTAAATAATCATTGTAAAGCATGTGTTTGCACAGTAAGTTTCATAAACCATTTTAAAATTAAGGCAAACAAGAAAAAAAATCTATAAATACAAATATCAGGGTTTCTTAAATGGTAAATTGTTTTTTTAAATGTTAAATCTTAACACTAACTTGAATACCATTTGATTGGCTCTCAAAACAATGGATATTCAAAAGCATAAAACAGGAAGTTGTTACAAATAGCAGCTTTGGTATAACATATACCTATCTCCTACATGTTTTCAAGTTTTTGACTTTGGAAAAATATAAACACGTAACTTTTTATAATTAACTTTTGAAAATATCAATAATACCTTAAAATTCAGACATTAGAGCATCTATTTCTTTAAACTTGTTAGTTATATTTTCAATACATTCTCCAGCTTTTAATTTCATCCCATCAATTACAAGACAGTCTTCTTCATAGTGGTTTTCAAATGGACCGCCTGCAGGAACTTCAGGGCTGCATTCAGATAACTGTAAAAATAACCATACAATTCATCAGAACGATATCAAATTTACTGGAACACCGGCTTAATTATTTGAACCAAATGTAAAGTAGTCAGTAACTCCACAAGCCACAGCAGTTACCCAAAGTGTTCTGTTATGCTGGTGGTCAAATAATGATCCCCATGTAGAGTATAATGTACAAGAAATGTATTCATATAAGAATAACTTATTATTCAGGTCGTATTTCTTTCCCCCAACATTATACATTTTTAGGTTTAATATTACGTGTTGGAAAAACATGATCAGTTTCATTCTATGACTTTTCTATATTTATTTATTTTTATAATTATTATTATAGGGAATACAGCTTAAAACTGTTTGAGTCACACCTTCTATGCCTATCTTCTCCTAAGCCTCTGCATGACTTACAAATAGCGATAGCTTGATCTAGCTCGGTGGGAAGAGACACGAGTAAAAACAGTGCAGATATACATAAACACATACAAGATTTATAACTTCAAGATTCATTAAAGGTAGAGATAACTTCCATGAAATTAAGAAAAAAAAATACATGTAATTTATACAAGTATTTTCATGTAACATCAAAAACTGTACCTTTTAATACAAATAATTATTCAGCAAACTCTGTTTTATTTGTATATGGCTTATCTAATTTGTGAATTATTCTGGAAGATTTTATAAAAATCTGATATTAATTTCCTCTTCTTGCTTACAAAGTTGGGGCATGAAAACCAGTGTTAATATTAGCTAAGGAAGAGCATAATTAGGAAGGTGACTCTACTGAGGAAAATATTCTCATAAAACATTTCAATGACAAATAGAAACGAATTTTGATTATCCATGTGTGTATGCTTTCTTTTTTATGTTGTCACTCTTGCTCATTGGTATAAATGCTTGAGAGTTATCAACCTCAAACCTGATACATGAAATGAAGAATGAAAATACCATCAAATTTACAACTTTGAAAATAGCTTAACCAAATCTGCTCAGAGAATAAACATGCTTAGCACCTTAAAATTATCAGGTGGCTCTTTTTGGTGTGTTAGCTTATAAGAGGCCACTTTCTCCTACAAATAAAACACAGCTCCAGCGTTAAGCAGTGTTAACTTTGGAAGCCATATTAATTTTCCCTATTAACTTGAATGAATGAATGAATAAATGAATGAAAGAAAGAAGAAAGAAAGAAAGAAAGAAAGAAAGAAAGAAAGAAAGAAAGAAAGAAAGAAAGAAGGAAAAAAAAGAAACCCTTGTGGTGATCACTTCTTTTCTTTTAAACTGAAAATTGTCCCAGCTTTGATAGTTGGTTTCATTGCTATTCTTCTCATTTAAAAGTGAACAAGGCCCTAAATATACAGAACCTGGTGTGAATGCCAGACTTACAAAGTTCAGTGTGGAGAATGGCTTATGAACCAGTCTGCAGGAGGCACTCACCTGCCTGCCAGCAAGTTAAGATGGTTAATTTTTATAATTCTTAAGTGGCTTTTGAAAGCATAAAATATTACAAGAATCTAAAACAAAAAGCAAGCTCCTGCCTGGTGATATATTAAAACTATGTATTTTACCTTAAGGAATAAAAATCCAAAGTAATTTTCTGTTCTATCAAGTTACTAGTTATAATGGTAAAATAGAAGCCAATTCTGTGGCTGTAAAAGCTCCAGGACATCTCTATAAAAAATCAACCTGGCTGTATTTTTGAGAAGAGAAACTGCAAACACTGAAAACGTGTTGCACAAAACCATATGGTGCTCAAAGAAAGCACACATTTGCTGGAAAAGACTAATTGTATATTAATTATATGTCTATAACATATATGTTGCTAATCTACAGATCCTGTTTGACAAAAGGTAAGATCTATAGAAAGAAAAAAAAAATTTTTTTTTTCAAAAAGGAACTCTAATTGGAAAAATGGCATTCACAACGGTACAAATTCAGGCACAAGTTGATATTGCTGGTGCTACTTAAGAAAACTATGGTTTTCAATGTGGTAAGAGTTTTTAGCATTAATTTTATTTCCTTTTGGTGTATTGCTGTCTTTAACTGTAAATCTTGTATATTTTGATTTCCAACTCGATAAAGGAGGTGTTTACGAATCATCTTTATTCTTGTTGAAGTTCTGAATGAAATCATGCAATTGGGCAGTCTGCCAAAGTGGGTAAACAACCTTGTCCACGTATAAATCCACCTTTTCCAGCATCTGAGAAGAGACAGACTCGGGAATGGGCAGTTGCTCAACAGGGGAATGTGGGAAAAGAGAGGAAGTAAGGAAGTCTCAGCACTTACTCTCTCCAGGGACTGCCATTGCCAATTCTCATCTGTAATAACAGCTAACCTTGGGTGTCAGTTACTATGCAAAGTACTTTTCCCGGTTTGCCTTATTTAACCCACAAAGAAATCCTCTTGGGCAAGTGATAAGCAACTGTGCCAAATTACACAAGTCCTCCCTGGCAGGACTGGGCTTAGGACATTGGTATTATATTCCAGAGTAAGAACTCCCAACCAACTCCCAACTCCCAACTTCCAAGTCCAGTGTTCTCTGGACTCCAGGCACAGCATATATCTGAATGAATGAATGAGAGAATGAATGAAACCTTAAGGATACATGACTTCTTGCTGCCATTTTTCTTCCTATCTGGAGAACAGCTGTACTGCCTTGAAGAAGTGTCTGCCTTATGACTTATTTTTCTCATACCTACCACACTGCTGCTCTGTATTAATGACCTAGGCTTGTACCCTCATTTTATTTGCACAAACATGGAGCTGATTTGCTGGGAAGTTTGGTAATTTATGTTATCACATATAAGAACTGAATAAAGTAAGCATGCATGGCCTTTCTCAGTCCAACATAGCTAGCCAAAAGGAAAAAAAAAAAGACAAATCTAGTTATGAATGGTGAAAAGTATTCCAATGAAAAATTCTACCTCCAGTGTGTTAATAATGAGGTTTGTCCCTACAGAAGTTGTCTCTGTGCATGAACCAGGCAGGGCAGATTTCCTAGCAAGCTGCTCTTATCCAGCCTCCTCTCCTGACTGTGAAATTGGCAGCGGTAGGCAGTTCTCTCTACGGTGGCACCCGACCGACTACTGTGAGCTCCTTCCACTCTTTCTTCATCCCAACCTCAAAGATCCAAAAAACAAAGGGCTCCTCCACACTCACAGATTTTTTTTTCAAAAACTGATAGTTGTATTCTGACCTTTCAACAGGTTACGAGTTTATTCACTTCAGGATAATCAAGGGCTCAAATTTCAGAAGGGAAAAATGTTTTTCATATAACTAAAATGTACAGCCAGGAACAATTTCTGCCATTGACAGAATCTGGACTTGCTATTTAGGCCTGATAATGATTACCGGTGCTACCTTTTCTCCTGTATTCACTTCTTCTCCACGCTCCTCTTCAGACTCATCAGGCGCTCCTGTGGGCTCTAGTGCCTGCTGTAGCATTTGCTCCAGCTCTTTTAGTAAAACTTCTGTCTCAGAGACAACTAAAAATCATCATTAATATAATAGAAAAAATGCTACATTTTAATTAATTCAATCTAATCCATAATCTTAACCAACTCAAAAGAGAAAATCTAAATGTTACAAGACAAAAAACAAATATTTTGTATAGTTCTCACATATGGGCTCTGCTTAATGCAAAATAATTAAGGATTTCCAGGTGAATATTTTCCAATTATTCCTGTCAAAATGTAGGTGATATTCTTGCTATGTGTAGATCATAAAAAGCTCACTAGAAGTGTCTTGTTTTGCTTTTTTTTTTAAATCAGGGCCAAACTAAATTGTTTTTTATAAACCAGAGGTCAGCAAACTTTTCCCATGAATGGACACAGAGTAAATATTGCAGGCTTTGTGGTCTCTGTCACAACGACTTCATTCTGCTGCTATAGTGCAGGCCATACACGTGTACCTAAATAAATGAGAGTGACTATGTTCCGATAAAACCTTATTTACAAAAACTAGTGGCCTGTGGGCCAGTTTGCCATGCCTACAATAAACTATTAAAACTACTGTTTAAAAGGAGAGACGATGTAATTAAGTGGTCAGGCTAAACAGAGGCTAGTCTACTCCTAATCCGAATACCAACACATCTTAATTGCCTAATATATGTATTATATATATGTGTGTGTATATATATATATATTTAAATACCACACTTACAAAATTTGTGTGTGTGTGTGTGTGTGTGTGTGTACTACTGTGACATGAATTCACTGAATTTGCGGACATAAAATAATATCCCCACAAAAGAAATTAACTCCTATTAAATAACTCTATAGACTCAACTACTGATTAATAACATGCAGTTGGATTCCTGACTTAAATAAAATAAACATTTTTGTTTCATATAGACTTGTTGAAGTAAAAATCAAGGAAAGGAAGCCACATGTGGCCTGCTGTCCTGCACAACAGACAGATGGAGCATCTGAGAAGTCGTTCCAAAGGCAACACGATTCAAAGCGAAAGGCCATGAATACACACCCCATTATTTTCCACTCGGGTGACAAAAACTGGACATAGTACCCTCTATTATCCACCATTCTTTGGCAGGACACCAAAAATCCCACTACGTAGGACATCTAAAAGTTCATGGAATACGAAAACAGACCCACGCAGGACATATGCTTTGGAGCTAACCTATTATCAGTGAATATGCAAGCAGGGCATTCTCAGCACTAACATTCAGTTTTAATCTAATTGTTGAACATATTTAAAATTCTTCTAACTAATCATGTTTAGCAGGATTGCATATGTATATGCATCCCTTTATGTGTGTGTGTGTGAACACACACACACACACACAGAAGTATCCTTGTAAACTAAGCATATTTAAAGGTAAAAACCAGAGATTATTAATGTGAAAAGTCTTATGCACTGTTTCCTCCAGTTCAAAAGAATCCATGTTTTATTAGAATCTTCTTTGTTGGTAATTTCCTCTTATCTAGTACTCGTAAGAAAGAAAGTTTAAAATTCTGCTAGAATGTTATTAAATAATAGTGTCAAAGTCATGGGAGGTTATGAAATAGAAAATTTTCCCTTTGTTGGTTGTCACTACAGTATTAAAAAACAATTTTTAGTTAACATTTTTCACATCACAGTTTTGTCTACAAAAATAATTTTTCTGTCAGTACTTATCACTTGCCCCAAGTACTTTTTTATTCAGTCAACAAGTATCAATTATGTGCCTACAAAGGGCGAGGGACTCAAGAGCAGGCATTGACCAACGAGCCTTCCTGGCCATCATCTCTTCCTAGCCAATCTCAGGTTTTCTCTATGGAAGACTTCTTTCCAAACAGTTTGAAAGTAGCTTTCTGATAAGCCATTTGCACACCTTAGAATCAGTTCCTATGTTTAAAGCCAAAACAAAAACTGTAGCTGACATGTTAGTTGTGTCCACATAGATATGTGTTCTGTGGTAATTGGTAAAGCGTAAGAACACAGAGTTTTAATTATTGCATTCTAAAACAGTGCTATTCAAAATTTGATAGGCATAAGAATCACTGGGAGAATTTACTAAAAAAATACATGAATGCAACCCATGTTTACCGAATCAGGATTTTCTAGAGGAATGTACATTTTTATTGAAGCTATTTTGTTTAACGAATTGACTTCTCTTTATGATAGATTTCTTACTAGTAACCTGTTACTGAACAGACAACTACTTGTGGTTATCTTCAGACTGATTCTCCAGTCCCACTTACAGATGTTGTGTTTTCCTACTTTATATTCTGAGTCTATGGAAATTGATACTGACATTTAATGCACCGTTGAGAAGATGAATTTTGAGCTATGCTGTAAAGGAAAAATGGACACAAACATCTTTATATTTCTAAGGCTAGGCTAAAATACAATCAATTTATGATAATGAATGTCATTGCCAAATGGCATTGTAGGCTCTCTGTTTTCAAGTGATCTGGAAAAATATGTACACTGCCTTCTGCTCAAAGGGTAGACAAAGTAATGGATGACTTCATAAATCAACTAGGGTTCATAACACCAACTTGATTGATGTCAAATTCTGCTTCCAGAGCAATGGGAGGTTTGCTTTTCTAAATAGGTATTTCTATATTGTAAACTGACAGAATTCAAAAATAATTCTCAAGAAATAGCAGTTACCGTAATGTACAAACTAGGTTATCAAAATTGGCCAATGATATCCTCCAAAGATAGAGGCAGAATGAATGCCTTTGCTGATTGCATGACCAATCATCTTCTATCAATACTGATTATCCTGTGGTTTCCCTGACTTGTTTCAATTTGCTGTTTAGAGTAAAGTGGTAGCATTACAGTTATTCCATCACTCAGAAAAAGTTTTTTTTAAAAAGGTAAGAAAAATGTATCTCTTATACTGAAGTCCATACCTGGATTTTAAAAATGAATTTTTATAAAATAATCTGTGTAGTTTTTCCATTCCTGATAAGAAATAGCTTACTGTTTGTCTCTTAAATAAATCAGTCACTATTTTAAAAGCCTTCAAGGTATACTTATGGGGTTTTCTCCAATCTGTATTTTTCTACTAAATGTTTAAAGAAGCTGTTTATTTCCTTATATACCCCAAAGCTGGTATTGAAAAATATCATCTGAAATAAATTTGCAGGGTCATTTCAATATTGAAATTTTGAAAGCATTCTTACAGAAGGAGGCTGAGGAGGAGGAAAAAGTACTTGGTTTTGTTTTGTTATTAAATAACCACAAACACTCCTCTTGTGTGCTTACAATTTAAATGTAGAGATGAGTACAAGTTAGAATGTAATGAAGAAGAGAGCACCATTCCTGGAGACACAAACAGAAATAGGAGGCAAGGAGCTTTCTAGGAAAGGGGCATGTGGGCCAACCCCACCTTTTACCCTAGAGGCTAAAGCTGACTCCAAACCAAGAGTAGGTGGGCAAAGTTTGTCCTGAGCAGCAAAAAATCACCTGTCTCCCTGTCCCCCTTCTACCTCCCAGCCCCAGCCCCTAAGGTCTTCATGCTCCCCTGGGGCTCACCCCATGATCCAGACCTTTCCTAGATTAACCATCTTTTTCCATGCTTATCTATCTCAGGTGGCTGATGAACACATCCTTTGCTAATTTGATAATGAGTGTCATAGATTATCGGTTGGTCTGGGGTAATCTGCCAATCTTTTTTTAAACTTTTATAGACTGTTTACTACCCAAGAATAAAGGAGGTATTTTCTAACAAAAAACAATGATACAACAAAACAAATGACTAAAACCAAAAGACCAAAAGAAATCAAAACCAATTCATTAAGGGGGATACAAAGGGCAATAATGAGATTTTAAAAGTGCCTAGGTCAACTACCAGTACTGTGCCCAACCCCCTTGTATTTCGCTTTAAGTTTCCTGATACTCAAAGCAACTAAGGAAACAGCTGCACACTTTGATTAATTTTAAGAAGATATGTGACAAGAGCACCTGGGTGGCTCAGTCGGTTAAGCCTCCGACTTACGCTCAGGTCGTTATCTTACGGCTCCTGGATTCAAGCCCTGCACTGGGCTCTGTGCTGACAGCTCAGAGCCTGGAGCCTACTTTGGATTCTGTCTCCCTCTCTCTCTGTCCCTCCCTCACTCATACTCTGTCTCTCTCTCTAAAAATAAATAAACATTAAAAAAAGGAAGATAGTGACTGAGAAAAACCATATAACCTCTTAAGTGCCTTAGTTTCCCCATTGATAAAATGGGGGATATAATAATATCTAACTGTTTATCTTATATAGATAGCTCTTGTGAGGGCTAAATACACTAATATATTCACAGTGTTTAGAACAGTGAAGACACAGAGTAATTGATACAGGTGTTGGTATTATAGATGAATTTTCTTGTCCCTAAACACTGAAAAAAAAGAGTTATAGGGACAATACAAATATAGTACATAATATTCCTGGTGCTAATTTTCCCCAAAACATAGATATGCTCCACAAGTAGTTATTTCTTAGATTAAAACTATATAGCCATGGGCTACAGTTTAAAATATTTAATGATTTCTATTAATTTTCTATTAATTTCTATTCAATTTTTTCTATTAATTTCCAGAAATTCTCTCCTTGTTGGATAAGAGGGCTTCTACTGCATGTCTTTATTACAGATGAAGCAACTGATACTTGGACAGGTAAAGTAGCACTTAGTTAGCTCTCCTCCTGATCTCTAACTAAAGGACAGAGAAAAGAAATGGGTAGAGCTTAAAAATTAGAAAGGAACAGCAAATCTGGGTAGTAGGCTCCTGGGAGACTCTAGCACTTGGGAGTGTAAGGAAAGTGGCTCCAAAAAGTGGGGCAGACATTCAAGAAGAAGACGGTAGAATTTTCACTTGATCAAGGACTGATCCTACCTCAGGCTAAGAAGAAAAGGAGTGATATCAGAGACTTAGATCAAGGGATCCATGGAAATATGAGTAGGGGTAAAAAAACTGAGGAGGGTTAATTTACTGAAGAAGAACCACTCTTTCCAGAAGTAGTCAGCTCTTGCAAAGAACACAGTAAACTAGATATTTCTGTTTTTTAGTTGTTCAAAATGTGAAGAAAGAGTAAGACACAGATCAGGTTCACAGTCTGAACAATTAACTACTGAGACTTGAGAGCCATTCAGAATGTGAGACTCCTAAAAGGGTATCAGTGGATATCCATGGAGATGTATTCACCCATTTACACAGAAGAGTGATTTCCAGTCAATGGAGTCATGGCTGTGATGTCCTGGGGTTTCTTCCAAGGTAGCCCATTTGAGTCAGAGGGGGAAAGGATCCCAGCATTGGAGCCCTCAGCTGCAGTGCCAAGGTCTCCTAGTGGGAACTCAGTCCAGGGATGAGCAGACTTTTGCCTTTCCACAGCAATATCTGAACTAATCATGGGAGGCAAAGGGACAACTTGGCCAAGAAAAGGCACCTGAGTTAGCAGGAAAGCAGCAGCGGAATACATTTAAGAAGAGATAGAAACAACAGAATTTTGTGGTGGTTTAGGACAGGAACAAAAGGATTTTTAAAAAAATAACCACTCTGTCCTTCTTCTGACTGCTTTCCTTTCTTTTGATAAGACTAAAAATGAATGGCTGATTTAGCCATTTGAAAGGCAGTGCCATAGGACCTGGGGGTGGCCACAAAGGAGAGGGAATATGGTGCGGGTAGCTTCTTGGGGTTTAATGGGCTTTGAAACCTCTTTGCGTGGCTGCCAAAGTTCTATCTCGCAAATAAGCATTTGCCTACTTTTCAAGACTAACAAAAATGAAGGAAGAGTAAAGTGGTTTTGAAAACTTAAACTTTCTCCCCACATTCACCCTACTGTGTTCTAATACCAATGGCAATTAATTCAGCTGGAAGCCCCAAGCTGCTGCTTTTCTTCTTTCTCTCCCATTGGCACCTCTAGGCCCCCAATAATTTTGGAATCGGGAGGTCTGAATTTTAATGTATTGATGTAGGTATTTCCTCCCACAACTGCTGGTGCTTTATTTTTAAAAGAAATTAAATACATGACAGAGCCAAATTTAATGAAAGAGAATAGAAACCCAAAGACAACCCAAATACCTAGTATGAAAATTAATACCAAAATGACTCACTAAGAGTTCTCTTATATGTATATATGTACAACATTTTTTTTCTTCAAAGAACGGCAACTACATTCGGTAGAATTAGAGGTATAAGAACCAGAAGCAGGACAGGCCTTCACATACCCACATTTTCCTTTGACATGGCATCATCTGAACAAACATTTTCGAAAGAGTATTTTAAAATAGGTTTCCTAGAAAAAGGATTTGACAGAATCAGTTTCAAAAGATTAATCACATATATTTAAATGGCCATTTATGTATATTCATTGATCATTGTAAATTATGAATGTATTTCTTTATCTTGAGGTAATTTTCCTTGGTTTTTTTAATACAGTAAGGCAGCATGATGCAGTGAATAACCAAAGGGGAATAATATTGATCTGAGCCCTCACTAGGTGAAAAGCACTAATGATCTACCAAGCACCTTACATAGGCTTTTTATGTAATTCTCGCCCCGAAAACCTACTAAGTAATTGCTGCTCTCATTTTATAAAGAAACTGAGGCTCTGCAAAATTGAGAAATTTGACAATGTAGGAAATGGTTGAACATGACAGGGCTAAATTCTTTCAGACTGCAAAATCCATGCTTTTTCCACTACCTGTGTCACTGATTTAGAGTTAGAAAACATTTGTTCAAATGTATTTTCTCTAACCATAAGATCTTGAGAAAGCCACTTAATTTCTCTAAGTCATAAAGTTTTCATCTTTTAAATAGAGATGATTATAACATACCCCCTACCTATTTGATGAGGTTACTGTGAAATATAACTAAGATAAGGCAGTAAGTCTTTTTTAAAAAAAAGGTAATTACTCATCCTCTGAAAAAGGACAAAGAATAAGAGGAGGACTATCATATCAGAGCCAGTATTTGTCTTTGAGCAGGACTACTCTTAATACAGCAATAATTATCATTCATCAAAAAAATAAACTGTATGGTTGGTTCAGTGATAAACACTAAAACTTGTCATTGGTGGCTTATCAATTCATTATAAAGGCCTGTTTCTGGTTTGCACTATTTTAAACTAAACACCTGCTTCTCATATGGTTGCTCACATGATATTAATCTTATACTGTTCTGGTTCAACATATTTATATAAACATAAAGCTTTCTCCATACTTCTAAGACTATTACTTATCACCTTAATTCTTTTAGAAAATGTTAATGCGTCCCTAGAGAAAAAGAATCAAGAATCAGGGGTAAATGTCATAATAATTAAATCTATTACATACACTTCAATTTCATCACAATACTTTTCAATTAAAAAAAAACCCATACCTTATCCTTCTTCTAAATTTTGGTTTCTTTTTGCCAGTAGTGTTTCTGGAAACTTGCATCTATAAAATAACAACAAAAGGATGAATTAGTTCAAATGAGACTAGATGAGTTCAGTAAGATAATGAGTCCAAATGGCCCAAGTAATTTAGTCCAGAAGAAAAACTCTGACCTGTAGGTCTCAACCACACCTATAACTCTAAGTCAACCACCTCATAGTCACTACAATTACACCAATCTTCTCAACTTCCAGGAATGGTAGACTAATCCAATATGAATTCCCATCTCCCATATCTATTTCCCTTCCTCACTTCACAGACACATAATAATACAAAGTAAAACAATCTTTACATTTTTATACATACATGACCTTTAAAAAAGAAAGAACTATTCAGATGCCAGAAACATGTGGAATGCAAAACTATAGATAGGAACTGACATGGTGAAGGCCTACCAAAAGTGTATACCAGGATAGGGCCAAAGGGCTTGGGATTTTAATGTATAAGCAAAGATGAGATGAAGGATGTGGAGAAATTGGAACCTCCCTACATTGTTGAAGGGAAGGTGAAATGGTGGAGCCACCCTGGAATATAACTTGATAGTTCTTCAAGATGCTAAATGTAGAATTGCTATGTGATTCAGCAATTCCATTCCTAGGTGTGTACCCAAAAGAAACAAAACTATTATGTCCATACAAGAAAATGTATATAAATGTTCACAACATAATTATTCATAATAGTCAAAAAGTAGAAACAACTATCAATGGAGAGATGATATGTGATCTATCCATACAATGGAGTATTATTTAACCTTTAAAAACAATGACTAATTATACTGAAAAATACTAAACATGGGTGAATCTTGAAACCATTTTGCTCAGCGAAAAGTGAAAAAAGTCAGAACCAAAGACCACATGTTGTAGGATTCCATTTATCCAAAATGTCCATAAATAGGCAAATCCATAGAGACAGAGAAAGATTAGTAGTTTCCAGGGACTAGGAAAAGGTGGGAAATGGGCAGTGACTGCCAATGGGTATGAGGTTTTCTTTGAGGGTGATGAAAAAATGTTCTAAAATTATAAAGTGGTCTTGGTTGCAAAACTGTGATTATACTAAAAACCGCTGAATTGTATACTTAAAAAGAGTGACTAAATTACATCTCAATAAAGGTATAATTTTTTCAAAAACTTGGTGACATGGAAAAATGGAAAGTAAAGAGATAGAATATATCAATGACTAGCAAAAGGAACCCAATGTAGCAATATTACTGTTAGAAGAAAGCATAATCAGAGATAAAAAAAAAAAAAGCTATTACCTAATGCAAAAAGAAACAATCCACCTAGAAAGTATAACAGTTCTGACCTGTCTATACATAAAATCTTAGCCTTAAAATACATAAAGCAAAACAGAAAAGAATTACAAGTAGAAACTGATAAATTTACAGTTAAAATGGGATATTTTTATTTACTTCCCATAAAAAACTTATAAAGCAAAAAAATTAGCAAAGAAACAGGAGAATTCAACAGTACAAATAATAAGTTGAATCTAATAAACACATATAGAAACTGGCACTGAATAATTAAAGAATACATATTGTTTTCAAGCTTGAAACATTTACAAATTTGACCACCTCCTAGGTCACAAAGGAAGCCTCAAAAATAGTAACCGCTGTTTTAGAGCCATATTCACTGACTAAAATACATTAAGAAATCAAACCCCAAAAGATAAGTGAATAAAATTTGTAATCAATTCATAGATGCAGAAGAATTTATACTGTCCCATAAACCTTTCTGTGATAAGAGTTATGATCTATGTCATTTAGGTCAGAGTTCTTGTCTCATATTTTAGTTACTGGTATATGTGACTTAGCTTCTCACTTGGTAGTACATTTGTCTCCATGCCATACCCTGCATGCCATAGGTGCAGGTAAAGTGTTCGTGGAACAAATGAATGAGTAAGTGTTCAGACAGAGATACAATAAACACAAATATCACAAGGAGAATACAGTGTCAGTGTTCCCGTCCATTCTGAACTGTCCTGTTTGTCGATTTAGGCTTTTAAGGAATTCGTACGATTCACCCTCATTTCCTAAGACAGAACCTCAATGCCACTTTCACCTCTATGTTTGTTACCTTCTTTTATTTGTCTTTTCACTTTTACCTGCTAAAGTGAGCAGTGTCTCAGCCCATTTTGTCTAAATCTTTCATAGTTACACTGATCTTAATTTTACTGATCTTGAATTAAGTATCCACACTGCAAGGGTGGGATTTTTTTTTTCTAACATACTAAATGTTTAGCAGCTAGCAGAGTGCCATTCATATTGCTATGTTCAAACGCATTAACTATAATGAGATGAAGGTTGAATTTAATAACTCTCAAAACATTATTAAATAGCTTAAATACCTTAATAATCATTCAAGGGAAGTTTGTAAAAAAAACACTCAGGGAATTCATATTATTATGATGCCAAAAAAATAGGTGTTTTTTTGTGATCTTCAACCTCAAGTTAGTATTCAAATATTTTTTCCACCATTTGTTTTATATATATATGAAAGTAAATAAGGTAAAAAGGTATATGGAACTAGATTGTCTAAATCATTGATCTACATCTCTATAAAGACAATGTACAGCTATTATTTTTAACTCATTATTAAGGATCAGCTTAAATTATGTGCATATTTGAGTTTAAAGTGAAAGCGTTGCTACAAGGGGAAATAAGATTAAGGTAACAAAGTACAAACTATTTCATAGGTATTAATAGAAAGAAATACTGTTAAATAGCTACCATAAATCAGGAAGATTTCTGTTAGAGATAATAAATTCCTTCCCACTTTGTTAAATATTCCACAGCAGCCAAAATGAACTAATCAGTATCACCAAATGTCCTGTGCTTTCCTGCTCCAGGGCTTTGATAAAATATGACGTGATGGAGAAGAACACTAGATTTGGAATGACAGGATCATGATTTGAATTTAATCCCTGGTACTTATTACCTGTATCACTTTTGGTAAGTTACTGACCACTGGAATATCTAGCAAGAGCCTGGTATGAAGTCAACACTTAACAAATATTTTCCAACTAAATGGCTATTCTGCATTTCAGGATATTTTACAACTACTGCTTAAATAAATAAGTAAGTAAGTAAGTAAGTAAGTAAATAAATAAATAAATAAATAAATAAATAAATAAATAACTACCTCAGAGCATTTAGGGGTAAGATGAAATTAAATACCATGCCAGAAAGTATCTAACAGTACTCAACAATTAGTCTACGTTTGATCATTGTTTGTTTAACCTATTAGACTACTCCACTGGATTAGTGTCAGAATTCTATCCTTTTTCCTTAAAGCATATGACAAATGGAACTTATTAGCACTTTGGTATGGTTGGACTTATGGTCCATTCGTTCCCCAAGGTTGCCATAACAAATTACCATGAACTTGGTAAAGCATCAGAAATTGATTTTGTTATAGGGCTGTAGGATAGAAGTATGTCTCTTATGGACAGACTCTTGTGTGTGTGTGTTTGAAAAAAAATGTTTATTTATTTTGAGAGAGAGAGAGAGAGAGAGAGAGAGAGAGAGAGAGAGAATGAGGAGGGGAGGGGCAGAGAGAGATAGAGAATCCCAAGCAAGCTCCACACTGTCAGCACAGAGCCCAATATGGAGTTTGATCCCACAAATCAGGAGATCATGACTTGAACTGAAATCAAAGGTCAGATGCATAACTGACTGAGCCACCCAGGTGCCCCTGGACAGACCCTTAAGGACAATTTCATTGGGTTAGGATCCACCTAATTCAGGATGATTTCATATAAAAATCCTTACCTTAATTACATCTGCAATGATCCTTATTCCAAATAAGGTCACATTCTGAGGTTCCTGGTACTTTTGGGGGCTGCTATTCACCCACAAGTAGATACTATAATCTTTATCTATTCCACCCCTTCCACTTCTCTTCCTGTGTTACACTGCTGATTCTCCTATGTCGTCGAGCCCCAGGCTATTCAGAGTCAGGACCACCATGTGAGAATCAGCAACAACTGAGAGTTTGTTAGACATGCAGGTTCTTATGTCCATCCTAGGCCTACTGTGGGGTCCAGAAATCCATATTTAAATAAGCTATTCAGAAGACTTGTATGCAAACTGGAGTTTTTCAGCCATTAGTCTATCTAGCCCACACCCATCCATACAAATATGTTATATATTGTCATTGATTATAAGGAAACCAAAGCAAGTATTAATTATTTTCTTGTTAGATCTAAAAAAAACAAGAGACATACATAAAGAGGGCAAATGCCATTTGCTGCGAAAAAACGTGTGTGTGTGTGTGTGTGTGTGTACATATATATAATGATAATTAGGATTACTGGCTTGAATTACAAGTGATAGAAGTGCCTCTAATTGCCAAGATCAAATAATCCATAGGAATTGTGTTTACATCAGATTTATATAATCTTCATCAAGTGACTTGACATTGTCCATTTCCTTAAATCACTATTCATCTAAATGAAAATCATTTTATTTTTAAGAAGAACAAGTTTGTTCGCTGTGTTAAATCTGAGGACATAAAATTTTGATTCAGCATTTTATGCTCATAGAAGACATAAATATGTTTTGTAACCTTCCATTGAGAATAATTATCAGTCAATGATCACTAAAGAGATGCTTACTTTGACAGAATTTCCAAACATGAATCTGTGCCTTGAATAATGTACACAAACTCCTTGTCAAAAGTTATCATATAGAAGGAAATGCCAATATTCTCATTTCCCTTTGGAAAATCTACTGGGAAAGTATGCTTGGAATAAGGATGAAAACCAGTTTTATGCAGCATTGTAAGTGGTGGTTATTACTTAATCTGAGTATCTGGAGAGTACAAATAATAAAGTTAAGTCTTCGGACCTAGATAATGATTGTTTTTCAATCTTCTTTGAAAAGGGGAAAGTTAAATAATCATTTTCTGGCTCTATTTTAAACACGATTTTAATAGAATACAAATCTAGTGCTTCTTACATAAATGTCAGTCAATTACCATATGCTCCAGTCCAGTCACTCTCACTAGAGTTCAGTATTCCTGCAAGATTTGGACAATATCAGAGATCAGTCCTCGGCAATACGATTTATAAATATCTTGCTGTCCCCTGCACTATCTTTAGCCATGTCTAAGTTCTCACTAAAGTACTGAGGATTTCTCTGCTTTGAGGGGCTTAGCAGAGAAAACACTGGAGTGTGTACTCAAGCAGTGAGCTGAGACACAGGAGAATATTTTCCCTAAAAATAGAAGTTGACCACTAGACCACCTTAAATAGAAGGCATGAAAGACTTTCTATTAACACCTCCCAATCCTGGCTGAGGATACAAGTAACAGCATACTTCAAGAAACTCTATGACTAGCTACTTCACTGACAATTTTTAAAGTCTTGGACTTAATTTTTTTAATAGTTTTTTACTATCTATAGCGGGGATATAACACACAGATTCACTATGGTTTTTAAAAAAATAGGAAAGATTTCAATTATATCTATAAAGAGATTAAGAATACTAAAAGCCAATAAAAACAGGGTGTCTAGAGACTCAAAGACCCCCATGAAAACAGCACTTATGTCACAGTTGTTTATCTGATTAAATGGTACCAGTAAATTAGATTATTTCATCTCTATTTTGATATTCTAAGAATCCAAGTCAGTTGCAAACAATTCCTATTTGCACATAGTTTTTCCTAAAGCAAGAGGAATGTTAGGATAACATAGAGTCTCTAAGGAAGACTTCCCAGAATTGACATACAGGCCTACCTTGAAGATATTATAGGTTCAGTTCTAGACCACCGCAACAAAGTGAATATTGCAATAAAGTGAGTCAAATTAATTTTTTTGGTTTCCCAGTGCATATAAAAATTATATTTACACTATACTGTAGTCTATTAAGCATACAAGAACATTATGCCTATGAAAACAATGTACATACCTTAATTAAAATACACTTTAGGGACACCTGGGTGTCTCTTAAGCACCCGACTTGGTTTTGGATAATGATCTGACAGTTCATGAGCGAGTCCCACACAGGGGTCTGCGCTGACAGGGTGGAGACTTCTTGGGATTCTCTCTCTCCCTCTCTCTCTGCCCCTCTTCCACTTGCATGTGCACATGCATGCTACCCCCTCTCAAAATAAATAAATAAACATTAAAAAAACACTTTATTGCTAAAAAATGCTAGTCATCATCTGACTTTTCAGTGAAACCTAGTCTTTTTCCTGGTGGAGGGTCTTGCCTCAAGGTGGACGGCTGCAGACTGATCACAGGAGTGACTGTTGAAGGCTGAGATGGCTGTGGCAATTTCTTAAAATAAGGCAACAGTGAAGTTTGCCACATCAATTGACTCTTCCTTTCACAAACAATTTCTCTGTAGTATGTGATGCTGTTTGACAGCATTTTACCCATAACGGAACTTTCAAAATTGTGGTCAATCCTCTCAAACCCTGCCACTGCTTTATCAGCTACGTTTATGTACTATTCTAAATCCTTTGTCATCATTTCAACAATCTTCACAGCATCTATGCCAGGAGTAGATTCCATCTCAAGAAACCAGTTTCTCTGCTCATCCATAACAAGCAACTCCTCAATTGTTCAAGTTTTATCATGAGATGACAGCAATTCAGTCCCATCTTCAGGCTCCACTTCTAATTCTAGTTCTTTTGCTATTTCCACTATATCTGTAGTGACTTTCCCCAGTGAGGTCTTGAATAACTCAGTGTCACCCATGAGGATTATAATCAACTTCTTCCAAACTCCTGTTAATGTTGATATTTTGACCTCTTCCCATAAATCACAAATGTTCTTAATGACATTTAGAATGGTAAATCTTTCCCAAAAGGTTTTCAATTTACTTTGCCCAGATCCATCAGAGGAATCACCCTCTATGGCAACGATAGCCTTTTGAAATGCATATCTTAAATAATAAGACTTGAAAGTTGAAATTACTCCTTGACCCATGGGCTACAGAACGGATGTTGAATTAGCAGGCATGAAATCAACATTACTGTCATCGTACATCTCCATTATAGCTCTTGGGTGACTATATTCATTGTCAATGAGCAGTAATATTTTAAAAGGAATCATTTTTTCTGAGCAGTAGGTCTCAACAGTGGGCTTCAAATATTCAGTAAAACATATTGTAAATAGATGTGCTGTCATCCAGGCTTTGTTGTTCCATTTATAGAGCACAGGCAGAGCAGATAATTTAGCATAATTCTTAAGGGCCCTAGAATTTTTAGACTGGTAAGTGAACATTGGCTTCAACTGAAAGCCACCAGGTACAATAGCCCCTAAGAAGAGAGTCAGCCTACACTTTGAAGGTTTGAAGCTAGGCACTGACCTCTCTCCAGCTATGAAAGTCCTAGATGGCATCTTCTTCCACTATATATAAGGCTATTTCATCTATAGCGAAAATCAGTTGCTTAATGGAGCCGCCTTCATAAATTATGCTAGCTAGATCTTTTAGATAACTTGCTATGGCTTCTACATCAGCACTTACTGCTTTACCTTGCAATTTTATGTTATAAAGATACCTTCTTTCCTTCAACCTTATGAACCAATCTCTGCTAGTTTCAACTGTTTCCTCTATAGCTTCCTCACCTCTCCAGCCTTTGTAGAATTGAAGACAGGGCCTGGATTAGGCTTTGGCTTAAGGGAATGTTATGATTGGTTTGATCTTCTATCCAGAGCATTAAACTTTCTACATATCAGCAATAAGACTGTTTTATTTTCTTATCATTCATGTGTTCATTAGAGTAGCATTTTTGATTTCCTTCAAAAACTCTTCCTTTGCATTCACAACTTGGCTGTTTGGTATAAGAGGCCAAACCTTCGGCCTGTCTCAGCTTTTGACAGGCCTTTCTCATTAAGCTGAATCATTTGTAGCTTTGGATTTAAGGTGAGAGACATGTAATTCTACCTTTCACTTGACCACTGAGAGGCCACGATAGGGCTATTAACTGGCTTAATTTCAATACTGTGCGTTTCAGGGAATAGGGAGACCCAAGGACAGGGATGGTAGACAAAGAGGGTAATGGATGGTCATTGGAGCAGTCAGAACGCGTTTACCAATTAAGTTTCCGTCTTACGAAGGCATGATTTCTGACACCCCAAAACAATTACAATAGTAACATCAAAGGTCACTGAACACAGATCAGTGTCACAAATATAATAATAATGAAAAAGTTTAAATATTGCAAGGATTACCGAAATGTGACACAGAGATAGGCAGAGAACAAATGCTGTTGGCAAATTGGCGCCAATAGACTTACTCAATGCAAGGTTGCCACAAATCTTCAATTTGTTAAAAAAACACGTCTGTGATGTGCAATAGAAAAAAGTGCAATGAAATGAGGTATGCCTGCATTTCAATTAAATGCTAAAAAAGCTGATGCGTGAGAGCATCCAATGGTTATAGTACCCATATTACACCTTTGTTCTGGATAAAAGAATGAACATTGAGAGCTTCATTATCTCTTTCTTTGCTCCATCAGCTTGAGTGGTAAAGATAACCAGTCTGATTCTTTGACCCACGGACACTGTCAAATCTTCTGAGCCTTTATCCTCAGCATTGTGCAAAAGAAGATGATCTCTCTTCTATGTTGGAATACATAGACTCTACACAAGAGCATAATTTAAAAAAAATATTCTTTAAGAAATTTTGTCTAGATCCAAGTCTTTAAATCAACTCTCTGAGGATTTCAGAAGTTGAAATGGAAGACATTCTTGCACTTACATTCATGGGAGGGCATGGAGGATATATCTCCCTTTAATCTGTATGACTATGTATGTCCCCACTATGTAGGGGGCATACAGATTTAAGATGTGTGCCTAATATATGTATTTCATGATACAGCAAATTATTTTGGGATCAAAGTGAAGGTATTAAATACACAAGCAAAAAGAAAGATAAATATCATTTCAAAGTCATTATAATTTTAAGGGATTAAAAGGTAATAATTTATAGGTCTTCAAGAAGGCAAGAGGGTTGCATTGTCTAATATAAATGAAAAGTTGGAAGGCTTGTTGGAAGAAGCCAAATGTTTATAAATTTGAAATTACAGATGAATTCTAATACGTTATGAGTAAATTCTCCTAATTTTCACTGACATTTTATTTTTTCCAATGATAACTCTTTCCCTTTGCAAATAGAAAAACAGTAGTTATTACTATTAGGCATAGAAAGATCATTTAATATCTAGTGCAATACCTACAGTCTATAAAATACAAACTCATTATTCAAATTCCTATTATACCTTAAATCAATAACCACTCTCTATTTATTACTAACATTGTTTTTGGTTTTAATGGAATGGGATAAGGAAGGTGATGGTGGATGAGACATATTCCAAGTCTTAGAAGAAAAACAGATTCATCTTGTATATAGGTTGATGTTGGAGACATGACCGATGGGTCTCTGAATCAGAAAGAAAAGATAATACTTGTAATGAATATAATCAGCAAAATTAGTGGAAGAAAGCTGCATAACATAACCTTTAGTTCCAAATAACAGAAAGGACAATACCTAGAAACTTCCATGTGATAACCAGGACTCAACATGAAGAGATTTTTGTTCTTAACAAAAGAGCAATCACATTTTGTAGAATTATCTCTATTGCCTTCTGGCTCAACATTAAAATATGGAGTAGAAAACAAAGAGAGTAATAGTTGAAAAGTTTTGAATTTTTTTAAGTATGTAAGAACTCAAGTTCCAAGTGAATTAATATTTTGAGTGAATGTTTAAATGGGTATTATGTATACAGAAGCAAAAACTATTCTGTTCAACACTTCTATTATTTTAGTGTCAACATTCAAAAATGATACTTTTTGTTTGTTTTCAGTAATTGGGACAAAAACAATTCTTAAAAGAGAGAAAATTATTGATAAACATAAATTTCTGTTTACCAAGTACCACATCTGCATAACAAACCTTGAATTTTCTCAGATAATCACTGCACTGGAAAAATTACTGGTTTAAGAAGGCATCACCAATATTCCTCTCCACTTGCACCTTCTACAGCACCCCTGAGAACTACAACCCCAACAACAACAGGCAGCCCAACAGCCCTGAGATGGTAAAGATGCCTTGAATAGCCAGCTGCTAGCCAACACATCTTCCACAGCAAGCAAGCCCCATGAACTTGGAGAATAGCATGCATGACCTTCACACTAGGACACTGTTGCTTCATCTCCAGGGAAGATAAGGCACATTTCCCCCCTATCCCCCAACTCCCACTGACCATCTTATTAGGATGACAAGGAGACAAATTTGGCTAAAGTCAGATCTATGGACTGAAAGTCAAAGCAAAGAAAGAGTTAGGCAAATATTTAAGTCCCAAAGTAAACTTTGTTCAAAAATTTAAGGAGCAAATATAATCATTCACACCAGAAAACAGGTACTCTGAGTCAAGGGATCTTTGTTTGCTCTCATAAGTGGTATATAAAAACCTCTGGGGAGCGTCTGGGTGGCTCAGTTCTTTGAGGGTCCAACTCTTGATTTTGGCTCAGGTCATGATCCTAGGGTCATGGGATTGAGCCCCACATCGAGATGGGTGTGGATGCCTGCTTAGGATCCTCTCTCCCTCCCTCTCCCTCTTTCTCTCTCTCAGTCTCTCCCTCCCTCCCTCCCTCCCTCCTTCCCTCCCTCCCCCTCTGCCACTCTCCCTAACTGGTGCACTCTCTCTTGCTCTCAAATTAAAAAAAAAAAAAAAAGTTCTGGATATCCAAGATCAATCCATTTTCTAATTTTAGTATTTTACTGCTAATAGTTACCTATAGAACTTCCATAGATTGTAATTCAAGATAAAGTGGGAAATCTTACAAACTAATTAAGCATTTTAGTTATTAATTTACTAAACAGTATCTTGTTAAAAACCAGGGGCACCTGGCTGGCTCAATCGGGGGACCATAAAACTCTTGATTTCAGAGTTGTGACTTTGAGTCCCATGTTGGGAATAGAGATTACTTAAAAATAAAAATCTTAAAAAAAAAAAATCACTTCCCTGGAAGTCTATTTCACAACACTGCTTTACAGTGGTACAGGATAATTGAAATTAGTATAAAAAGATGATTTAAAGTGATAAATGGATGATTTTCTACATTAATATATATTTATATGTATTTGAAAAATGCAAATGCACAACAAAATAGTAAAATTACATTTTAAAATTTAGATTAGGAAATGTTTTGGGGTGATAAAAATATATTCCTCTTTTTTAAAAAATATATTGATTTTGGGAGGGAGCGCAGGCAGGGGAGGGGCAGAGAGAGGGGGACAGAGGATAGAAGTGGGCTCTGCAAGGACAGCAGGGAGCTGGATGTGGGGCTTGAGCTCACAAACCGGGAGGTCATGACCTGAGCCGGAAGTCTGACCCTCAGTAGACTGAGCCACCCAGGTGCCCCTATATTCTCTATTTTGATCAGGGATAGTAGTTACAGGATTGTATACACTTAAAAACTCATGAAACTCTACACTTAAGATCTTCCATTGTGTTTAAATTTTACCTCAATCAAAAATTAAATTCAGAAAAATGTAAGTCAAATGAAGAAAACTGTAGTAACTAACAATATAGAAAATGGCAAAATGGTGATAGAATACCTGAATGATTCAAGTTTGGGGAACACTGGCCTGTCTATGGAAAGGTGAACGACACCCACAAAGAATCCAAAAGGAAACCAAATGAGTTTTGAATTCTGACTGTGACTCTTCCCAAGGGGTTCTTCTGCTTACTATTCTTTTCAGAGATTTCTCTCTGCCTGGGGCTAGAAGCCAGCAGTAAGGATCTATTATAATATTTATCTTTGGGGAAAGATGCATATAAAGCTAGTGAATCAAGTGAGTTGCAGTACATGAATTCCATATTAACAGCAAGCTTATTAATTAACACAAATATTTAGACATCTAGTCATAAAATATAAGCAACTTATACTGAAACTGGGCTAATGAAAATTTCCTGCTTTAGTATAAAGAATTTTTGCAATAATTTTAGGGGAAAATATTTTTTTCATCAGAAAATATAATAGCCTGATTTCCTCATACAGAAATGTATAAATCAAGAGAGTGATCATTAATTTTGTCTTTCAAAGTGTTACAAGTTAAAGTCTTGGCATTAATAAAAGCAAAGTGTTAGGAAAAAAAGATACCCATACATGCACATTATAATCTCTGTATATAAGCCAAATTAGAAAGCCAAATGACAAAGAGATCCTTTTCCAATTAGTAACAGAATCTGAGATAGCCTTAATTAGAAATATATAAAATTTTACACTAAAAAAAACTAAAGAGAAATGAATAGACAGTTATGTTTCTGCATGCGTTTATTTAGAATTATAAACATGTACTTTTTCCCTAAATTAATACAGAGATTTTCTACAATGCCAATCATCATCTCAACAGAATTCTTCTTGGGACTTCACTAAATAACTCTAAAGTTCATTTGTGTGTAGTTGAAGCTATTTAAATTGTGCCTTTATTGGGGCACCTGGGTGGCTCAGTCGGTTAAGTGGCCGACTTCGGCCCAGGTCACGATCTCGCGGTCCATGAGTTTGAGCCCCGCGTCGGGCTCTGTGCTGACAGCTCAGAGCCTGGAGCCTGTTTCAGATTCTGTGTCTCCCTCTCTCTGGCCCTCCCCTGTTCATGCCTTGTCTCTCTCTGTCTCAAAAATAAACAAACGCTAAAAAAAAAAATTTTAAATTGTGCCTTTACTGGGGCTGCTAAAGGAAAGGCAAGATAGGGTAGGGTGAACTGTTCAGGATTGGCTAGTATGAATAATTCTGGAGGGATCTGGCCTATGGGAATGGTCTCCAGTTGCCTGGTACTTGATTCTGGGATGATTTAGGGCAATGGAAATAATGGCTTCATGTTTCAGAGTTTGGTAAGAAGGTGGTTGAGGGATATGGGTTTGGGACTGGTTGGTTTGCCTATGAAAGATGTACCCTTTGCTACCTAAAAGAGGCAGTCCTTCGCCCACTAGAAAGGTTTTTTTAAATGGCAAAACATCATAATATACAGAAAACAGAAATATACATACATACACACACGTATACACAGACACAATACAATCTGAATAGGTAAACAGACAAACACCAGGAAAACAATTTTTGAAAAATTACAGTCATGAAGGATCACGAATTCACACATTAAAGATAAACAATAATTAAAGCAATTTGAAATCTGTTTTAAGACCAGATAGATTGGGGCGCCTGGGTGGCTCAGTTGGTTGAGGATTTGACTCTTGATCATGGCTCAGGTCATGATCTCACGGCTGGTGATTTCAAACCCTGCCTTGGGCTCTGTGCTGACAATGCAAAGCCTGCTTGGGATGCTCTCTCTTCCTCTGTCTCTGCCCCTTCCCTGCCTGTGCTGGTGTGTGCATGTTCTCTCTCTCTCTCTCTCTCTCTCTCTCTCTCTCTCTCTCTCTCTCTCTCTCAAAACTAAATAAATAAACTTAAAATACAGAGACCAGATAGATGAATAGATATAGAAATAGGTATTTTGACATGTTAAATGTCATGTGTTACTTTATGAAGAAGATATATTATACATTATAAAGAAGATTCAAAACAGTAAAGAAGGGAAAGATTACTTGTTAGTCAATAAATGGTATTGGAGGGACACCTGGGTGGCTCAGGTTAAGCATCCGACTCCTGGTTTTGGCTCAGTACATGATCTCATGGTTTCGTGAGTTCAAGCCATGTGTCAGGCCCTGCGATGACATTATGGAGCCTTCTTGGGATTCTCTCTCTCCCTCTCTCTCTACCCCTTCCCTACTCATACTGTCTCTGACTCCATCAAAATAAATAAACTTAAAAAAAATTAAATGAATGGTACTGGAATAGCTAGCAGTATAGGGGAGGAAAAATGTCTTTTTCTTCTATCTTTCTAAGTTCTCAGTTGGGGCCCCTGTAACAAAAAAATAGATTAACAAGAGAAAAGCATACGGATTTATCTAATTTAAGTTTTATGTGACCTAGGAGCCTTCATTAAGAACATGAAGACCCAAAGAAGCAGTTAAACCTGAGAGTTTTTATGCTACGCTTGAAGAGTGGAAGGTCATGGGAATATGTGACAGGACAGGAAAGGGTAGGAGCTAACTGCAGTAAACTGTGGGAAGCAGTAAGGCTTATTCCCTCAGATTCCTCTTGGGCTCCCTTTGTCTTCAGAGGCAAGAATGCCCCTTTTCTTCCAGTCTAGGGATGACATCTCACACGAGGCTCTTATAACCTGCTCCAGGGAAAGTCAGAAAATCCTTCCCGCACCTGCCATTTCACAAATTCCTTCCACTTGAAATACTCAATATACCAAGATGCCATATTTGGGGGTAGCATGTCCCAAACCCCATCATTAGCAACTTGTGTAAAATTTTTACACCCTATTCTCACACCTCATATAAAAATAAATCCATATTCCCATAATAATAGGAAAATGCATAAAGCTATGAAATGCATAAAGGACATAGCACTGTGCTTTGCGCTTTACACAAATTGAGGGAGAGACTGCCAGGATACCTTGACAGTCTAGATGTCCTCTTCCGTACTCACTCTACTGCATTGGTATCTATGAAGTCTATGCTAAGTAATAAATAAAAAATCTCAGAAATGTAGATGTGAGCACACCACATACAAATACTTCTGTATTTCCAGGAAAAAAAATGACAGAAAAGCAAGCATATATTGAAACTATGACAAAAAAATTAATATTTTCATTACTAGTATATAAAATGTTCATCTAGGGGTGCCTGGGTGGCTCAGTCGGTTAAGTGTCTGACTTCAGCTCAGGTCATGATCTCACAGTCTGTGAGTTCGAGCCCCGCGTCAGGCTCTGGGCTGATGGCTCAGAGCCTGGAGCCTGTTTCCAATTCTGTGTCTCCCTCTCTCTCTTCCCCTTCCCTGCTCGTGCTCTGTCTCTCTCTGTCTCAAAAATTAAAAAAAACATTTCAAAAAATTAAAAAATAAAAAATAAATAAAATGTTCATATAAATTTGTAAGAAAATATTAAGAACTCAGGCACAATTTACCTCAAGTCAAAGAAATGCAAATTAAAAGAATAAAGTATGATGTACCCTGGCAACAAAATCTTTATGTAATAACACCTGTAGATGACTGTGGCGTTTGCATGCACTGCTGATGAGACTGAACAACCTGACATGTTCCTATTTATTGTCCTAGGGATCCTTCTACTGGGAATTATCAGAAGGAAACAAAACATGTGGTGGGAAAGGAAGCAATATTCACAGAGATTTGCATCAAAGTGTGACCAACTGCAACAGGAGAAAGATGAAATGAATCATAACATATTTTAATAAAGGGCAGTCTTTTAAATCATGTCACAAAAGCTCTAAAGTCTTAAAAGAAAAAGTTTTACTATATATAAGCACAGCAAGAGAACTAGAGAAAAACTTAAAAGGCAAACCGAAAAAATGTTTGCAGCATATTAACAAAGTATTAAGGATCAATAACTAAAGAGAGCACCTACAAATCGAGAGAGAGAGAGAGAGAGAGAGAGAGAGAGAGAGAGAGAGAGGCCAGCCTATGGAAGAAACAGGCAGGAGTATAAATAGGCAGTTTTCAGAAGAAATATAATGTCCAATAAGTACATTAAACAATGCTCAACTTCATTAAAATAAAAAAAATAAGTAACAGCAAATGAAAGTAACAATGACATGTTTTTCACCTTTTAAATATTGGCAAATATATAAAGATTGGTGATATCTAAAGCTGGCAAGAGAGTGAGAAAAGCATTGGTAAGAATATTCAGATATAGCTGTTTTGAAAAGAATTTGACAGTACTTTACTAGAATTTTTAACTTTTATTTGGAAGTAATTTTAGAATTGCAGAAAATTGCATATTAGCTCAAAAGAGTTCCCATATATCCTTCACCTTGCTTCCCCTAATATTGTTAACACTACACATATTATAGTACAATTATCAAAACAAAAAAATAACACTGCTATAAAATTCTTAACTAAATAAAGATCTAATTCAAATTTCATCAGTTTTTCCATTGATGTCCTTTTTTTTGTTTCAGGATCCAACTAGGATTACACATTACGTTTGGTTGTTATGGCCTTTTGTTTCCTTCAATATGTAACAATATTTCAATCTTTCCTTATATATAACCAGATTTTAAACACCCACATCATTTACCCAAGCAATTTCACTTATAGGAATTATTCTGTTGAAATTTGTGCACAAATGTGCAAAAATGGACAAGGATGCTTATTTCCAGATTTTGAAATCCTGAAATGTTAGAGGTGAAGTAACAAGCGGGAAGAAAATGACTTATCCTTTCCACTTTAAACACTTTTGTATTCCTTGGCATTTTTTCCCTAGTATGTATTACATAAGTTTATAATAAAAATACAATAAAACAAATTATAAAGAAAAAAGACTGTTAATGGCTAGAGTTGGCATGTTAAAGCAGTCTCGATATTCTCTTACACTAATAACAGGACAGTAATTGGTAAAATAACGTTGGGGAATATTTTGGATGGGAGATGTTTAACAATTTGGCAAAATTTAAAATGTGCCTACTCTTTGAAACAGCAAGCCCTCTTCTAGAAATTTTTAGTGTAGAAATATTTACAGAAACATTTAAAGAGGTTTGTATATACTGATGTTGCTGCATTTTTATTTATAATTTTACTAATTCAGAATCAACCTAAATGTCCAAGAGAGTGTTCTACATGAAGACATTTCCATAAAATTATGTGCTATGCTACTGGGTAAGACCTGGTAAATCTCTGACTTGAAAAGATGTCCAAAATATATTATTATTATTATTTTTTTTAATATTTATTTATTTTTGAGACAGGGAGACAGAGTGTGAGCAGGGGAGGGGCAGAGAGAGAGGGAGACACACAATCCAAAGCAGGCTCCAGGCTCTGAGATGTCAGCACAGAGCCTAACCCATGAACTGTGAGATCCTGACCTGAGCCAAAGTTGGACACTTAACCGACGGAGCCCCCCAGGCGCCCCCACAATATATTATTGAATGAAAAAAGTTTAATTCATTTATGTTAATAAAGTACATATATGTATACATATACATATTTTATTTATTCATAAGCATTTATTTGTGCACATGATACCTATATCTATACATGCATAAAGTATATAAAACTATTAACAGTTGCTTTTCTTTTAAAATTGAAATTATAGCTGGGAAAGGGTTTATACCTATTTTTTGTGTTTAAAAAATTTTTTTAAATACTTATTTATTTTTGAGGGAGAGACAGCGCTTGAGTGGGGGAGCGAGCGACATAAAGAAAGGGAGACACAGAATCTGAAGCAGGCTCCAGGCTCTGAGCTGTCAGTACAGAGCCCAAAGCAGGGCTTGAAAGCATGAAACATAAGATCATGACCTGAGCTGAAGTCGGACGCTTAAGTGACTAAGCCACCCAGGTGCCCCTATTTTTTGTTTTTTTCACAATGCTACTTCTTTAATTAAAAACAAAACAAAACAAAACAAAAAAACTCTTAAAAGTAATAAGAATGGTAAAACAACATGAAAAAGATTTGTGATATAATGCATATATGAAAACAATAATGGTACATTACTCAATGATTAAAGCCATGCAAATAAACATATGCATATAGAAATAACTGTAAACAAATGCATAAAATTAATTAAAAATTATAATTGAGGGGATGGATTTTGGATGATTTAAAAATTCTGTTCTCCAAATACAATGTTATTATATTACTTCGAAAAAAATTATATTATGATTAAAATGTTGGACTTCCTTGAAAAAAAGACTTTTACATAATCTTAACTATCTAATAGACTATGATGCTATTATAAGTCTGAAAATTTTAAATATTCTTAAATCCTTCCTATTTCTAAGAAGAAATTAGAGAAGTACTAGGCATTTATTAAACAAGTACCTACAAAATGTAGCAAACTCTATGCTGTTCTAATTGCTTTTCATGTTAACCTTTATAACAACCATACAAGGTAATTCTTATTGTTCCCAAATCAGAGATTAATCCAATGAGGCACAAAGATGTTAACTTGCCTAAGGTCACACAACTAAGTAGCAGAACTAGCCCTTGAAAGCAGATCTGGTTCATTCATAAGTTCCTACTCCTTCTCCCACACTATAGTGTTTCCTGAATCTTTGTTTTTTATATTCAAACATCTCGCAGAACTGTAACAGGCAACACCATCAGCTACTCCACCTATCTTCCCCATACACTACTATTTTTATTCTTTTATTTATTTCTTGGGCCAAGTGACCCAGATATTTACTCTGGTCTGCACAAGTCCTTTGACATTCTGAAAGTATTTACTGAGCTGTTATAAATATTTCATGGAATATTAGAGCAGGAAGGGACTTAGGAGACAATCCAGATCTTCCCCTTCTTTTTTTTTTTTTTTTTTTTTTTTTTTTTGCAAGCGGAACTCGGAGGTAGGTGAGACTTACTCTAATTCTTTTTCATTCAGACTGCTGCCATTGGGCAGAGCAGTGGTCAGGTGAAAAGGTGTGGGCACCTTTACTACTCACCTCTATCTTAACATATGGCTGAAGAGCTAAAAGAAGGGGCCTATGGGAATGGCAGAGGCTTACAGATAGAGCTCTCATACTTGACCCAAGAAGCACTTTCCTAATAGGCACTTAGGAACAGTATTCAAGGTGGGAACATTCTTATACCTTGGTTCAAACAGGTTGTAGAGACTGCCACTACAACTCAGCACAGGCCAACACCTAACTTTGACAACTTATTCCTCAAGGTCATTTCATGATTCAAGGGAGGCAAGTGACACTGTGGTTAGCTTTAATCGATCAAACTCATTTGGGGAATTTATCCTTTAAAAATAATGGCATCAGTATTTTAAAATATATGCATAAAGATGTTTAGTAAAGCATTGCATGTAGCAGTATCAAACCACAACAGCAACTTGAAAAACTCCCAAACATTCATCAATATAGAGCTCACTGATTAAAACTGATATATCTGTTATGGCATGCTATGTAGAAGGCTAAAAACAGATCTGTATCTGTTAAGTAGTTAAATCTGTAGAATAATATATATAATAAGATCTCATTGTTGTAAAAACAAGACAATCACAAAGCATTTATACATGTACATATATACCTCTGTTTATATAAATAAAGAAAATAGACTATTAAGACTTGCAACCCAGGGTAAGGGGCTGTATAGAAAACTACCTTACTTGTTTTTATCATTCATCTTTGTAATGTAATTTTTGCAGTGGTGAACATCCCTATGCCTATTTTCTTTATTCATTAACCATAGACAAAAATGATTACCTCACATAATTGTTGTTGAATCAAATGAAGTAATGTATGTGTATCCCTGGCCTTTGTAGGCACTTAATACATCATACTGTTATTTTTTAAAATTTTTATTTATTTAATTTTGAGAGAAAGACAGAGCACGAGCAGGGGAGGGGCAGAGAGAGAAGGAGATACAGAATCTGAAGCAGGCTCCAGGCCCTGAGCTGTCAGCACAGAGCCCCACCCGGGGCTCAAATGCATGAACGCGAGATCAGGACCTGAGCTGAACGCTTAACTGACTGAGCCACCCAGGTGCCCCACATATCATCATCATCATCATCATCATCATCTTTTGCTTTCACACCAGCAACTTTCTTTTGTCCACCTATAGTGTTTTATATAAAACAGTTCTATCTTAAAAATTTTTTTTAACCTTTATTTATTTTTGAGAGAAAGAGAGAGAGAACAAGCAGGGGAGGAACAGAGGGAGACACAGAATCTGAAGCAGGCTCCAGGCTCTGAGCTATCAGCACAGAGCCTGACGCAGGGCTCCAACCCAAGAATTGCGAGATCATGACCTGAGCCGAAGTCAGTTGCTTAACTGACTGAGCCACCCGGGCGCCCCAAAACAGTTCTATCTTTAAAAAAAATACTGTCTTCGATATCCATAGATCCATATGTATAAAAAAATAAAAGCTACCATATTAGTTGAAATTAACACTCAAACTCTAATAGGACTAGCTTGCTAAACTTTAATAAGAACTAAGAAAAACTAAGATAAAGTAAAATTATCTAAGGAGCACTGTGGGAGTATGGCAAATTCCTTAACTTCTCTAACTATAAATGATCTCCTTTGTAAGATGATGATGATAATGTCTGCTATGCCTTCTTCCCAAATAATCTCAATATGTAAATATTTAAACATAGATTTCTTATCACTATTGTAAAGTGTTTACAAATGGAAAGGGTAGCAATACTATGAAATATTTCTAAATGTTTATTTTTTTGAAATACAAAGAGATCAATACATTTCATGTATCTGTGTTTAGTAATGTTTGATTTTAAGACTGTTAAAAGTCATCTCAAATTCCTATTACAGATTTATAAATGTTTTCCATGATTTCTCAGTAACTGCACTTCTATTCTTACAGCTAAATATATACTTAGATACATTACAATATGTTGAATAGAAAATAAGTAAATTATTCAATAATTTCAAGAACAATGTGTTTATTCCACTCCATAAAAAGCCTGCACTTGCATGCAGTTTCTTAACAATACAGTATTGTAAATGTAGATTCTCTTCCTTATGATTTTAACATTTTGTTTTCTCTAGCTTAATGTATTGCCAAGAATATAGTATATATTACATATAACATACAGAAATCTGTATTAATCGATTATTTACGTTTTTAGTAAGGCCTTCAGTTGGCAATAGGCTATTAGTAGTTAAGTTTTGGGGGAGTCAGAAGTTATACATGGGTTTCTGACTATAGTGGTCAGTGCCCCAAACCTCTGTTGTTCAAGGGTCAATTGTATCTCTGTAGTTTGCTGAGTCTAGCAGCACATTCAAAAATCATGCCAAATGCTAGACAGTTTTTGTGAAATAGTTCTGTTCCATGCATTGCAAGATATCTAGTTTCCTTAACCTTTGCCCAACAAAATGCCCTGTATTCCCCAAATTACTATAACCCAAGACACTTCTACAAATTCCTAACATATCTCATAGGGAGATGTCTCTCAAATTATCTGTGTTAAAGGACGTTTTGTCCCTAATTTGCCTAAGATCTATACTTCTATACAAAATTAAAAACAGAAACAAGTTACTAGGAAAAAAGTGAAATAGAAAACAAATATAAAATATAAGTTCTATTTTATCATTACATTCAACAGAAAAAATGACCCTGTGGAATGAATTACTATACAAGTTTCTAAATGGTTCCTCTCATTTTTGGCTTTTATCTCATTGCAGACCAATAATAAATAGTTTGCAGACCAGCTCTGGTCCATGGACCACACTTTAAATAGCACTGTCTTAAAGACAGTAGTATAGCTTTCACTGAGAATCACTGGTAAAAATAAAACAGTATATAAAAATGTTAGTTATTATCCTTATCATTTTTTATTCTAAATATCCTTTAGCTGAGACTAAAATAAACAATTCTACCCACATTAACAATCCTATCTCAAAAATTCCTGTCTAAATCTTCAGACATACACACAAGTCCTATTTCCTCTTGTTTGTTTTTAAACGCTTATGTATTTATTTTGAGAGAGAGAGAGAGAGAGCGCGCACTCCCGTGCAGGCAGGGGAGGGGCGGAGAGAAAGGGAGAGAGAGAATCCCAAGTAGACTCTGTGTTGTCAGCACAGAGCTCGACGTAGGGCTCAATTCCACAAACTGAGATCGTCCTGCGTCAAAATCAAGAGTTGGACGCTCAACCGACTGAGCCACCCAGGCACCCCTTCTTTCTTTTTAAAAAGGCAACCTTGTCTTCTATGATATTGACTTCCTCTCTGCAAAGGTGCAGCAACATTATTTAGCCAGTGAAAAGTACAGACTACTTTTACAAGTCAAAAAGCAAAAGAGTTGATTTTAAAAAGGCCCATGAGCTATATACATACTCAGAATATAAAAACAACACTTACTTCCTTGCCTGTTCATCTATAGGTTTGTGTCCAACATCTTTTCTGTTCTTCCAGGTTACACTCAACCTTTCCTGGGTCCACCCTGCACCAACACCACCATTCAACCCAGGAAATACTACAGGGATAGGCTTTCCTTTCAATCACAGTTCTTTTTATGACACCAATATATTATTTGTCTAAAAGAATTTGTTTTAAGAATTGGCTCTTTCTCTTTTTTCAGTAGTGTCCTGTTAAGAATACTGTCACTTGAGGAGAATGTCAAAGGTTCATCCTATCCCAATCAAGTTTTGACAATAGGTAGAGTTAAATATCTCCCTGCATATACAAATTGATGTGTTAGAATTCTTTTAAAATGCTCTTGACTTCACAAACTTTAGGGGTGCCAGGGTGGTTCAGTTGGTTAAGCGTCCAACTTCGGTTCAGGTCATGATCTCACAGTTCGTGAGTTCCAGCCCTGCCTTGGGCTCTGTGCAGACAACTCAGAGCCTAGAGCCTGCTTCAGATTCTGTGTCTCCGTCTCTCTCTCTGCCCCTCCTCTGCTTGTACTCCATCTCTCTCTCTCTCTCTCAAAAGTAAACATTAAAAAATAAAAAAAAAAACCAAATTTTATTCAAAGATTCTATGTTTAGATTTATACAAATGGCTGATACTGTTCTCAAATTCAAGGTAAAGTCCATATTAAGCTGTGAATTTTAATTATTTAAATCTTCATGAGATTGCACACATTCCAATAACATGGTATACAAAAAATATTTTAGTATAGGAGAGTATGTTTGTGAAATACAACTTTTAAGAACATTTTTTTTAATGTTTATTTATTTTTGAAAGACAGAGAGAGACAGAGCATGAGTGGGGGAGAAGCAGAAAGAAAGGGAGACACAGAACCCAAAGCAGGCTCCAGGCTGTGAGCTGTCAGCACAGAGCCTGACGTGGGGCGCAAACCCACAAACTGTGATCATGACCTGAGCTGAAGTCAGACACTTAACTGACTGAGCCACCCAGGCACCCCTGTATGTGAAATATAAATAACAGCAATTACTTACTTGTTAACTTTAAATATTGCTATCATTCTAATTGCTCATAAGTCTGTAACACTGATACAAGTAATCATAAAAATTAAATTTCTAGTGTTAACCTAAAAAAGGAAAAATGCACTCAACTAACATTTAGAAGAAAATACTGATTATATGTCATTTTGCTTTTAAATATTAATTCAATTTTCTTTTAAAAATAGCTTTAATCAAATGGAATTTGAAGTCTGCATATTTTATATAATGAAACATGATCTTACCCTTTTCTTGGCTACCACAGCAACTTTGCCATCTGCTTTGGATTTATCTGTAAGATAATAAAGTAGGGCTGTTTCAAAAAAGTGCCTACACTCCTGTTCAAATAAATGCAACATTATACAGTTAGAATTTTCTACTTTCTCATGCTGTGATATGTGTTTTCAATGATTTTTTAATCATAATGCTATTAAACTCAACTTCTCCAAGTTGAGTATAACAAAATAATCCAAAGGTAATAATATCAGGGATCTGCATAGTTATTTGACAAGCCTCCTCCCTTAAATCTAACTGGTTGGCTGGATGTTTCCAAGTTAGCAACTAGTGTATCTTATTCCAGGTTCTGGTCAGCTAATGTGCTCTGGAGTATACAGGACCTGGAATGAAATCCCAGCTATCTCCACTTGCACATCTACTCTATGCCAGACATGGATAAAGACCTTACATAGACAATCTCTTATTTATTTATTTATTTATTTTTGAAAAATTTTTTTTTCAACGTTTATTTAATTTTGGGACAGAGAGAGACAGAGCATGAACGGGGGAGGGGCAGAGAGAGAGAGAGACACAGAATCGGAAACAGGCTCCAGGCTCTGAGCCATCAGCCCAGAGCCCGACGCGGGGCTCGAACTCACGGACCGCAAGATCGTGACCTGGCTGAAGTCGGACGCTTAACCGACTGCGCCACCCAGGCGCCCCGACAATCTCTTATTTAAACCTCATGATAAACTTGCAAAAAAGTATGTAGTCCATTTCCCAGCTAAGAAAGTTAAGGCTAAGTACCCTGCCTGAGGCCATGCAGTGGGGCCAGACCCATCTGACTGCAAGTGTTTAATCTTTATGTCTGCAGCTTCCATGCAGGACCCTTAAGCAACACTCAGCAAGGAGGATGATAAACAAATAGCACGTAGAAAACTATGTTAAGATATAATTTTGATATATGTAAAACTGTGCGTGTGAATTAGTAAAACTTATTGGCAATAATAATTAAGAAATTGTATTTTTTATGGGTTCAATGTAGAATTCCAACGAAATGAGTTGTACATAAATTTTTATTCACACATATGTTTTATTAACCTTAATATTGTGGTAATGAAAAATGAAGAGAATTATGGACATTAATAATAAGGTTTTAGGGTTACATTTAACATTAAAAAATACCCAAAAATTTAATTTATCAATGTAGGACTATAATTCACAATGAAAACTTAAAACAAACAAAGAGAATAAATATCCATGGATATGAGAGTAAATAAATGCTGCCTATCTAAAAGCAAATTTTGCAGTGAAAAATTATTGGCATAAAGCATACAAATCCAGAGAAGCAGGTTATTATATTTATGCCTATAATTAGTTGGCCACATGTAAACTGTCCTCTTTCCTATGTTCAGCTGTGTGCTTGAAATAATCCCTTCTTCTGGAATACCCTTTTTCTCCCCACTGATGAATGTATAAGACCATCCACTGTCACAGAAAATTCTTCCAACTAGGAGAAATAACCACCTTTGTTGCAAAACCACAGTCATGACAGGACACAGAACTTTCTTCCTTGTCTTATGGTTACTTCTATATACGTCAAAGCACCCTACAAGACTAGAATGTGCCTTAAAGTCAGGGGCCAAGTTTTATATGCAGTAGGTGCTCAGTTTTTTTTTATAATTAATAAATGTACATGTATCTTATTCAAAATCTCACATGGATCTGAAATACACATTTTACCTGAACAAATTAATATAACTTACGAGTTAAAATACATACAACAGGGGAGCCTGGGTGGCTCAGTCGGTTAAGCATCCGACTTCAGCTCAGGTCACGATCTCACAGTCCGTGAGTTCGAGCCCCGCATCGGGCTCTGGGCTGATGATGGCCCAGAGCCTGGAGCCTGCTTCCGATTCTGTGTCTCCCTCTCTCTCTGACCCTCCCCCGTTCATGCTCTGCCTCTCTCTGTCTCAAAAATAAATAAACGTTAAAAAAAAATTAAAAAAAAATACATACAACATTTACATGGTGTAAGTTACTATACTAGACAATGTAAGATATAAAACACCATATATGTTCTCAGACCCTTAGTTTCTTTATTGATAAACCAGGAGTAATAATTATTACCTTATTGGTATATTGTGAGATTCAAGTAACAGAATTTATGTAAATAAAACTCCTAAAACAATGTGTGGTAGATAATAGATTATTAACAGTGTTCTTTTACATTTAGCTAATAAAGACATTCTGGGGTATGGGTGCATGTGTGTGAGAGAGAGAGAGAGACAGAGACACATACAGAGAGATCTTAACCCTTGCAATACTAGGAAAAATAGGTTAGTGATTATACATGTTACTGTTGTATCATCTTGTTAAGTGATTCCATCATTCTACCATTTAAATAATTGTTTTAGTCTTTTTAACATAGTTGGGAATAAACTGATGAGTAATGATAAAATAGCAAAGATTAGTAAAATTCCATAATGCATTTCAGATTTACAAAAGAGCCCTGATGATAATTACAAGATAGAATAAATTTTGTTGTATCTAAAATTTTTTTTCATTTTCTTCTTTTGAAGACCTCTAATAACAATGAAAGTCATGATGAAATATCAATCTGTACACGCAGTTGAAAATGCACATAAAAGAAACTCAAAACTAAAATTGGATCCAATGGACCCTGGTCATATACTGGTCTTTTTTCCAGTTAGTGAAAAAAGAATACAATTTTGTTATTTTTCTCTTCAAAATATACATCATTCTTATGTAAAATTTCCAGTAGGGAGACACATTTGGAACAGAAATATCCAAACTGTTGTTCAAGGAACTTTTTATGTTGAAACGCTGCACAACCATCTCCCAGTGCAATATAGAAGTGTTTCAGGGGGTAACAACAGCCACTCTGATTTTCAAAGGGATTTGCCAAAGGGAAAGTCTGATGTAATGCTGAAAAACATTACAATCATTAGCAATTTTCCTATTAATAACAGTAGGTCCGTGTTCAACTTCAGCAACATTAAACACTTTCTAAGAGCTGAATTTTCCCTAGTGAGAAAGGTTTAATTTCCTCCCTTCAGAAATCTCTGCATGTAGGGACCCTCACACAGAGTGAAAAGCAGTTAACAGGAAATGTAGATTTGGATAATTAAAAGGGCCTTTACTCCTCTTCTGGGCTACATCCATATCATCGTTTTAAAGTGCAAAAGAGGAGCTGCAGGTAGAAAATGAAAATGTTCCGAATCAGTAGAGGTGGTTATGCCTCATGACTCATAACAGATGTTAAATTTTTTTTATTTACAACCGTATTAGAAAGGAGTACAAATATTAACATAAATCAGTGGCTTCTTTTTTAAAAAAAATATTTTTTAAAGCTTATCCATTGATGGCCTCAGAAAATCTGTTAGTATATGCTTCTTTAAAGGTGACAGCTGAAAGCATGTTCTTAAAAAGGTAGAGGATATTCCAGTTTCCGATCTGGCATGTAAAGAGCTTAGAAGTCACACTCCATCCTCACAACAGGTAAAAAGCTGAACAAATTGAAAATCAATAACTCTTCTTAGATCCCTTAGAGAAATGAGGTCACAGGGCAAACCGTGGCCCCCAAATTTGGAGAGACAGGTGAATACAAAGAATCACAACTTAATGGAGCAGAAACCTCCACAGGAACTAGTGCTGGGGTAGGAACACATGAACTGTAATTGATGAATTGCTGGAGCCTCAATGTGAACAAGCCTGAGAGAGAAAAATTCTTGGGGGACCCAGTCATGCAGGAGGGAGGCACACTTTTATGCATTTACCTCCAGGAGCTATATCGGGTTCTCATAATAAAGACTGGAGAAAAACACCTTTGCACTTCCTCAGTGGGAAGAAAAAAGTAACCATTTTGAAATATGCCAGAGCATTCAGTTCTTAGCCGTTTGCTTTGAAGAGAAACTATTTTACCAGAGCCTAACCTATTCTGGTTTTCTCAGAGCCTGACCAATTAGTGGGGGAGGGAAATACCCAAATCAAGCATTCTATGGTTTTCCACACAAGGGAAGGGACATACCAACTCGGGATCCCCTCTATCCATTATGTACCATGTAAGGGGGTGAAAAAAAATGGGAAGCACTTGTACAGTTCAAAGCCCAGGACTAAGACCTAATCATAGAACCATAGAATGCTTGGAGCATCTGGGTGACTCAGTTGGTTAGGATTCAACTCTTGATCTTGGCTCAGGTCATGGTCTAATGGTTCATGAGATTGAGCTCCATGTCAAGCTCTGTACTGACAGTGCAGGGCCTGCTTGGGATTCTCTCTCTCCTTCTCTCTCTCTCTCTCTGCCCCTCCCCCCTCACACTAGCACGTGCTCTCTCTCTCTCTCAAAACAAACAAACAAAGAAATATAGAATGCCTTCCCTAGTCCCACATGCCTTACCACTACACTGCTAAAGGTCTCCTTACCACAGTTTCCATTACCTGGTACATCATGTTTGTCTTTCCACAAAAAATACAAAGCATACAAAAAGCAAAAAACAGTCTGAAGTGACAGAGCAAGTATCAAAAGCAGACCCATGTATGTCAGAGATGCTGGAATGATCAGACTGTGAATTTAAAACAAGTACGCTTAATACAGTAAGGGCTTTAGCGTTAGAAGTAGGCAACATTCAAGAACAAGTGGTTATTGTAAGTAGAGACATGGAAATTCTAAGAAATAATAAAAACGAAGTGCTGGGGATTAAAAATGCTGTAACAGAAATGAAGAATACCTTTGACAGGTTTCATCACTAGATTGGACACAGTTGAGGAAAGAATCTGTGAGCTTGAGGATATATTAATAGAAACTTCTAAAACTGAAAGCAAAGAGAAAAAAAATTGGAAAACAAAAGAACAGAATATCCAAGATCAATGGGAAAACCACAATAGTATAATATATGTGTAATGGGAATACCAGACAGAAAAGAAATAGAGAAAGGAACAGAAGAAATATTGGAAGCAATAATGACTGAGAATTTCCCCCGATTTAACGTCAGATACCGAATAATGATCCAGGAAGCTCAGAGGACAAGCAGTATAAATGCCAAAGGTAAGCGGTAAGCAAAGATAAAGGAAAATTATTGAAAGAAGCCTGGGGGAGGGTGGTGTGCCTTATCTGTAAAGGAGCAGATAGAATTTCATCCAATTCCCCTCGGAACTTGTGAGAACAAGAGGAGAGTGAGTGAAATAATTAGTGTGGTGAGAGAAAAACCCACCAAATTAGAATTCAGTACCCTGTGAAATTATCCTTCAAAAATAAAGGCATATATATTTTGTTAGGCAAAGAAAAATTGAGGGAATTTGTTACCAGTAGACTTACCTTACAAGAAATGTTAAAAGAGAGAGGAAAATGATGTAGAGTAGAAACTTGTATCTACATAAAGAAAGGAACAGCATCAGGGAATGACTAAGTGAAGGAAAATATAAACTTTTAATTTTCTTATTCTTTAACTGAAAACAATGTGTTCAAAATAGTAATAACAGCAACAATATGCTCAATTTAGGAAAACCATCTCCTTAAAAAGTTTTTTTTCTTAAAGAAACTTAAAAAGAAAGCATAATTGATATGCTAAGAAAGAAAAGAAAACAGAATTATATAAAATGTTCAATTAAACTACAAAAGGCAGAAAAAGAGTGAAAGAAAAAATAGGAGCAAAGAAAAACAAATGGAAAACAGTAACACATATGGTAGCTATTAATCCAACTATATCAATAACTATTTTAAATTTCAGTGTCTAATTATACCAATTAAAAAACAAAGACTGTTAGAGTGGATCAACTATATGCTGTCTACAAAAAAAACTCACTTTAACTACAAAGACACACAGAGGTGAAAAGTAGAAAAATAGAGATATAGCATGTTAACACTAATTAAAAGAAAGCTATATTAATTTCAGACAGAGAATGCTTCAGAGCAAGGAAAGTTATCAGGGATAAAGAGAATATTAATTAATAATACGGTGGTTACTACTCCAAGAAGACATAATGATTATTAATATAAATGTGTCTAACAACAGTGTCAAAGCATGTAACACAAAAATTGATAGAACTCAAGGAAAATAGATAGACCCATTATGATAATTAGAGACTTTATCAGAAATGAGCAGGTCCAGAAGGCAGAAAATCAGTCAGGACATACAGTAGTTCCCCTTTATCTGTGGAGGATATGTTCCAAGACCCCCAGTAGACACCTGAAACCATGGAGAGTAATAAAACCTATATATACTGATTTTTTCCTATATATACATAGTCATGATACAGTTTAATTTATAAGTTAGGCAGGGTAAGAGATCTTAATACAATAGAATAATTATAACCATATGCTCTGATAAAAATTGTGTGAATGTGGTCTCTCAAAATCTCTTATTGTAATGTACTCATCCTTCTTGTTATATGAGATAAAATGCCTGCATGATGAGATGAAGTGAGGTGAATGACAGAGGCATTGTGACATACTGTTACGCTACTACTGACCTTCTGATGAAACATCAAAGGAGGATCACCTGCTTCTAGGCCACAGCTGACCACGGATAACTAAAACTGTAGAAAGTGAAACTGCATATAAGAGGAAACTATTGTACTTTGAACTCAACACCACCAATCGACTGAATATAATCTACACCTACAGACTACAACCTCAGTAGCAGAATACACATTCTTCTCATGCTCACTTGGAACATTCACCAAGATTGACTATGTTTTGGGCCATAAAATACTCCCTAACTCACTTTTGAAAACAGATATCATACAATAGTCTGCTCTCAGACCACAGTGGAATTAAACTAGATAACAAAACAAAACAAACCAAACAAAAAACCAAACCAAACAAAACAAACCAAACAAAATACTTGGAGATTAAACAACACATTTCTAAATAACATATGGGTCAAAAAAGAAATCATAAAAGAAATTTTAAAATACTTTGGACTAGGGGCGCCTGGGTGGCTCAGTCGGTTGAGTGTCCGACTTCAGCTCAGGTCATGATCTCACGGTCTGTGAGTTCGAGCCCCGTGTCAGGCTCTGGGCTGATGGCCCAGAGCCTGGAGACTGCTTCCGATTCTGTGTCTCCCTCTCTCTCTGCTCCTCCCCCATTCATGCTCTGTCTCTCTCTGTCTCAAAAATAAATAAACTTTAAAAAAAAATACTTTGGGCTAAATGAAAATGAAAATAAAGTTTATGAAAATTTGTAAGATGCAGTAAAAGCAGTATTTAGAGAGGAATTTACAGCATTAAAATGTGTATATTATGAAAAAACAAAGACCCAAAATCAATAAACTAAGCTTCCATCTTAGGAAACTAGAAAAAGAAAAGCAAGTTAAAATACGAAGTATGCACAAAAAATAAAAATTAGGGCAGAAACCAATGAGATTGAAAACAGGAGATCAATTGAGGAAATAAAACCAAAAGCTGTTTCTTTGAAAAGATCAATAAAAATAAGACACTAGCCAGGCTAACTAGAAAAAAAGGACAGAAAACATAAATTACTAATATCAAAAATGAAAGAGAGGGCATCATTACAGATGTGAAGATATTAAAAGGATAATAAAAGGAAATGCTGTCAATAACTCTATGCCCGCAAATCTGATACCTAGATGAAATGGACCAATTCTTTAAAAGATGTAATCTGTCAAAAGTCACACAAGAATAAACAATCTAAGAAGCTTGTATCTTTTTATAACATTGAATCAATATAATAACCTTACAAAACAAAAACACCAAGCCCAGATGGGTTCACTGGTGATTTCTACCAAATATTTATGGAAGAAATTATAGCAATTTTCTATAAGCTCTTCCAGAAGATAGACAGGGGGAATACTTCCTAATTCATTCACTGAGGCCAGTATAACAAAACCAAACAAAGACATTACAAGAAAACTACGGACCGATTTCTCTAATGGACATAGATGCAAAATTCTCAACATACTACAAATCAAATCTAACAATGTATAAAAAGAATTACACACCATAAGCAAGTGAGATTTATCTGAGGTATACGAGGCTGCTTCAACAATCAAAATCAATTAACGTAATCAATGACATCAGTAGGTTAAAAAAGAAAAGTCAAATATGATCATATCAGTTGTGCAAATAAAGCACTTAACAAAATCCAACACACCCATGCATGATAAAAATTCCCAGCAAACTAGGAATAAAGGGAAACATCCTCAATTTGATAAGGAGAATCTATAAAAATCCTACAGCTGACATCATACTCAATAGTGAGAAGCTCAAAGCTTTTTCCCTAAGATTAGGAATAAGTCAGAGATGTTCCTGCCTCAGAACTCTTTTCAATATTGTACTGGAACTCCTAATTAATGCAATAAGGGGGAAAAAAGGAAGAAGAGTATAGATCGAGAAATAATAAAACTGCCTTTCTCAGTAGATGACATGAATATCTATGCAGAAAATCCAAAAAATCAAGAAAAATACTCCTGGAACAAATAAGTGATTATTGCAAGGTTGTAGGGCACGAGGTTAATACACAAAAGTCAATCACTTTCCTATTTACCAGCAATTAAAAAGTAGGATTTGAAATTAAGAACACATTACCATTTACACTAACACCCCCCAAATGAAATACTTAGGCATAAATTTAACAAAAGATGGACAAGATTATATGAGGAAAACTACAAAACTCTGATGAACAAAATGAAAGAACTAAATAATGTGGATATATTTCATATTTATGGATGGGGAGTCTCAATATTGTCAAGATGTCGGTTCTTCCCAACTTGATCTATAGATTCAGTACAATCTCAATGAAAATCCCAACAAGTTATTTTGTGGATATCAACAAACTGAATCTAAAGTTTATATGAATAGACAAAGATACAGAATAGCCATCACAATATTGAAGGACAGTTAGAGGACTTCATGCTACCTGACTTCAAGACTTACTCTAAAGCTACAATAATCAAGACAGTGTGATATTGGGAAAAGAATAACAAATAGATCAATGGAACAGAATAGACCACCCAGAAACAGACTCTATAAATATAGTCAACTGATCTTTCAAAAAAGAGCAAAGACAATATAATGAAGAAAAGTGTTTTCAATAACTGGTGTTGAACAACTAGATGTCTATGTGCCAAAAATGGATCTAGATCTAGACCTTACACCTTTCATAAAAATTAACTCAAAATCACACATCTAAATGAAAAATGCAAAACTATAAAACTCCTAGAGGGTAACACAGGAGAAAATGTAGATGACCTAGGATATGCTGATGACTTTAGATATAACATCAAAGGCAAGGCCCATGAAAGAAATAATTAATAAGTTGGACTTCATTAAAATTAAAATGTATGCTCTGAAAAATGCACTGTCAAGAGAATGAGAAGATAATCCAGAGTGAGAAAAAAATATTTGCAAAATACATACCTGACAAAAGGACTGTTATTTGAAATATACAAAGAACTCTTAAAAGTCAACAAGATGAACAACTGAATTAAAAAGCAGGCAATGAAGAGACACCACAGCAAAGAAGATTTATAGATGGCAAATAAGCATATGAAAGCATGTTCATCATCATTGTATGTCATTTTCTAATGACATTTAATTGCAAATTAAAACACCATTGCAGACCTATTAAAATGGCCAAAATCCAGAACACTGACAACACCAAATTCTGGCAAGTATGTGGAGCAACAGGAACTGTCATTCATTTCTGGTAGGAATGTAAAAATGATGCAGCCACTTTGGAAGATAGTTTGGCAGTTTCTTATAAAACTAAACATACCCTTACCATATGATTCAGCAATTGTGTTCCTTGGTAGTTACCCAAATGAGCTGAAAACTTATGTGCACAAAAAAACCTATGTTGCATGTTTATGGCAGCTTTATTCATAATTGTCAAAACCTAGAAACAACCAAGATGTCCTTCCGTTGGTGAACGGATACATAAACTGTATTACATACAAACAATGGACTATTTTCAGTGCTAAAGAATCTACAGACATGGAGAAATGTAAACACATATTACTAAGTAAAAGAAGTCAATCTGAAAAGGCTACATACTATATGACTCCAACTATATGATGCTCTGGAGACTAAAAAGATCAGTGGTTGTGAGGTGTTGGCAGAGGGGTAGGAGTGGGGGAGAAATGAACATGTGGAACACAAAATTTTTAGGCCAGTGAAACAATTCTGTATGATACTACAATGGTGAATACACATCATCATACATTCGTCAAAACCCGTAGAATGTACAACACAAAGAGTGAACCTTAATGTAAACTCTGAATTTTGGGTGATAATGATATGTCAGTGTTGGTTCATGCTTCTCTGGGGCCAGAAGTTGATAGTGGAAGATACTGTATGGGTATAGGGCGGGGGCTTATGGGAACTCTGTACTTACTGCTTAATTTTTCTGGGAACCCGAAATTTTGCTGCTCTAAAAAATAAAGTTTATTTAAAACAAAACAAAACAATTCTAGGAAAAAAAAGGTAGAAATAGGAACATCCACTCTAAGATGTAAAGCATGTAAGAAAATATTAATCCTACAAATAACACAAAATCCTAAAGCTAAATTATAAAGAGACTATATGGATAATACCCTACTCATTTTAAAAATACAATTATAATGAATGTTCCTACATAAGAAAAATCTTTCTATACTCAGAAAAAGAATCACTTACTTGGAGTAATAGTTAATATAACAAAAAACACGGGAACTGAATTATGTGGACAGGACTTTGAAATCTCTTACAGTATGAGCAGGTCTGTATTTTTTACATATCATTTACTGACCCGGCAGATTTCAACACTGAAAGAGTTGCATCAAACATAATAGTGTGTCAATGTCTGCAGTGTAGGGAGAATTCAGGCCAAGAAATTAGGAGTCATTATTATTTCTGGGTTGGAAAAATAAATTTTGGGGTGAAGAAATTCTCAAAGTTGTTGGGATGAAATAAGTTGTTTGCCTCTAAACTACTCACCTTTTGTAAAATACCTGAATAATGGCTATTTATGTCTCAAAACCACTTTTGAACAAAGTAAGAAGCTGGATACGTACGAGAATTCACCCTAGAAGCTAAGCAAGGACTATATTGTCTCTTTTGGAGATAGTAAAGAGTGAGTCTGAAGTGAGCGAGCCTCTTATGGCAAAGACTGAATTCCTGCAAGTCTCTTCATGCCCCCCATCTACAAATGTAGATGACTTAGGTTGCTAATGACTTCAGATAGAACATCAAAAGCAAGGGCCACAAAAGAAATAATTAGTAAGTTGGACTTCATTAAAATTAAAATTTCTGCTCTGCAAAATACACTGTCAAGAGAATCAGAAGATAATCCAGAGTGAGAGAAATATTTGCAAAATACATATCAGACAAAGGGCTGTTATCTGAAATACACAAAGAACTCTTAAAACTCAACAATAAGATGAACAAAATGAAAGTCTCTAGGCATGGATTCTCTACATTCAGACTGAATTACATCAATTTCTGCATGCAAAAATCATCAGTCTTTCAGCAAAAAAAAAATGGTCTGCTACAAAACCAATGAGAAATAACCCCTCTCCATAGACTCTGGACAAGTAAGAATGCCAAAGGACCCAGACGTTAATACTCCGGCACACACAACAATGACAAAGACACAGTTCCATATTTATTGAAAGAGTGTATCCATTGCTAGTGTGAAATGGCTGTAATATAATTTTAAAAAATAACTGACTATATTAGTTTACAGTATTTATATTAAAAAACCCTAAATATTTCAAAGTTTATTTTGGTTACACAAGAAAAATGTATAATCCATGAAAAGAATAAAATTGCATTTGTGACAATACAGTGAGTTCAACCTTTACTGCTAATAAACAGAGACATTATATTTTCAGCACAAGGAATAAAAATCACATTCATGGTAATAAATGTCCCTTTTCCCAGTTTCAGAGTAAACCAGAGTAATGTGCTTGTCATTCTTTTCCACTGTTTTTAAATCTACTTATTTCCTTTAAACTCTAAACCTAGATAGCTGGGTTAATATTTAAATTTTTCTTAAATAAAATATTTTCACCTATAAGTTTTTTAAAATATATATTAAGCTTCTCCAAGGGAGGAAAAAAATACCACTCTTACTTTCAAATTCAGTCAGCACTGAAGGCCAGATCCTTCCATAATCTTTAGAACTTAAGGTGATAATTATTATCGCTAAGCAGCAAAATTTAAAAACATATTTAAATTTATTGAAAAATCATCATTTTTATGTGAAATCACATTCAGAGTTAAAAATGTATCCTACCTACTGTAATCATTATGATGAATTCATTTAAAAAGCTATCTATAAACCAGAATATTGATGATTCAAAAGAACTTTCTTTGAAAATGACCTGAAATCTTACCATATTTTTTTACCTAATTAAAAAAAAAAGTTGATGATTGTTTTTATCTCTGCCTTGAATGTGTTCACAAATAAAACATTTTGAAAAATACTTTGGTCTGAAATAATACAGCACATGCAAATGAAAGTTTCATCCCAGAAATATATTTTAAAGACATAGCTTCTAATTGTGAAATACGATACTTTGAAATACATAAAAGAACTTACGTAGATAGTCTAAGAGTAAAGAAGATGATAGAAGCGTTAATTAAAACCCTTGCATTTAAATAGAGTGTATGCTTAGTTTCAGAGGGTGAAATACATACTATTAATCCATAGAAAACCAATTTTTCAGTGGACAAAGATATATCCTATCCCTATGAAAAGAAAATTTTTTAAATGTGCAAATATATTTCAGAAAGCATGCATCTGAATAAATCCTCATTTGGGGGTGGTAAAGAATAAAAAAACTCAAATACCCTGTTTGGATAGGCGGCACACTTCCAGTCTTCGCTCGTGAGAATGTCCATAGAGAAGGTATGCTTCTTGTAGTGCACTTTTATACCATTTCTTTTTCTTCGTACATGTTCCTAGCTAAAGAAACACAGAAAAATAATGACTCATTTCTAAATGTATAATTTTGTTTTAATATCTACTTGATTTAGCTATTGAGCTGAAATTAACCAGATTTAAGCATTGTAACATACATTATGTAGACTTTGGTATATAATTATTATTTCATTATTAGAGTATAGCAAAGTTGTGGGAATGTTGTACATTAAAAGACAAAGGGTTAGATTCTTGATTCACTAAGATAATATTTTAATATAATTCCTCTCACATTTAAAAAGTTACAAAAAGTTATGACCACCAATGTAACAAAGTAGTCAGTATTAATATATTTTGTTAGCATAATTTGATTCTCTTTTAAGTAACATAACAATGATACTGAAGTGGTATAAACTGAAAAGCCAAGTTTCTTATTGTAAGAAAATTACTTCCATTCACATCCAGTTTTGAGTTATGGCAGAAAAGTGACCTATTCATACAAGTTCCTTAAACTTTTGCCCCAATTTCTTCATCTCTAAAATGTGGATAACAGCATATACTAATCATAAAGTTTCAGAAGTATTAAATGAAATAATAGATGACAGTTTTCTGGCATAGCAAGCACTCAATCAATGTTATTCTACTTGAATTCAGTACTTTTTCTACATGTAATTTATTTTTACAGAAATCTTTAAAGAGAAAAAGAGTGAAAGAATCTCTAGGTTAAAAATGACTTTAAAAATTATCTGACCCACTAATTTTTCCATTGTTACTTTAGAACTTGACTAAAAAGTTTTTTTTAAGATTTTATCTTTAAGTAACCTCCACACCCAACGTGGGTCTTGAATTTACAGTCTTGAGATCAAGAGTTACGTGCTCTACTGACTGAGCCAACTAAGCACCCAAGAATTTGCCTAAAAAACTTTTTATAATGTTTTTAAATGTTACAAATTATAAAATTCATACCACCATTTTCTTTTTTGGGTTTTTGTTCTATTATTCCATATTTGCCACTTACATATAATAATCATATCTTTATCTCAGATACATAATTTACTCCTTATACAGAAATGTAAATCTATATAACACCTATATTTAATTCATTTAGAGAATGAAACTATCCATATATTTAAAGCTCTTCTCAAACTCCACCTTATTCTTGGAGTCCCCAAATTAATATCAACTATCTGTTCCTGTTACACTTAATATTTTCATTTAATCATTCACTACATTCTGAGTTGTATTATAGTTATTTGTATTCATGACTGCCCCTACCCATAAAATGAAAAGTCCCTGAAGACAGAGGCAATAAATAATATTTCATCTTTCTATCCTCCATAGTACCCATTTGCCTAATCTCACTGCATATTATGTAAGCATTCCGAAAGTGCTTGTTAAATTGCATGTTGTTCTAGACAATGATTTATTTATAAAAAGGAGTCAGAGAATATAATCAAACAAAAACCTACTTTTTTTTCAAAAACCTACTTTTGTGCACAAAATATTTAAATTTCATTCATTAGTTTCATAGAAAAAGAGTTAGGCAGATACAATTTAATAGACATTAGAAAATTTAAACTAAGAATATCTAACTTAGTATCTGCATGTTTAAGATATTTCTGCAGCTCTAATGTTATGGTGCTAAATAAGAAATCAGTGAAAAATAGCTTAGAAGCTGATATGGCACTAGACAATTGATGTTAAGAAAATTTCTTGAGAAAAATCAATACTATAGATAGCTAAAGTAAACTTCGGTGAGTTTGGGGAACCAAAAAGCTTTTTTAAAAACTTGTGTCTGAGATTCTTTAAGAATTTACCAGGAAGTATGTGCCATCTAGTGGTAGTACAATCAAACATCTTCAAAGAAACAAAAAATTAAGACTAATTTATAAAGAATTTTGAATTCCACAATTAGGCTCAACTATGCACTGTATTTTCCAACTAAAGTGGTGTGTACACACCCTGAAGGCTGGAATGTGCCACCATATCCATCGCTGGTATTGTTTCTCCCAAAGGTACCCATTATTACCAGTTTCTTTCACAGTCTTTCACAGCTACTGTATGGATCTACAAACATTTATGTCATTTGTATGAATATATCTAATTTTACAGAGTGTTGTGAACAGTTACATATACTTTGAGTTTTTCAATTTTTCTTGCAGATTGCTTCGTTTATTGATTGATTTGACATATTCTAAACCCTTGGGATCTACCACTGAAGAAGGTAGATAAAGCTTACCTTCATTCTAGCTAGTGAAACAGACAATCTACAATAAGCATAACAAATAAATAAAACCTACAGTATGTTAATAGGAGGTTACAAGTTCTATGTAATAAAGAAAAGTTAAGGCAAAAAAGTAGGGTAACTCTCATTGAAAAGGTGACATCTGCAAAGACGTGAAAGAGGACAGGGAGTTAACCATGTAGATATTCCAAAAAAGAGAACTACAAGCAGAGAAAAAAAATACTCTAAGGTGGGAGGATACAAGTATATTCAAGAAGCATCGAAGAAACCAAGGTGGCTGAGGCTAAATGAAGAAGGAGAGTAACAGGTAATGAGATCACAAAATTAACAGGGGCCAGATCATGGAGGTCCTTTCAGGCCATTGCAGGGATCTTGCCTTTTATTCTAAATGGGACCCATTCCATAGTTCTGAGCAGAAAAATAACATTTGATTTGATTCAGTGTTTTAAAACATTATGATTTTTTATACTATTTATTTATTTATTTATTTATTTATTTATTTATTTATTTATTTATTTATTTAATATCCAAATTAGTTAGCATATAGTGCAACAATGATTTCAGGAATAGATTCCTTAATGCCCCTTACTCATTTAGCACATCCCCCCTCCCACAACCCCTCTAGCAACCCTCTGTTTGTTCTCCATATTGAAGAGTCTCTTATGTTTTGTCCCCCTTCCTGTTTTTATATTATTTTTGCTTCCCTTCCCTGATGTTCATCTGTTTTGTATCTTAACATCCTCATAGGAGTGAAGTCATATGATATTTGTCTTTTTCTGGCTAATTTTGCTTAGCATAATACCCTCTAGTTCCATCCATGTAGTTGCAAATGGCAAGATTTCATTCTTTTTGATTGCTGAGTAATACCCCATTGTATGTATACCACATCTTCTTTACCCATTCATCCATCGATGGACATGTGGGCTCTTTCCATACTTTGGCTACTGTTGATAGTGCTGCTATAAACATTGGGGTGCATGCGCCCCTTTGAAACAGCATATCTGTATCCCTTGGATAAATACCTAGTAGTGCAATTGCTGGGTTGTAGGGTAGTTCTATTTTCAATTTTTCGAAGAAGCTCCAAACTGTTTTCCAGAGTGGCTGCACCAGCTTGGATTCCCACCAGCAGTGCAAAAGAGATCCTCTTTCTCTGCATCCTTGCCAACATCTGTTGTTGTAAGGGTTGTTAATGTTAATGTAACTGTGAGGTGGTATCTCATTGTGGTTTTGATTTGTATTTCCCTGGTGATGAGTGATGTTGAGTATTTTTTCATGTGTCAGTTGACCATCTGGATGTCTTCTTTGGAGAAGTGTCTATTCATGTCTTTTGCCCATTTCTTCACTGGATTATTTGTTTTTTGGGTGTTGAGTTTGATAAGTTCTTTACAGATTTTGGATACTAATCCTTTATCTGACATGTCATTTGCAAATATCTTCTCCCATTCCGTCAGTTGCCTTTGTTTTGCTGATTGTTTTCTTCATTGGGCAGAAGCTTTTTATTTTGATGAGGGCCCAGTAGTTCATGTTTGCTTTTGTTTTCCTTGCCTCTGGAGACCTGTTGAGTAACAAGTTGCTTCAGCCAAGGTCAAAGAGTTTTTCCTGCTTTCTCCTTGAGGATTTTGATGGCTTCCTGTCTTATGTTTAGGTCTTTCATCCATTTTGAGTTTATTTTTGTGTAAGGTATAAGAAAGTGGTCCAGGTTCATTCTTCTGCGTGTCGCTGTCCAGTTTTCCCAGCACCACTTGCTGAAGAGACTGTCTTTATTCCATTGGATTTTCTTTCCTGCTTTGTCAAAGATTAGTTGGCCATACATTTGTGGGTCCATTTCTGGGTTCTCTATTGCTACATTGATCTGAGTGTCTGTTTTTGTGCCAGTACCATACTGTCTTGATGATTACAGCTTTGTAATACAGCTTGAAGTCCGGGATTGTGATGCCTCCTGCTTTGGTTTTCTTTTTCAAGATTGCTTTGGCTATTCGGGGTCTTTTCTGGCTCCATACACATTTTAGGATTGTTTGTTTTAGCTCTGTGAAGAATGCTGGTGTTATTTTTATAGGGATTGCATTGAAAATGCAGATTGCTTTGGGTAGTATTGATATTTTAACACTATTTGTTCTTCCTCTCCAGGAGCATAGGATATTTTCCCATTTTTTTTGTGTCTTCTTTAATTTCTTTCATAAGCTTTCTATAGTTTTCAACGTTTATTTATTTTTGGGACAGAGAGAGACAGAGCATGAACGGGGGAGGGGCAGAGAGAGAGGGAGACACAGAATCGGAAACAGGCTCCAGGCTGTGAGCCATCAGCCCAGAGCCTGACGCAGGGCTCGAACTCACGGACCGCGAGATCGTGACCTGGCTGAAGTCGGACGCTTAACCGACTGCGCCACCCAGGCGCCCCAGCTTTCTATAGTTTTCAGTGTATAGATTTTTCACCTCTTTGGTTAGATTTATTCCTAGGTATTTTATGGTTTTTGGTGTCATTCTGATTGTTTTGACCAAAATAAACTATACAAAGGCATGTAGATATAAGATTACCAGTAATAACCTAGGCAAGAAATGATGGTGGTATAGACCAGGATAGTGGCAGCCATTGTGGTGAAAAGTGGTAGGATTCTGGACATAATTTGAAGTTACAGCAAAATAAATTTCTTGACCAACTGAAAATTGGGTGTGAGAGAAGCAGAAGATGACCCTAAGGCTTTTGGACTGAACTAGCAGAAGGATGAACTTTGCTGTCAAGTGAGAAGAAGGCTGTCAAGGAAGTGAGATTCTGGGGGGGAAGATCAAGAGTTCAGACCTGTTGGTACAAGATGTCTATTGTGACATCCAAGTGGAGATACCAAGTAAGTGTGTGGTAAGGAAATTCAGGAGAGAAATGAGAACAGCAGATAATATTTATGAATCATCCACACACACACACACACACACACAGAATTTAAAGCCAAGAAACTGGATGACATAACCAAAGTAATGAGGAAACAGATGAAGGTATATCCACACACGTGCTTTGTATGTGCCATTATTTATTTGACAAATGCCCTAGCTATGAACATTTAAGCTATTTCTAATCTTATGTAATTTGAAACAATGCTTTAATAAAAAAATTTGTGCATATATCACTTTGCCCATGTGAAAGTGTAAGAAGAGTAAATTCCTAGATGTTGAATTACCAGGTTTGAAGGTGTATTTTAAATTTTGGAAGTTACTGTGAATTCACTCTTGAATGAGATGGTCACAATTACAATGCCACAAACAGTATGTTTCCTCACACCCTGGAGAAGACTTCTGTGACCACACTTTCAGATCTCTGTCAATATTTTAAGAGAAATACAGTACTTCTTTTTTATTATCATTTTCATTTCTTAAATTTAGTAATTATGAGAAACTTTTAATATTTTTCCAACTTTACTGAGGTACAATTGCCATATAACTATGCAAATTTAAGGAGCACAACATAATAATTGGATACCTGTGTATCTTGTAAAATTATTACCATAATAGAGTTAGTTAACACCTCCATCAACTCACACAATAACTCGTGTGTGTGTGTGTGTGTGTGTGTGTGTGTGTGTGTGTGGTGAGAACATTTAAGATCTGCTTTTTTTTTCAACTTTCAAATACATAATACAGTATTATTAACTTTAGTCACCATGTTGTACATTAGATCCCAGATCTTATTCATCAATTTTTCACATTTTTAAAAGCCATTTATGTTTTCTTTTCTACAAGTGACTGTTCAAGTCCTGTGTTAATATTTATATAGGTCTCTTTCTTATTGGTTTATAAGAGTCTTGTATAAATTAAGAAAGTAATACACTGCTACATGTATTGCAAGTATCTTTTCCTGTTGACAGTTAATTTTTTAGATATATTTGTATTTTCATTTTGTTCATTTAAATCTTTCATCTTTCTAGCACTAATTTGTGTGTAAGTTATGAGGTATAGCTTCTACTTTATGTTTTTCCCAAGTAGCCATTGGTACCCATACAATTTATTAATAATACAACTTTAATTATTTGAATACAATCTTAACCACTAACTATATTTCCAAGTACTTTGGAGTCTATTTTTGGACTTTATATTGTTCTATTTATCTGTCAAATCACTGTTAGCACGAAACTGCTTTATCTAATGGGGTTTTATTATAATTTTGTATTTTATAGGCCTACTTCTCTCTTCTATGTTTAATTTTACTATACATTTTAGCATTCATCTTAAGCCCTTTTTTAAAATTGAGATTACATTAAAAATAAGTTAGGGAGAATTGACATCTTTCCATATTAAATTTTCTAAACCAAAAAGAGGATTATATCTTTCCATTTACTTAGGTTTTATTTTCTGTCTCTTAGTAGCATTTTGAAGTTGTATTCACATAGCTCTTACATATGCTTCTTAAGCTTATTCTAGTGTGTTATGTATGCTTTGTTGCTATAAATGGGAACTTTTATCCATTCATATTTTCACACTGGTTGCCTCTGTATACTAATTTTGTAACTGCCATATAATTGAATTTTCTTATTGTTTAAAATAGTTTTTAGATTTGAGTTCCATGGGTTTTCCAAGTAAACAATTATCTACTAATAATGATAATCTTGCTTTTTTTCTTTCCTGTATATGTACTTTGGCTCCTTTCTTTGGCTAATTATATTAGCCAATTCTACCAGGACAATTACATAATTGTAGTAATCTTACATACTTTTAAAAACCCAAATTTCCTACCAGAACAACCAATGTCTTCTCTAATTAAAATAGAACTTTCAGTTGAATGAGTTCATGTATTTTTCAAGACATGCAGAAGTGATTCACGTTTATTTAAATAGACTTCTTCTGCAGAAGCTACCAAAAAGAAATGTTTATTTGTAATCACCTTCATATACTAAACTGTTTAATACATTATCATAATCTTTCAACTGGAATTTGCCAAGAAAGGGCTTCTGGATTGATGAGAAAGAAATAAAGACACAGCATTTCACCAAACATAATAGATTCATTCCGTACACTAATTACTAGGGCAAAATTTGTAAAGGATGAATGAACATCATGCTTGAATGAATTACAGTAATAACACTGTGATTAGGTTCAATATTAAAATACTATAGTATTTAATGAGATAAATCTTCAACTTGAAGGTTTACATTTTAGACAAAATTCAGCAAAGGAAACAATTCTATTTTGAATAAGCCTAAACTAAGGCAAAAACTACCTTTTCCTGTTTTTTTTAAGAAAAAAAAATTTTTTAAACAAAGATAATCTTTTAAAGGCATGAAAACATTTAAATTTACTATTGCAGCCAAAAGTCAAGTAAGATAATTAGATTAACAAAGATTTTTTCAAAACCAAGTGGTATTGAAAATAGGATTCAAACTCAAGCAGAAAGTAACTGCCATTCAAACTCACTCTATCAACTGCAATGTGGAGGTGTTTAACACTTGACTGAAATCTACAGCAACTCTTGTGACTTTCCTGATAACTCTCGGATAATAAAATGTCCCAGAGTTACTTATTTAGTTCCCTGAAATTCAAAAACTACAATGTCTACTTGCATGTAAGAAACAAAATTCCAAAACTGCATTTGAAGTTAAAGCTCCTGTTCCTCCTCAAGCTAGGGACATACTGTAGGCTAAAGTGGTCCTCCTTTTCCTCCATGTGTTTCTGTTTCTCTCCCCACATCTTCTGGCTTCTCTGGGATTGAAAAGATTTGGTGTGGAGAATGGAAGAGAAATTGCAATAAATATTTTTGACTGCTACATAGCAGTTTGGGGGTGGTGCTTTCTAGGCTTAAAGCATTTTTTTTATTGTGGGGTGCTTTGTGGGTTTTTGGAGAATGTTTTCTACCAACTAGGAACAACTTCCCTGACAGAGGAGATCTTTCTTGAGCTGGCTGCTTTCAATCAACCCCCTACCCCATTACCACTTTTCCTGTATTGCTCTGTCTAGATTTCACGGGAGCAGGAAGCCATCTTTATTTTTTTTAATTTTTATTTTTTTTCAATATATGAAATTTATTGTCAAATTGGTTTCCATACAACACCCAGTGTTCATCCCAAAAGATGCCCTCTTCAATACCCATCATCCACCCTCCCCCCCCACCCCCCATCAACCCTCAGTTTGTTCTCAGTTTTATATAAGAGTCTCTTGTGCTTTGGCTCTCTCCCACTCTAACCTCTTTTTTTTTTTTTTCCTTCCCCTCCCCCATGGGTTTCTGTTAAGTTTCTCAGGATCCACATAAAGTGAAAACATATGGTATCTTTCTCTGTATGGAGGAAGCCATTTCTAGAAGACCCTTCTAAAATGACTACTCAGGTGCCTGGGTGGCTCAGTCGGTTAAGTGTCCGACTTCGGCTTAGATCATGGTCTTACAGTTTGTGGGGTCAGGCTCTGTGCTGACAGCTCAGAGCCTGGAGCCTGCTTCAGATTCTGTGTCTCCCTCCCTCTCTGCCCCTCCCCTGCTCACACTCTGTCTCTCTCAAAAATAAATAAACATTAAAAAAAATTAAAATGACTACGATTCTTTTTCCCATGTTGCCTGCATCCTCTCTCCCCCAAACCATGGGAATGCTGGCCATTCTCAGTGCCTCTAAATCTTTTCATTCTGTTGCTAGACCTGATAACCAGGCACTCTCACTCAGATTACTCAGAGGAAAGCACCAGTATGTTGTGTTGCTCAAGCTCAAGAGTACACACATCATGCTCTCAAAAAATCCCTCATACAGGAAAATGAACATCTTTCCTTTTCACAAAATGGGTAGTGAGGAGGTATAGGGAAAATGCCATAGAATATCATTACTTTCTCCAAAGAAATTCCTGTATGTTCAACCTCAAACCTTTTTTTTTTTTTCAACGTTTATTTATTTTTGGGACAGAGAGAGACAGAGCATGAACGGGGGAGGGGCAGAGAGAGAGGGAGACACAGAATTGGAAACAGGCTCCAGGCTCTGAGCCATCAGCCCAGAGCCTGACGCGGGGCTCGAACTCCCGGACCGCGAGATCGTGACCTGGCTGAAGTCGGACGCTTAACCGACTGCGCCACCCAGGCGCCCCCAACCTCAAACCTTTTATATCCTTGCATAAATTAGGCAAAGGGCTGCCAAGCCAGTTTTAGCCCCTCCTTTGCAATGTGAAAGTCTTGTACCTTAGTTTGCAATGTGAAAACAGTTATTTTTGTCTTCATCTTTTGTAGTCTTAAAGACTTAATGTATTTCACTAAAACCTGAATATATTTTAATGTTAAAACTTCCAAATTTTCTCCCACCCCAAAACAAACAAAACACAGAAAAGTTTTCAAATATACTTGTTTAAGAAGGAAATTTTAAACGCAGCTCTTTAGCAAACTTTCAAGGTGCTAACAGCTTATAAAGTGAAGGATTAAGATCAATAACTTTACGTAAGATCATAGAAAGGACAGGACATCTTCAAATCCCAGTAAATTCTATGATGCAAAGACAGAATATCAATTCCTTTGTTACATTTATATTACTGTGGCAACTTGAGGTTTATCAATCAGTTTATTAAATTTAGGGTGAAGGGGAAAAATAAGTAATCATAGAGAAAAAGAAGTAATCATCATGGAAAGAAAAGGAAGACTCACAGTCTAAAAATTTGTGTGAATTTATGAATGTAAATAAGAGATTCTTGATAGATGTATTCTTGGTGGATGAATAAACATGTAAATATTTGGAGTAAGGATGAGGTTTGAGACTCTCACAGATGGTTAGACAAGGAAGACAGTACCCTGTGTCTGGGAAAATTCCCAGCTATGTCCAAAACTGAAAAGGTTGTAAGGTACTGTTTTATGTGATCTTGTTTCAACTGAGTGTTATTGGCTGACTGAAAGGACTTAATATCATTTTTACATTTACCAGGATTTGAGGAAGAAATTGAATGTCCCTTTTCATTGAATAAGGTTTGTGCTATCACCACATACTAGTATGGAGTGGCAGAGTCAAAGAAAATAATGTCTATGTGCCTGTTCACCCAGGAAAGCCAGAGGAGTGAAATCTGCAATCCAGCAGAAATTCGTATCTTTTGTTCCTTTGTATTTTAAGATTGCTTCCCCACCTATGAGTTATTCAAAGTACAAAAACCTGAAGCTCTAGCAGGATAAATCTTATGCTTCAAACTTGAATGTGTAAGCAGTGTTCCATTACCAATTTTTGCTAAATAAAAATCAATGTAATATCCCACATCCAACAAGGATAAGAAATTTGATCTCAGGCATTTGGGAGCCACCCCTTACTTTCCTTAGGTTCCTATAAATTGGAAAGAAATATATGATGCCTGAAGAGTGAAGACAGATCATTACTCTACAACCCATAGTGGTTTCAAGAACAACAACATTGTTGTTCCAGTCCCTTGAAGTCAGACAGTCTAACAGCTTCTTTGCCACACTGAGGCAAAAGAAGCTTTTTGGAAGTTGGGAACCTTGATGGCATGAGTTCAGCATCCCTCTGGGTGACACAGTGCCATTTTCCTCTGAGGTACTGCTGCTGCCCAGGGCACTGACAGACTTTGTCCTCTTCCAAGTCAGAGAGGCTCTTCTCTGCACAGATGCCCCTGCCCGTCCCTCTCAGAGGCACTGACTTCTCTGTACCCAGTCCACCCTTCCCACCCTTGAGGGACTCAGGTCAGGAAGACAGGCAAGCTCTGCTTTTGATCTCTACAACAGAAAATTCCCCTGAGACCGGGGAGCACCAGGGGCCTGACTACCTTTTAGAATAAATGAAATGGGAAGACACAATCAAAACAAGTATTATCAACCACCCATTGGTGTTTGGTTGGCTGTGGGGAAGAATTTCTTTGCTAAGGGACTTTGAGTATTAGAATAGATAGGTCCTCCTCCCTCCTCTCCCCTTGGCACCCTGCTTCCTTATCCCCCCTATTACTTTCCCTTCATTTTCCCCCACAGCACTCATCAACAACTAACATACCTTATCTTTCATTATTGTCATTTATTTGTTTACTATGGGTCTTACCCTATTAATTTAAGTCTCATGAGGGCATTTGAATTTTGTCTGTTTTATTTACATCTGAGCCTAGAAGAGTCACAAACAATAGGAGCTCAGTAAGTGTTATTAAAAATAGATTTTTTTTGTTCAGGGTGGCATTGATACAATCCAGTCAGAAAATTGGAGATGAAAATGAAAAGCTACTATATTTTAATCCTGAATTATGTGATTAACCCTAGAAAAGGAGAAGAAAAATTTATAAACATGATAACTATCAAAGACAATACAGAACTTCAGTTTTTATACAGAATTCAGATCTGTAAAATATTTCATGGGCCCATTGATTTAGCCCATGATATTAGTAGTATATATTTTCTTAGGAAAAAGAGTGTGTCTAATTTCAAGTCCTTTAAATATGCAAAAACTCGTACCTAATTTTAAAACTAAAGTAATTCAATCAAATGATTTTTAATGTGACCTATTTTGGGGAGGGTAGAGTCTCACTACAATTCTGTAGATACAACAGTAACATCTATGATCCAAAATTATCATTCTGGCTATATCAATATTAAAGTGAACTGCAAAATAAGTACTTATAATTTACAAAATGTATTTTTTACACACAACGTTCAGCATATATTAAAGACCTGAAAAACTAGAATCATAGGTACTTAGCCTACTTTATTGAGCTTCATAAATTCACTGAAATGACTTCACATATTGACCATTACTTTAAGTTATTTCTTACATAATATGTCTTTAGAAACATAAGGATATAATTCATACATTTCATAATCTAAAAAAATACAAAATAATTTTCCTTTGGGATGCATCTCCACTAAATGTTTGGGGATCAACACTACTGCCTATTCTAAGGTATTCTGCCTAGTGATTTACGTTAATTGCTGCTATTTATACATTCAAACTTGCAGTGCAGCTCGCTGACTCTAACCATGCATTGCCCTGATGCATGGTTCTATTTACTATCTCATCAAAGCTATCGCTCTTCTCCTCTGTTGGGAAGATTGTTTTCACTTACAGCAATTCAGTAGAAAGTTAATCACAAGGATATCTTGTCCTCCTTAAATTGGATTTCTCCAAAAGCAACCAGTAATCCAGACAGTAAGAACATTCCTGTTCCTTGGATGCACACTAGAAGATGGTCAGTCACAGCACACCCATGTGCATCACACACCCCTTGGCTTCCTAATACCCTCCACTCTCATCTCTCATCTTTAACATAGGCTCATAGAATCTTCATATAATCAACTCTGGATTATTTAGACAGTTTATTCCAATTTTTGAACACCAGAAGCAAATACTGCTTTTAAGATCTTATTTATTGTTTACTCTAAGTTTCCAAAGACGTAAATAGGAATTTTGCTTACTCTAATTCAGCAGGGTTTTAAGATGAAAATAATTTATGTCCCCCTCTCCCCACACTAACGTTAAGTGTGAACTAGCTAGATTGACAAAAAAAAAGAAAAAAGTTCTAGTTCTGTTTAGTCTGATCCTTCACAGAGATCTGAGAGACTATGTATCACCCCTGAGAGATAATACTGAGAATGCAAAGAATACTAGGGGAGAAATTAGGAAGAAAGAATAAGGAAATCTGAGAGTCCAATTAAAGTACGATTCCATTACTTGGCTTGAAATATTGGGAAATATTACCAAATATAACCAAAACAGGAACTGAGTATTCCTTGCAAAGCTGGGTATAGAGGGAGGGATAGGAAACCAAGCAGTTTAAAATAGTCTGAATGGAAAATGAAAAAATTGCAGGCTATGATATAAACTTTTTATTAACATATATTTACTAACATAATGTCTATTTACTTAGATATTGAATATATAAGTTCTTTTCCTATTAGGATAGACAACTACTATATGCTGTGGTTATTATTATTTTTTTTTTTTCAACGTTTATTTACTTTTGGGACAGAGAGAGACAGAGCATGAACGGGGGAGGGGCAGACAGAGAGGGAGACACAGAATCGGAAATAGGCTCCAGGCTCCGAGCCATCAGCCCAGAGCCCAACGCGGGGCTCGAACTCACGGACCGCGAGATCGTGACCTGGCTGAAGTCGGACGCTTAACCGACTGCGCCACCCAGGCGCCCCTAAGAAGTCTCAGTCTGACACTTTAGGCTGGTCTATTATTTACACTGACATCCTTCTGAAAACAATTTTTATACAAACAATACATCGGTCATTTAGTGTGATGGACCTGAAATCAGATTTTGAGAGGAGAGAAAAAGTCTTAAGAGGGCTCCAGGTGTCATTGCAGGGAGAAAATCAACCAACACCAAAGGAGAGAAACTATTTAAAGGGACAGGGGAGTCTAACATCACAATTTTGCTAAAGATTTGTCTGGCTTGTTTAGCACCACAAACTCATAAACACATTTACACATTTCACACACACACACACACACACACACACACACACACATACACACACACTAAAAATATACATTTTGGCGGTGCCTGGGTGGCTCAGTCAGTTAAATGTCTGACATCAGCTCAGGTCATGATCTAATGGTTTGTGAGAGTTCAAGCACCACAGTAGGCTGTCTGCTGTCAGCACAGAGCCTGCTTTGGATTCTCTGTCCCCCTCTCTGTCTGCCCCTCCCCCACTTGCTCTGTCTCTCTCTCTCTCTCTCTCTCTCTCTCTCTCAAAATAAACTTAAAAAAATAACATTTTCATAAACACCTTCTTTAGCTAATTCTAATAAGGATAGAAAGTAGGTATTTATGGTAAGATAGCCTGCTATATAGTGGTTCTTCAGATTCACCAAGGAACTATATAGATTCACAGAACACTCCCCAGTATGTAGGTTCAGGAATAGCTAGATAGATATGCACACACGTGTGTGTATTTTTTATCCTAGTTTTATTGAGAAATAATTAACACCCATCACTGCAGAAGTTTAAGGTAAGCTGCAGGATGTTTTGCTTTACATACATCGTGAAATGGTTACCGCAATAGGTTGGCTAATATCCATCTTCTCATATAGATACAATAAAAAGAAAAGAAAGAAGAAAAAAATTGTTTTCCATATGATGAGAACTCTTAGGATTTATTCTCTTAACAACTTTCCTATAAATCACATAGCAGTGTTAGCTACAGTCATCATGGTGTACCTTATAACCCCTAGTACTTACTGATCTTCTACTGGAAGTGTGTATGTACCCTTTGACTACCTTCTTCAGTTCCTTCCTCCCACCCTCCACTTCTGATAATCACAAATGTGATCCCTTTTTCTGAGTTTGTTGTTGTTTAGATTCCATATGTAGGTGAGGTCATATAGTATTTGTCTTTCTCTGTCTGACTTATTTCACTTAGCATAATTCTTTCAAAGTCTATTCCTGTTGTCACAAATGGTAGAATTTCCTTATCTTTTTTAATGGCTCAATAAAAAAGAACAGTAATGTTTTTAAAGAGCTCTATGGGATAATGTGATACTGAGCAATTTTGGGAACCAACAGTAGAGTATAAAACAAAAACAAAAAAACAAAAACACAAATCCTGGCATCAAGCACCGATGTTTGTATTAAATGATAACCAATTACTTCTAAGGTTACAAGAGAATAAAATAAATACTAAGCTTTAATGACAGCCATGGAGAGGTTCTAAATCTGTGGCCAGGAATCAATACACTAAACATGAAGAAAAAAGCTTTTACACCTTTGTCAAACTGAAAAGTTCTGGTTTATGGTTAAGTTAATTAATCAAGTAGGTTGAATTAACAGCATGATATCAGTAAGAAGGACTTTGGGATACTCCAGTTTACAGATGATAGCTTATTATAAATTTGGTATGCTACTGAAGATTAGAAGCAGATGGCTCAATATAAATGTCAAGAAGGTTGACATATAATGTAAAAACCTGGAGTTTGTAATCAGAAGACCTAGGCTTCAGTCCCAGTTCTGTTGCTGTGTGATCTCAGGCAAGTCACTTAACCTAAGCTTCAACTTTCTTAACAATGAATGAAGATCACATGCGATAGTGTATGTAAAAAGTACTTTATAAAATGTAAAGCATTTTTTGAATGTCCATTAGTAATGTCATAAGTGATCAGAACATAAATATTTATCATTTGGTCTATGCAATCCTAGAAAATGAGATAGGAACTCTATTCACAGTAGGGAGGAGTTGACTGAGTATACATTTTATTTCTGTTGGAGTTCTATTAAAGAGTCTATTACTAATTAAAAAAATTTTTTTGATGTTTTTATTTATTTTTGAGAGAGAGAGAGACAGAGACAGAGAGGCAGAGAACACGTTGGGGAGGGCCAGAGACAGAGGGAGGCACAGAATCTGAAGCAGGCTCCAGGCTCTGAGCTGTCAGCCCAGAGCCCAATGCATGGCTCGAACTTGTGAACCATGAGATCATGACCTGAGCTGAAGTCGGATGCTTAACCAGCTGAGCCACCCAGGCACCCCTATTATTAATTTTTTAAGTTACTAATTCAATCAATGCTTCTGTAGTATTAGGTGTCAAGTACGGTTTTAAGCACTTCACAAACAACTCATTTTAACTTCTTAACAAGCTCAGGAGGTGGGTACTATTGTTATCTTCATTTTACAAAAGAGGAAACTGAGGGACTGAGTTTAGAACTTGCCCAAGCTCATATAGCTAGTAAGTGACAGAGCTGGAATTCATACACATCAAGCTCCAGAATTCATGGGCTCTACCACTATAAAATTTCATTTCAATAAAAGGCAAGTCTGTTTCACAAATCTCAAAGACGGTGTTATGAAAAGGCTCATAGCCCATATCATAAGAAATACAGTGTACTGAAAATAACAGAAAACTGCCATCTGGATTTTCTGTATCAGGTCATATTTACACTACTTAGGAAAATTTTTTCTAGGATTATTATCAGTAGTTGAAAACTTAAATCACCATTGAACATATGGTTAAATATTAAATTTTATGTTACATATATTTGATCCCAATTTTTAAAAAGAATCAAAAACTTAAATCAACTTTATTTATTACGTACAGTTTAAAGAATTTTACATATTCTGATTCCAAGTTGTAGACTTTTATTTTGCAAAACTAAGTATATCACTGAGTCTACAGCAAGAGAGCTGCTGTAAATACTGCTATGTAAAATGACAGTATTAGTAACAAATTGTTAGTAATGAAGTATTACTAATATATTGATGAAATAGAGTACAGGAAGCAAAGTGAGCACTGAGCCAATAGATAATTTTTAAGGCCTCTGCTCATCTAAAGCACTGCTCTAGCTAGGCTGCCTGTTATAGCTAGGGACATTCAACAGAACTGGGAAAACAGGTTTAAATCAACCAGGAAAATAACATGTGCTTATTTATCCCGGGCTTAAAAATGCCAGGATTGGTCTAACAGATTTTAAGCAACAGTATGTATGGTTATCAAGACCTGGACCTAAAGGAAAGTTAGTTGGATGCTATTTTCTTTTCTTTTTTTTTTTAAGTAGGCTTCTCGCCCAGCACAGAGCCCAATGTGGGGCTTGAACTCATGACCCAGAGATCAAGAACTGAGCTGAGATCAAGAGTCAGATACTTGGGGCGCCTGGGTGGCGCAGTCGGTTAAGCGTCCGACTTCAGCCAGGTCACGATCTCGCGGTCCGTGAGTTTGAGCCCTGCGTCGGGCTCTGGGCTGATGGCTCAGAGCCAGGAGCCTGTTTCTGATTCTGTGTCTCCCTCTCTCTCTGCCCCTCCCCCGTTCATGCTCTGTCTCTCTCTGTCCCAAAAATAAATAAACGTTGAAAAAAAAAAAAAAAGAGTCAGATACTTAACCAACTGAGCCGCTCAGATGCACCATATCAGAAGGAATATTTTAGAAAATTATTCGTTAAATAGAAATCCACATTATTTCATGTGTTCCTTCAACCTTATGGGGATGGCCAAATCAAAATGATAGTAAAAGTCTGTTGGTTCAGACTGAGCCACCCAGGCATCCTGGTTGTGATTTTCTGCCCCACATTTGCTTGTTTATTTTTAATAGAATATGTTTATGGGAAAACAATAGTTGTATTTATTACAAACAGATGCCCAGATTCTGCTTCATGATAGAATCATAAAAGCAGGTGGGAGTTCTAGAAGAGGATGGCTAAATATGTGATGCAGAATCAGCACATATTCTGGGAGCTAAACAAATGGTAAGTAAGTCGTAATTCTGAAATTTATTTTCAAAGTTAGTCCAATCAGTATTGTTTAGGGTTTAGCGATAATGGGTTTTGTCTGAGTCATAGACTGGTCCTGGCTTTTGGCTAGAAGATGTGATACAATTAATCAATATGTGGGGGAATTTTTTAAAAACAATGACAAAAGAAAGTTAATAGATCAATTGTAGACTTTCAGTTATATGATTATGAGTTTTGAACTTCACAATTCCCTAATGGAAGAATGTACCAAAAAGTTACTCCACTACTATTTACTAATTTAAGAACATCAACCTAAAAGAGTGATTTTATTTATTTTACATTTTTTAATGTTTGTTTATTTTTTGAGAAAGAGAGAGACAGAATGCAAGTGAGGGAAGGGCAGAGAGAGAGGGAGACACAGAATCTGAAGCAGGCTCCAGGCTCTGAGTTGTCAGCACAGAGACCGACACAGGGCTCAAACCCACAAACCATGAGATCATGACCTGAGCAAAAGTTAGACAGACATTCAACCAAATCAGCCACCCAGGCACCCTAAAGACTCATTTTAAAGCAGGCTTACTAATAAGGGATATGACTCTGAAGGCAATTTAGTAAGCCTCATATTTTGGCTTATGAACAATGATCTGATTTTGATTTCTTTAACAGAAACTAAACACTTCTAGAAAATTGAGAAAGCTATATATTGGAATTTCCTAGAAAAGATTACTACTGTTCCAGTGAAGAGTCAATATGAGAAACCTAGGTGATACTTAATACATTTTTCATGCATTTGATGATGGGAAAGGTAGCCACTTGTTCTATCCTTTATAATCTGAGTATAAAGTTGGTCGTATTATTTGAATTTGGACTTTTTAACTTCAGTAGAAGTTCACAGCTATCTAAATTCATAAGAGATGAAGTCGGAAGATGACAGAGGTGAATTCAAGAATTTATTTGGAGCAGCAAAGTCAGCATACATAAATGTGAGTGAATCAAAAAGCAGAAATAGAGATAGGGAAAGAAACTGGTTTCATTCAGTTGCAAAGAACATGAAAGATAATATTTCCTATTCTCCTTCCAAATTCCATCAAACAAATCCGAAGTATTCTCAAGACATTGCTGATATTGGGGACTATTCACTCACCAAGGAGTCAGATTAAGAAGGCTCTAACTTATCTCCTGCTTTCAATATTTCAGAGCACTTCTGTTTATAGTCAACTAGAAAAGCATTGCAGCAATGGCCTCTTTCAGTCATGTGCTAAAGAATTAAAGGATAAGATGATCAATTAGCTTTATTTCCTCCCATTTCTGGGAACATAATGTTAGTTGATAAAAAACACTAAAATTGTATCATTTTTCACATATGATCTTCATCAAAAGAAAAGATCTTTTCTCCTATCTTATTGTTCTTGGTATCTTTTTGGTACTCCTTTCTGTAGATGTGGGTTTCTAGGGAAAGGAAATAAATAATTTTAAATGTATACTTCACCTGTAGTTTCAGTGAAGAACATCAACTAATGTTTATTAAAAACCTACTACAGAGACTACACTAATTGTGATGAGCATTAAGGGATGTATAGAATTGTCAAATCACTATACTGTACACCTGAAACTAATATAACTTTGTAAGTCAACTATGTTTCTTTTTTTTTTTTTTTAATTTTTTTTTCAACGTTTATTTTTTGGGACAGAGAGAGACAGAGCATGAATGGGGGAGGGGCAGAGAGAGAGGGAGACACAGAATTGGAAACAGGCTCCAGGCTCCGAGCCATCAGCCCAGAGCCTGACGCGGAGCTCGAACTCACGGAGCGCGAGATCGTGACCTGGCTGAAGTCGGACGCCTAACCGACTGCGCCACCCAGGCGCCCCTAAGTCAACTATGTTTCAATAATAATAATTTAAAAAGAACCTATTACATGACAAGCACTGTGACAAATGTTTTGCATGTATTATCTCAGCCTCTATAGTATCTTTAGGAGGCAGATACCATTATAACCTCCATTTTAAGATGAGGTATGTAAAGACTCAGTGACTCGCCTGTAGTCAATCATCTAGTAGGTAACACAGCCAACGTTCAAACCCAAAGAGCCTGGCTCTAGGGCTTGCCCTTTGAACTACTATGACAAGTTAATTTTTTTCCTAATATACATTACTACAAAAGTTTTCTTGGCATATTAGTCACAAATAAGGTCACAGTTATGGAAACATACTCTAATTTTCTTAACCTTTCTCCAGGCCAAGAACTAAAGAATGCTTAGAAAACAAGCACACAAATAAAAAATCTGAATCCGATAATACCAAATTTACAGCAAATTTTATATCAAATATGGAATTCATACAATAAAAACTTATGAGAATTTGCTTGTTATGCAGATTATTTGCAAGCAGGAACACGGTGCAAAAACACATATAGAGAAACGATCCCCAACTTATGATGGCTCCACTTAGAATTTTTCAACTTTACAATGGTGCAAAATGATACACATTCAGTAGAAATCATACTCTAGGTTTTGAATTTGGACCTCTTCCTGGGCTAGTGATACGTGGTGGATACTTTCTCATGATGCTGGGCAGTGGCAGCAAGCCATAGCTCCTGGTCAGGCCACAATCACTACAGTAAACAACCGGTACATTGACAACCATTCCATACCCATACAACTATGCTTTTTTCACTTTCAGTATAGTATTCAATTACATGTAATATTCAACACTTTATTATTCACTAGGCTTTGTATTAGATGATTTTGCCCAACTGTGGGCTAATGTAAGTGTTCTGAGCACATTTAAGGTAGGCCACACTAAGCTATGATGTTTGGTAGGCTAGAAATATTAAATACATTTTGGACTCATGATATCTTCAACTTATTATGGTTTTATCAGAATGTAACCACACTATAAGATAAGAAATATGGGTTTTATATATATATATATATATATATGTATATATACATACACATACACACACACATATATATAATTGATATTACAAATGTAGTTTTCCATGGAGTTAGGTCAACAGATTTGCATCCAGTCTTATTCCATTACTCTAAGAGCAAAACACTGCCTGATGATCTAGTTATACACTAATTTGCTAATCCTTATTACAAACTACACTCTTAGAATTTGGATCCTAATAAGCAAAACACTTGCTCAAATAGATGTTAATCCATATTCACTTGTTATGATGATTGCAAATGTAATTTGAAAATATCAAGAGTTCTGCTTGGTCACTAGTCCTCCAAAGGGGAACAACAAGGGGCAAACAAAGAGCAAGTCTACCAGAGACTTCCACGATTCAACCTTTTAGAATTAAAAGATGAGAATTTTCCTCATTTTGTAGGCAAATGCGGGGAAAACATTCACAATAAACCAGGCCACTGCTGATGCATAAGTACTGGCATGGTATAGAAAGATAAATAATTTGGACTTTGGAGTTAGACAATGATTCTAATCATTATCTCATCTGTTGGTAGTTGAATGATGTTGGGCTAGACAAGTAGCCTGAATCTTGGTTTCTTTTATATGTCAAATAGTGACAATCTTCATGGGATTGCTATGAGACTTTAAAACTTATATGAAAAGGATCTACTCAACCCACGGCCTATGGCAGAGACTCATTGCATCTTTGCTGTCTGTGGGCTCTTTTAGTCATTTGAGTCATCACAGTGCATGTTGACATTGGAGCCCTTTGTTGGAGGATATTTATTAGACCCAATTTATATTCAATAAATTGATCATCAGTTGGTAAGTTCTACTCATATGTTTATCATTATACAGAAAAGAAATAAACTTACTTTATAAGTTACTACAGGGTAACAAGTTGTGTTATTTCTATTTACAGACTGGAAGATTTAGAGTACTATGATTTTAGTCATTTGGCCAAATTCTTCAGAGTACTGAAATTTCAAAATGGTCCATCTAAAGATACAAGTTACAAAGAACTGGGACATCCTTTGTGCCATCATTAGTGCATTTGTTGGAATAATCCCATGGGCTTAACTAAACAAGACCTGTATCTTCTTCACTTTGCTTATCTGTTTTCTGGTAGGGAGGGGGCAGTAGCAGTCATTCAGGGATCCAGGCTGAGAGAGTAGCAAATCGACATTTCAAACATTTTTGGTCACAGTGCCACGGGGAAAGTGAACTCTGGAGGATGTTGCCCTGCACACATTATGTGCTCAAAAAGGTGGCATTCATCAATTCCACACAACTCACTGGCCCCACCCCACCACAAGTATCAAATATGCAATTCTTTGTAATAGGAAGAAAGAAATCTGGAAATTTTTGGAGAGCATTATTAATGCTACTCCAATTAGGAAACAGAATTAGGAGTTGCAGAGCTCAACTTTAGCAATATGGCATTGCTCCTTGCTCATCTTCCTGGAAAATACAGGCAACTCCATAATATAATGGGTTAATACACAAATGATATCCAAAGACATAGTTGCATACCTATAGGTACACCCTACATACAGTAGTAAGCAGACCACTAGAATATAAAGCCAAAAAAATCCATTCACATCATGGACAAAATAAACCCTTAAATTTTGCATTGGAGCATCATAGCATCAAGGGTGAACTATCTATGTTTTCTTGGCAATATGAAAAATTAGAAAACTGCAGGCCAAGCAATCACTGGTTGGAGTGCATTATTTATGTCCTAGAAAAATTATAATGACTCTATACAACCAATAAGATGGATGATCAACTTAAACCTACTAAAAATTAAGTTCAAATTATATATCAGCTTTATCAGCAATATCTATAAATTATGCAGAATGTTGAGTGACAGGAATGACCTTAAAGTTGTGTTCAATCAAACAGATTATTATGGGTTTGACATGTGAACATATGGCAGTAAGCATAATCACCAGGCAAACCAAAGTAAAAGACTAAGCAAAGAAATAGAAGGCAACAGGAAACAGTAAGCCATAACCAAAGTTATATTACTACACTAGTCAAGATAAAGCCAACAAACTCTGCCTCAAGTTGAGAAAATTTAGTCTCTGGCCTACACATTAGATTCATCTGAGGAACTTGAAATTACTGAGGCCTGGCCCTACACCAAGAGATTCTGATCGAAATGATCCAGTAGAGTAGAGCTCAGGCATTGCCACATTGTTGTTGCTGTTGTCATTTTCTTGTTATTTTGTAAAGCTTTCTAATGCACAGCCAGGCTTCAGAAATGCTAAACTAAGTCATATAGTCTGTCAAGCTAAAAAATAAACTTGCAAATAATGGATTCTGCAGACATGTATCTACTAAATACAAAAGAACAACATTTGGGTTAATTGGGGAAAGAACTGTATTCCGTGTATCAACTCTTAAAGAAAATAGCCATCTGGTACATGTTCATATTTATTTTAAGTAAGGGGGAGATGGGTTTCAGCTGTCTATAGAGCTGCTGATTTTATAGTAAATGAAAAAATAACTGTATGAATAAACTAATATAAATTACAAATATACAATCTAAATATTGCCTTCAACTGCTTTCTAAAGTATATCCAGTGTATCTATGAGAAGTTTTATATGTTGGGGAAAAATTTATCCTCTATACCTATCAATAGGCAGTGACAGAGCTCTGTTGTGCTTTCAACGATAAAATTAGTAAGTCAGTGGTCCCATAAATATATCAACCAGGGGAAACTGACTATTCAAAAAAAAATTGACAAACATGAACTAAAAGAGTTAAATTTTTCATAATCTAAAATATAACAATATTTCATTTTCTCACAGGTGCATATAATGTCTTTGTAGGGTTACATATTTCTCTCCCACCTTAACATATACACTGCAGTGTAGTCCATATTTAGTGAAAACTCTTAAATATTTAATCACCTGTTAAACTAAGCTTATACAAATTAGGATAAAATGATGTTAAAATAATATATGAAATAAGAGTTGGTTTAAGCAGTGAAAGTTATAAATCCTTTGCCAGTTTTAGAAAAAAAGATCAGACAACTTGTACAATGTGCATCCTCTTCCAATTCTAGAAAAATCTTTAAGTCCACATTGGCTACTATACAGTATTTTTCATGTGAGTGACCTTTTTTATGGAGGAAGGGGTGTGAACTTAATATCTGGATCAATGTGGTATAGTGTAGAGACAGAATATGATGCTATGGGAGCTCCAGTGAAGAAAGGACCATTAAAATATTAAATTTCTGGGAAGTCTAGACAAGAGAACTGTAGGTTGGGACTAATACTATCTCCATCTCCCAGGGACAGGGAAATCTCAGCTATCCCTGGATAATACATAGACTGAAATTATTCTTTTTCAACCAATTTCTCATATGTAACATTTTTGTTTACCATTTTTCTACCTTGGTTGGCAGGGTTTCTGGAGTCAACCTCCTTCATTTCTGTTTCTTGAGTAGTTTGGGGGCAATGAGGCTTCAATCTGAGTCTTCCCATCCTGGTAAGTGGAGATCCTTAGATAGGCAGGAGTGGGGAATCAGAGCACAAAGGAATAATCTGACTTGTGCCAGCTGAATTAGGTAGAAGGGAATTAAAATTTTAGCCTTGAATGAAGAGACCCACAGAGAAAGTCACCCCTATTATTATCAGCTCCAAGGGAACAAGAAAAAGATACAGACAAAAAGAGTGACACACACACACACACACACACACACACACACACACACACACAAAAGAGCATGTAGGAAAGGTACCCTGAGTGACAGTAGAGAAGAGAACTGCCCAAGCCTGTGGGCACCCAATGGGTTATCTACCTAGAGTACCTAGCTGGGAGACTGGGGGAAGGAAAAGGGGAAATGAATATTTTTATCTGTTCTCATCCTTGTTAGGGGTCTGCTTAATTTAAGGAGCCCTGAATTGATGGTCTTTGCAAGAATTTCCAAGTTTGCTTTAATGCTTTCAGAAGGTTAAAAACTTCTGGGTCCCGATGCTTGAGTTTAGCTTTGTTTAGCATCAGATTTTTTTCCTTGTCCCAGGGATTAATGGTATGGTCACTGGAATCAACTTAAATTAATCCTGACAGAATTCAAATCTTGAGAGAAATATTAGTTGAGACAATTTAAAAATTCACTTCTAGTTTTCACTTACATTTAAATATAATTTCTTAAGAATGCCTTGCTCTTTACCATATTGTCAAATGTCTAAGATTCTAAGGCCTGCTTCATGAGAGCTAGAAGGTTTTCCCGTCCTTTAGGAAAGGGGAGAAGGGCACAGAAGGGAGAACAATTCTTCCTGTCTTCTGTGGTTGCCAGCAGAAGTGGCTAGGAACACATCCAAAATGTCAAAGCAGAGAAGGTGCCTCACATTAAGATGACTGACTCACAACTACCATGGAATGAATGTATGTATGTTATTTCATGCTTAAATATTTTTATTAAAATGGCCTTCCATTCCAGTTTCTTTCAAGTTGCATGGAAAAAAGATAGTGCTTATGCCAAAGATATAGTAAAAGCCTGTTTTAAACTACCTCAAATTTACACAGATTTACTTACACTGTGGATTAAATGGTGTGGTTTAAATGTACATTCATCTATATGTGTATTGGAACATATATATGCTTCACCACAAAATAGAAACAAAGGAATCCACATTTCTGACATCTATTTTTAAATCAGATTTCTAATGAAAGCATGGTTTGCAGATGAAAAGTTTCAATATTATAAAACAGACACAGATAATTGAATTGATTTATAATAACTAAACCAAACCCATGGAAATAGATCCACGTCACCTACTCTCATTAACCTGAGAGTCCAGCCTATTCATTAATTGTAGTGTGTGATTTAAAGTTTAAAAAGATACTGAAGGAGTTAGTATAATGAAATATTCTGTTTGAAATTTGAAACTCTGGTTGCATTCCACAATTAATTTTCCCTATGAGCTAGGGCTACAACTTAGAGTCTTCTCAAGGGAAATTTTTAAAAATTACCAACTGATAATCTTAAAATTGTTTCAAAAGGCAATTATGTAAAGTCCTCCATTGATTCATACTATATTTCCATTAGAAAAATAAAATTTAAAACTGCTCTAGTTTTCACACTTCCTTCGAAAAAACTTCTTTAAAAATCCAAATATTTGGTTTAAACAAATAGTATATACTATTTTGTTCATATAAGTATAAAACTAAATAATTATGTATCTTTTAGGTTCTGAGACAAAAATGGCCATAACTAAAAACAAGCACAAGAAGAATAAAACTTGGATGTTACTGTACCTACCTTTAATGTGATACTATAATGTCCAACAAATGTTGCATTTATCCATGATCTTGAGTGGGGATCACCCAGGAATTCTATGTGATACTGTTCAACATTTCCATCCAGGTCATAGGTCACATATTTCCCTTTAAAAGGATCTGGGCAAAGTATCCCTGGCCAGCTTTCAAAAGAAAGTAGTTTTAATTATTTTGATGCTTTAAAAAAAAAAAAGGCAGAAATCAATACATCTGTTATAATCATATATCAAACTTTCTCCTAGGAATTTTTAAAACTCCCCCAAATTAAACATATTCATACTTGTATCCTTTAAAAGTAGGATATTCACTTGATAGATGTAATCAGTTGTATCTTTGTAGATATAGAAAGCTTTGGAAAAGTCACATATTTAAGATAAACATAAGATACAAGGAAAAAGAATTATAAGACAGAAGGATGATCTCCAGGATCTGTAAGAGACATTTAGTCAGGGTTAATAGGAAATGTAAGATTCATGGCAGCTTTGAATCAACTCTAACCAATCAGAAGGCTTAATTACTAAAATGTCAACCCACTGACAGTTTCTGACAGGGTAGAAGAGAGCTGGCATTTCCTGAGCCAAAGGGCTCAGGGCTGCCAAAGGGGTACTGGCAGCTTAGGCTGCGATAACACTAAAAATTCTAACTACTGTGGGAAATGCAGAAACAGAGCTCAGCAGTTCTATATTGCCCCTTCCTTGCATCTGCTCCACTGGAAGACCAAATTTCTAAAAATTTTTAGTTCTAGAAATAAGATTTATCCTTTACTAAAAATAAATCTTTAGAGGTATGTTCTTTCGTGACATAAACCTCTAGAAATTCCTTGATAGGTTTCATTTTTCCATTTGGCAAAAACATATAAATATATATATATATGTATATATATCATATGTATATGTATGTTACATATATAAAGATATATATATCACACATATATATGTGATATATATAAAGATATATATATGTTATATATAAAGATATATATATCTGTATATGTATATAGATGTTTTTAAGATATATATATATACATCAACTAAGTTTTGACTGTTTTAGCAATCTTTTGAGACTCTGACCTACTGTTCGGAGACTAATGCAGGAAAGGAAGACAGCAAATAAGGTCAGGAAGCTGTGACTAAGGAATGCCAAGTTCTACTTCGGTTTGCAGCTCTCTTGTGAAAAAAGGTAGTCAGGTTCAAATCAGAAGATTCAGGCTCGTGTTCTGCCTTCTACCAGACAAGAGGCCTCAAGCAGGTAAATAAGCCTTGCTATGACTCTGGTTCCTCACTGTCCTAGTTATAAAATTCAAACAAGTACATGCTTTATACATTTTTTGGGTTTTGGCAAATCAAAATATTGTAGAGTGCCATCATTATGAACCAAACTGTGTTCCCCTCACCAAATTCACATGTTGAAGTCCTCATCTCCAGTATCTCAGAATGTGACTGTATTTGGAGATAGTGTCTTTAAGGAAATAACTAAGTTAAAAGGTGGGCCCTAATACAACATGACTAGTTTCCTTATAAAAAAGAATATTATGACACATACATGCACAAAGGGAAGACCATATGAAGAACACAAGGAGAAAACCATCCACAAACCAAGGTGAGAGTCTCAGAAGAAATCAACCTTGCTGACACACCTTGACCTGAGAATTTTAGCCTCAGAAGGGTAAGATAATAAATTTCTGTTATTTTTAAGCTACCTAGTCTTTGATACTTCATTATGGCAGCCCTAGCAAACTAATACAATCATATACAGTAAGATTGTTGGTATAAATGAGAAGTAGGAAGAATGATACAAAGCATTATTTTGCCGCATTTATTTAGAAACTGGACAAATTAGACATTTAGGTAATTTTAAAACCTAGAGGAAGCATACAAATCATGCTATAAAGAATCTGAAATCACAAAAATGCAAAATCTACAAATTTCTTGGGTTTGAGGACCATAGATGGTTGATCTTCTACTAAATTATCTACTGATATGAAAGTCACAAAGTCCTAAATATAGAAATACATCTACCATACCACTGTAAAAAAAAGTCTTTACAGATCACAAATAACACAATGTAAACTAACACAATATGTCATAGTTAGTATTAATGAAAAAAAAATTTGATTCCAAGAAGCTGACATATCCCAAGTATAGTTGCCAGGTGATGACTTGGGTGCACCAGTCACCAGGGATGGTGGAGTATGTGAATTGAACAGGATGCTGAGCAGAGTTCTTTGACTCTTGGGCCTTTCTGAGTTAGGAGAAGGGGCTGTCTGGCAGCCCTAGATCAGGGAAGAGGAAGGGCTGGAGGATCACAAATTGAGTCAGGCAACATAGAACCCAAAGAAGTCTAATACTTTGGAAAACTGGAAATGATAATGGAAAAGTGAAAGAGAGGTTCAGGACCTATCTAGTTATGATCAGGTTCACATCACAATATCACTGCTATTTGGCAATCTTATTGGGCTCAAGAGTGCTTAAAAGAAACCTTGAGTGGAGTTTATCTTTTAAACCTACATTGGAAATCTACATTTCTGAAGGAACCCACTCAAAAGAAAAAGATTTCAATAGCCAAATAAATGATTAAGAATGAATGGCAGCTGCATTGGACACTTCTAACTTATCAGAAATCAAGAAACAGTAGGTCCTCCAACTGGATTAATAACTACTTTAAAAGAAGCCAAATTGTGATTGTTATATTTGTTGACTGCTCTGTAAAACGTAAGGGGTTCGTGTTTAATACTAGGTGATTTGCACCTCACAGCAATTTTAAAAAGGATTATTGCCAAGCAATATCAAATTATAAGTAGCATCAACTCCATTCAGTGTAAAACAATCACAGGATTTATAACACTTGAGACATGAAAAGAAATTTTGCAGTTACTCTGTTTAAGATAAGCTTTTCTGACACAAATTCTGATACAACTTCTTTTACACACAAACTTATTGGGCCCAAGAGTATTCAATTTAAATTATTACTTTAAAAAATATAAATAAAAATAGAGGTGACTCCTAAAAATAATTAGATGCCAATGAAAGAAAAAAGCTTCTATTCATTATTTAAAACATGTTACATTATAGAAAATTTTGCATGCTGGTTTACAGATGAATTATGAAAAGTATCCTCAAATGTCCAAATAACTGGGGCACTTTAGTATTTCTTCAGGCAGTGCAAAGGAATTGTCTGACTCCTAGTCAAGCAGGACTAGATAGAATGTACCAAATTGCAGGAGAGGCTGAGGAGAGGCAATGGCTGCAGAAAGCAAGATTACCTCTCTCCACATGCGACAGCCATCATTTTCTCTGACTCCGTGTGACTGAAGAAAGCTGATGTCCATTTTTTTGATCTCACTCTGAACTCCATTTGAGTTCTAAAACTGTCAACAATGACACTGCATTGTGCACCTCCACCCCCCGATTTTTCACCTTCATATTGCTGAGAAATTCTAAAGTGTTGTCTGTGGGCTTAGAGGGAGAGAGGGAGAGTAAGAGATGGCAACCCGATGGGAAGGTATCAGAATTACAAGAAAAGTCGTGTGATAAATTTTAGAATCTGTGGGCGGTGGGAGGTAAAACACACAAATACAACACAAATAGATCCATGTATTGGAATCCACTTGGAGAAAAGGAGAAATTTGGATACAACAGGTAACTTCAAGTGCAAATATACCATGAAGAAACTGATGTCTTACACATTTCTCATCCAGTAGAAATGATCTTTTTTTTTTTTTAATGTGTATTTATTTTGAGAGAGAGAGGGAGCATGCATGAGCAGGAGAGGAGTAGAAAAGAGAGAGAGAATTCCAAGCAGGCTCCGTGTCATCATCACAGAGGCCAACATGGGGCTCGACCTCACAAACTATGATGTCATGGCCTGAGTTGAAACCAAGAGCCAGACACTTAACCGACTGAGCCCCCGAGGTGCCCCAGAAATGATCTTTAATAAGATAGCTACTGCCTTCAATAGAAGTTGAAGCTTAAGCATGATTTCAGTTGCTGTGTATTTATACTCAGTGAGAAGTACAGACTGTTATTTTCAAGCCATGGTTTGGATGTTTAAGAGGAGAGCAGATTTTACTTGGGCCTCCTTCTTTATCTGTGGGAAACAAAATGGATGAATTGGAATCATCACTAACTGAATGTTATACTTGCCACAAAATCTCTAAGCTGTACCCAACTACAGGGGGCTGATAGGAAGAGAGGATTCCCCATCCCCACCCCCCCCACATTATAAGTATATTAATCTATAGGCAAAATAATGTAAATAAGAAGTAATCAAATAATATTTTATAATAGTGAAAGGATCTAGTAGAAATCTCATTTTAGAAATTTAAATACTCGGGGCGCCTGGGTGGCGCAGTCGGTTAAGCGTCCGACTTCAGCTAGGTCACGATCTCATGGTCCGTGAGTTCGAGCCCCGCGTCAGGCTCTGGGCTGATGGCTCAGAGCCTGGAGCCTGTTTCCCATTCTGTGTCTCCCTCTCTCTCTGCCCCTCCCCCGTTCATGCTCTGTCTCTCTCTGTCCCAAAAATAAATAAATGTTGAAAAAAAATTAAAAAAAAAAAAGAAATTTAAATACTATATCTAAAATGTATCACTGGATTTGTTTGTTAATTTAAAGGCATATTTTACTATTAAATTTTACTACTACACTACATTATAATGCAAATATATTTTCTATAAACTTATTTTCGTATTTATGAAAAACTTTGTAAAATGTCTGTGTAAATATGCCCAAGGTAGTTACCCTAAATAGAGCCTAGTTTCTGCTTGACAATGTATCTTCTTCTGCTAAGGAAAGTATGCACCATTATTTTTCACTTTTAACTTCTATGCCGTTTCTAGCTGAATACCATGCTATTTGATCGATTTTTAAAAATTAAGGGTGCTTAAACATTAGGAAGATAGTTTTTCTCTTCTTAGTACATGTAGGTATCCCCACCCTAAGCACAACAGACATGCATAGATCAAAGACAAGAAGCAACATATGTACTTTTGTAAGCATGTAAGTGTGGAGGTATCTCACAATGCGGAGGTAAATGTAACTATTATAAATTGATTTTCCATGGAGTTTGCCCATAGACAAAGTGCTTTCTCTTGACAATTATTTGTTTTTATTACATAAAGATTAAATAGGCCTTTCTAGATTCTGTATCAGTCTCTCTTCGGCTTTTTCAGCTTTATTAGAAAAGGTCAACTCTTTTGTAAAGACTAACTCTGAGATGTTGATAAGATTGAATTTCTGAGCCTTCAAAGCTCAGTGTTAAGACCCATAGGCTAACAAGAACTGACCCAGATAATGTTACTTCCTAAGTGTCTCCATAGCCACCTAGCTGGTCTTCCCACTTGAAACTTCAACGTCTTTAATGTTGCTTAATTAAGAACTGATGTTTGATTGTTTTTAGTGGGTTAATTCTACCTTTATATTCTGCTATTGCAATTTATCCTGTTATAATCTTTGTACGTATTTACAGTAAGAAATAAAAAAATATGACTAGATTTGAGTTTTTATATTTTAAAGTTATATTTTAAACCTGTATTCAACTATACTTATTTCATAAAGAGGAATACATCTGATTACTTAGCCAACTGCATTCTACTCTTTCCAATAAAGCAAGAAGGTAGATATAGCTGTATTTTGCAGGTATTCTGATGGTTCTAATCATAGATTAGACACATTTAGGGGCTGGAGTAAAACATGTTTCATGTGTATTTCAAGTTCTAACCCTCAGTTATAAGCACAAAACTGCAAAAGAAATTCCTAATCAGATTTATAACATAGTATTTCAGATTTAGTGACAAGAAACAAATACATTTCTTGAATTAGTTATTGAACCTTAAGAATTTCCATTAGAAAATAAAACCTCTATGCTTTCAAAATATTAATTTTAGATCTGAAAAATGACATGGGACTACAAATACTGTCATAAGTAACATCATAAAATAAGCATTTATATTCATGCCTTTTTTTTAGAGAGCAAGAGCAAGTGAGTTGGGGAGAGGGGCAGGAGAGAGAGAGAGAATAAGAATCTTAAGCATGCTCCATACTCAGGGTGGAGCTGGATGCGGGACTTGATCCCACGACTCTGAGATCATGACCTGAACTGCAAGCAAGAGTTGGTCACTCAATCAACTGAGCCACTCAGGTGCTCCAATATTCATGTCTTTTAAAATATTTTTTTACATAGCTATCTAGCTCCTCTTCATGCCAATCCTAATTATTTTACAGAAAAAAATAATATTTTTATGATTTAAATAAATAATATGTATATATTTATAATATTTCATATTTGATCTCTAGAAAAGTACTCCGTAGCAAATGGTACATATCTCAGAGAGATTTCCATATTTGCAAAGACATTAAACATATTAGTTTGCTAAAGCTGCCACAAAAAATACCATAGAGTGAGTGGCATAAACAACAGAAATTTATTTTCTCATAGGTTTGGAGGCTTTAAATCTAAGATTAATAGGTCAGCAGTGATAGCTTCTCTTGAAGCCTCTCCTTGGCTTGTAGATAGCTACCTTCCTACTGTATCTCTACATAGTTTTTCCTCTATGCATGTGCATCCCTGGTGTTTCCTTGTGTGTCCAAATTTCCTGTTCTTATAAGAATACTAGTCAGATTGGTGTGGGGCCCACCCTAATGGCTTATTTTCACTTAGTCACCTCTTTAAAGGCTCTGAGTCCAAATACAGTCACTTCTGAGGTTTGAGCTTGAAAGTATGACTTTCTGGGGACCACAATTCAGCCCACAACAGTAAGTGACAGAATAAGAACATAAATGTAGGTATTGAATTGAAGGCCTCTTATGTATGTGTTGTGTGGTGTGTGTGTGTGTGTGTGTGTGTGTGTGTGTGTGTGTGTGTGTTGTGTGTGTGTGTGAATGTGTATATGTATGTTAACGTGAGTCCATCACAGTCTCTCTATGAAAGAAAACATATTCTTCATGAAGAATAGCTAACTGTGAATGAAAACAAGGTAATATGAGGCAGAGTATCCTAGCTTTGAGAATGTTAAGTATGAGAATGCAATGTAAAATAGCAAGGGATTCTGGGAAGATAGTGCCAATGTTATTGTAGTTTAAAATCTCCTGAAATTTCCCCATAAGTACGGGTAGAACAACTATAATAGCAAAGCCAAAACCTGACACACAACATCTATAACAAAACTAAGTGATAAGCTATCCACATAAACTACCAAAATAGGAGCAGGCAGGTTCAAACTACTGACAGTTACAAGACCCACATATTACTAGCATCCGTATGAGGGGAAACGGTGGGAGGGGGAAGGCAACCAGAGGTCTGATGGGTTTGTGAAATAAGAACCTCAAAACTGAAAGAAGTACTTATTGAAAAGTGCAGCAAGTCAACGTGAGCACAGCAGCCAAACTACGAGGGGGGCTACAACAAAACCTGAAGGTATCGGAGCAGTCTGGGCCCTATGAACACTTAAAACTAACCAACAAAAAACTCCTTTATCAGGACAAAAGCTTACACTGATGAGAAATTGCTGGAAGTATAATCCAAATCAAAGAAGAAAGGATCAATACAGATAAAGGAAAGAGAAGGTACAAATAAAAGTGGGGATACAACACCAAAAGCACCATCCATGAAAAAAAGATGGGTAAGTTGGACTTCATTACAATTAAAAGTATCTGCCCTGCAGAAGACATTGGTAAGAGAATGAGAAGATAAGCCACAGACTGGGAGAAAATATTTGCAAAAGACATATCTGATAAAGAAATGATATCCAAAATACACAAAGAACTCTTAAGCTCCCCAATAAGAAAATGAACAACTGAATTAAAAGATTGGCGAAAGATCTGAGTAGACATCTCACCAAAGAAGATATACAAATGACAAATAGGCATATTAAAAAATGCTCCACATGACATGTCATCAGGGAAATACAAATGAAAACAACCACGTATGTCCATGAAAATACATAGGGGAAACTTAAATGCATATCACTAAGCGAAAGAATCCAATCTGAAAAGGCAACATATCATGATTACAATAATATAGCAATCTGGACAAGGCAAAACTATGGATACAGTAAAAAGATCTCCAGTTGCCAGGGGTGGTGGGATGGATGAATGGTGAAACATAGGAGATTTTTAGGCCAGTGAAACGATTCTGTATGATACTATGATGGTGAATACATGTCATTATACGTTTGTCAAAACCTACAGAATACACAGTACAGAGATCAAACCCTAATGTAAACTGTGGATTTTGGTCACCAGTGATAGGTAAATGCCGGTTCACACACTGTAACAAATGTGCCACACTGTTTTGGGATATTGATAGTATGTGAGGTTGTGTGGAACTGGGGAGGAAATATGTGAAAAGAAAAATGCTAAGAAATTTCAGAAAACAAGTTCGTATTTTTGATACTTTGAGAAAATAATAGAATAAGGGGCTCTGGGTATACGATTTAGACAAAAAGGCTAAAGAAAATCTATTCTGCAGATTCCGGTTCTGGACAAGTTGAAATAGACTCAATTCTCTATATTCTTCCCACTAAGTACACCAAAAATTTCTGGGTATTATATTTCAAACAAACGTAAGAAGATTCTAAAAGATGAAGAGAAAATAAGCCAGATAAGGACCTTGGGACCTGAAGAATGATATGACAGGGAGCTGCCTGAGTGTTCTTTTTGCCTCATTATCTCCTAGATTGGGTGCTAAAGAAGCCAGCAACTCAGAGACACCAATGGGTGCAAAGGAACAAAAAGTCCATATGAAGCCTGCTTTCTCAAGTCAAAGGACCAGCATAGGGAAAGCCTAGCAAGACAGAAAACTTTTAAGCAATAGCTGGGAAAACAGCTAAATACCATGGAAAAATCTGCAGATCCCAACTCTATCCCCATCAACAAAGGTCAAATGGTGAGCCTACACTTCAATACACCCAGCAGTAATAAAGCCCCATGTCCTTCCCACTCGGGTGGTGGCAGAAGAGGCCTACTGGGAAGCTGGAATTGTTATCACCTTCCAGCATTAGCATGGTTCTCCCCCCATGGTATCAGTGGAGGTGAGTAACAAGATACTCTACCTCTCTCAGCCAAGTTGGTGACTTGGCTCAACTCTCATCCCTGCCTACCAGTAATGAAACACCCTTCCCTTCCAAGAGACTAAGTGAAAGCTGAGTAGAAAACCTAGGCTTCCAACTGCCACCTGGTTGTAAAGAGAGGTTCCCTCATATCCCTTCAGTGCAGTAGTAGGAGCAGCCTGCTAAAACAGATTTAAATAAAATCCAAAATGAAAATAAATAGAAGATAGAACCAAATGTACATTTTACAACAGAAAATACAATAACCAAAACAAACAAGTCAATGGATACTCTCAACAGCAGAATGAATATGAAAGAGGCAAGAATCAGTGAACTTAAAGTAGAAATGATCCAATCTGAACAACAGAGAGAAAACAGACTGAAAAAAATCTCTTAAAGAACAGAACTCATGTCATATAAAATGAAAGAGACACAGCATGAGTCCCTCCAAAGCAGCTCCTGCCCCAATACAGCCTGCAAGCAACTCCAAGGGGAACTGGTACCACTCCAAAATGACTTCTGCCCCAGGGAGAGGGGAAGATAACCACACATATCAGTGCCCCCACAGTCCCAGTGGCCAAACTTTATAGCTGGCAGCACAGAGAGGGTGCCCTGTTGATCAGTCCAACTGTCGCCCCAGCAGGCAGACTGGGGACAGACATCTGGTCTGACTGCTGACACCACTCAACCACAAGCCCATGACAACCTAGACTGACCCCTTAATGGCACAAGGACCAAACGTTGCCTAGTGCACCCACAAGCAAAGTGGGCCACTGTAGCCAACTGGACTAAGGCAAATGCGACTCAGCCACATTAGTAGGGTGCAAGCAAATCACACAGGACACACCTCTGTTTCTGGTGAACAGGGAGCCTTGCATTATAGGCCACAACAGGACCTCCTTTTCATAAGGCCACCACTTTCAATATCAGGAAACATAGCTGACTTCATTAATACATAGAGACAAACACAGAGAGTTAGACAAAATGAGGAAACAAAGGAATATGTCACAAATGAAAGAACAGTACAAAACCACAGCAATACAGCTAAATGGAACAGAGGTAAGTAATATGCATGATAAAGAATTCAGTAATGGTCATAAAAATACTCACTGGACTTGAGAAAAGAGTGAAGGATCTCAGTGAGACCTTCAAGAAAGAGCTAGAAAATATAAAACAGAACAAGTCAGAGATGAAGAACTCAGTAACTGAAATTAAAGAAAAAAACACACACACTAGAGGGAATCAGTAGCATATTAGATGAGGCAGAAGAACAGATAACATCTGGAGGACAGGGTAATGGGAAGCAAACTGAGTAACAAAAAGAAAAAAGAATAATAAAAAATGATAACAGGTTAAGGGAACTCAGTAACATCATCAAGCATAATAAAATTTGCATTAAGGAGTCCCAGAAGGAGAAGACAGAGAAAAGGGGCAGAAATTTTATCTCAAGAAATAACAGCTGAAAACTTCCTTAATCTGGGGAAGGAAACAGACACCCAGATCCAGCAAGCATAGAGAATGCTCAAAAAAATCAACTCAAGGATGTCCACACCAAGACACATAATAATTAACATGGCAAAAGATAGCAATAAAGAGAATTTTAAAAACAGCAAGAGAAAAAACAATTACATACAAGGGAAGAAGCCCCATGAAGCTATCAGCTGATTTTTCAGCAGAAACTTTGCAGGCCAGAAGGGAGTGGTCATGATACATTCAAAGTGCTGAAAGAAAAAAAACAAACAACAAAAAACAAAAAAACAAAAAAAGCCCCAAAACTTGCAACCAAGAATACTCCAGCAAGGCTATCATTCAGAATAGAAGGAGCGATAAACAGTTTCCCAGACAAACAACAGTACATATTGCACATTTGGGAAAATCAGTCTAGTGTGGGAAACGCTGAGCTATACAATAGTAAATCTATAGAATCTAAAAGAAAAAAAATATTTTGGGCATCTAGTCAACAATTATAGAATATACATTCTTTTCAAGACAGACTATGCTGGGCCATAAAATAAGATTCAAAGAAACTGAGTACAATATATTTAAACTAGAGCTCAATATCAATAAGATATTTAAAAATCCCCAAATATTACATAACTTAAAAATACACTTCTAACAGCTCATTTGAAAGAAGATAATCACACAGAAAATTAGTAAATATTTGAAACTAAAGGTAATAAAATACAATATATCAAAATTTGTGGCATAATAGCTAAAGCTGTGCTTAAAGATAAATTTATAGCTTTGGTTGCCTATTTCAAGAGGAACAAGGATTTAAATAATTTACCTAAAGTTTCTAATTTAAAAAATTAGAAAAAGAAGAATCAGACCCTAAAGTATCAAGGAAATAATAGTGATGAGATCAGGAAACAGTAAATAAGAAATCAGACAAATAGTAGAAAAAAGTTGATTGTTTGAAAAGTTTAAAAAATTCATAAACTTAGCAAGACTGTAACTCAATGGTTTATTATAAAACAACAACAAAAACTTTACCTTGGCCAACTCTGTAATTTTACCAAAACCAGACTTCCAAGAGGGAGTTGTGAATAGACAATCTTAAATCCACTTTGATGAAGCTGAGACTCTTCAGGAAAGTCTTCTTCAGCAACAGAGCACTTATTGTATCTTGAATCAGTGTTCATGAAGCAGTACCATGGTTTATTGTGATCAACTCTGGCTGCATCCTCACTTGACAACAATCTCCACTTCAAACAGCTTTCATACTCACACTGAACCCACAATTTGTTTACGTACATACTGTTTTCCGCTGAGGAATCCATTGCAGCATTACAGTATTCTACTATTACCATCCAATTTTTCTTTTTCCATAAATGCATTTAATCTGGAAAACCAGAAGAAAAGAATAAATATTCAAGAATATGAGGAAAGAAAGTTCAAACTAAAATCAGAGAAACAGCTCTATTATACCTTCTTTGTCTACATCTTCTCTATCCCATAAAGACTATACATTTTGAACAATGTATGTTTCTACCTACCCAGAAAGAAAGGAACAAAATAGAAGCATCAATTGCTCTGGGCATAAAATGCTTCAAACTTAAAAATAATTTTTTAAGTAACAAATAAAAATAAAAATAAGTATGACCATTTTTACAGAGAAAACTGAAGCTAAGAAAAGTAATTTGTTTGAGGTCCCAGAGCTAGGATATGGTAGAGTTGGGATTTAAATGCAGGCAATTTGGCTCCAAATTCTGTGGTCTTACCTACTTAAACTGTACTGCCTCTTGGGATGTATATGTATATGAAATTATGTGATAACCCTTTTCTACTTCTGACGAAAATCAAGTGTAACAAAATATTTCACCATATCAAAGTTTTAAATCTCCTTTTAAAACTAAAGGAATCTTTTGCTTATACAGTTTTGCCTTTTATCCATTAATTCAAGTGGTTTGAAAAAAACATTTCTCCGAGTATTTTATTATAACAATTTTTAACATACAAAACATTAGAATTATATGATTAAGCCTCCAACTTCTAGGCTCAATAATTATGTGTGTACTAAAAATAATATAACTAAAATAAAGTAAAAATATTAGCAACTTATTTTGCAATAAAAACCTACTTTAAAGAATGATGTCAATATACCATATTCATGAGTTAGTAAAATACCATTCTCCAAGTATAAGCACCATTTAAACAAGCTCTTAATTCATGAGTTAATCATACGTTTAGAAACTCAATTACTTATCGTATTACAGGGTCACCACAAATTGCTTTAGAAATTTGCCAACATATGCCAATAGCCATGGCTCACATTTTTTTTTACCTGTTAATACTGCTCGTGTGAATGTATCCACAGAAAATAAACTTACAAGAGACTATTCTACATATACGAAGACCCAAGAATATATAGTGTGGCACTATTTATCATACTGGAAGAGTGGAAAAATCTGAAAACATGAAGACCAAATCTTCTGGAAGATAAATATAAAATTTTGCTAATAATATTAATTAGAATTATTTTTTAATTTTTTTAATGTTTACTTATTTTTGAGGGAGAGAGAGAGAGAAAGAGAGAGAGCATGAGCAGCAGAGGAGCAGAGAAGGAGACACAGAATCCCAAGCAGGCTCCAGACTCCTAGCTGTCAGCACAGAGCCTGGCTTGGGTCTCAAACTCACCAACAGTGAGATCATGACCTGAGCCTAAGTCGGACACTTAACCAACTGAGCCATCAAGGAACTCCGTTAATAATATTAATTTAAGATTTCTGGTTATTTAACTGGTGAGGAAATTTACAAGAAGCAAGACTGCAATTTAGATTGCAGTTGAAATGGCTAGTCTTCCCTATTCTCTGGGCCACTAGATGGTACAGCAGAAGTTGCTGAGTTCAGACTTCAGAGGCAAATTATATGTGAACTCCTGGTTCGGCTACTCACCAGTTGTCCTTGGGCAAGACATTATTTTGCATTTCACATCACATTATGTGTATTTTCCTCCTGTGTGTGTGTGTGTGTGTGTGTGTGTGTGTGAGAGAGAGAGAGAGAGAGAGAGAGAGAGAGAGACAGAGAGACAGAGAGACAGAGAGACAGAGAGAGAGAGAGAGAGTTTTGTTTATGTATTTTCAATCATTGTATCATCTTTGACTATACTAAGACAGGCATAATATTGAATAGAAGCCATGATGGTAGACACGTTTTTCTAATTTCAAAGAGAATGGTTCTTTTTGACTATAAAATCAAATATGTATATATATATTTGTAGAGAACATTAAAAGATTACAAAAAATTTTTTTTCCTTTAATTACCAGTTTACTATAAGGATTTTTTTTTTGCTAGTCATGAAGTACTGTTGAATTTTATCAACTGCTTTTCTGTATATATTTAGGTAAACAAAGACTTTGTTAAGCCTGTTAATTGGGTATGTTGTAATAATGAATTTATTAATGATAAACATACTTGCATTCCAGGTAAACCCTACATTGTCAAGCGTTAGGAGAATTTTTCTTTAACATGTATATTGCTGTATGAAGTTTATTAACAGTTATTTAAGATTTTATATAATTTATATATAAGATTTTATTTAAGATTTATATATATAAACATATGCATATGTTTATAGATGAGATTGGTCTAATAATTTCAATTCTCTTCTTTTTTGTCTTTGTCTGGTTTTGATATCAAGATGAAAATAGTCTCATAAAATGAAGTGCAGAATGTCTCCCCTTTTGGCAAAATTTGCCCAAGGGAGGAATTCCCAATTCTGCCATACATCTAAGAATTCTGGTGTATCTACTAATGTCTCTCATTATGTTTCTTTCACTCTGAAACTTGTTTATATCTTCTTTTTACTTCATTCATCTTGTCCATACTTTTTAAACAACCAGAGTTTGAGTCTCCCCATTTCTTCTTTTCGAGTTTTTATTTAAATTTTAATTAAGATATAGTGTAATAGGGGTGCCTGGGTGGCGCAGTCGGTTAAGCGTCCGACTTCAGCCAGGTGACGATCTCCTGGTCTGGGAGTTCGAGCCCCGCATCGGGCTCTGGGCTGATGGCTCAGAGCCTGGAGCCTGTTTCCGATTCTGTGTCTCCCTCTCTCTCTGCCCCTCCCCCGTTCATGCTCTGTCTCTCTCTGTCCCAAAAATAAATAAACGTTGAAAAAAAATTAAAAAAAAAAGATATAGTGTAATAATGGTTTTAGGAGAATTTAGTGAATCATCACTTATATATAACACCCAGTGCTCATCACAATACGTGCCCTCCTTAATACTCATCACCCATTTAGCCCATTCCCAACTCCCCTCCCCTCCAGCAACTCTGTTTGTTCTCTATACTTAAGAGTCTCTTATGGTTTGCCTCCCACTCTTTTTTTTCTCCCTTCCCCTATGTTTATCTGTTTTGTTTCTTAAATTCTGCATAGTGAAATCATATGGTATTTGTCCTTCTCTGACTTAGTTCGCCTAGCATAATAAACTCTAGCTGTTTATAAAATCTACGTTGTTGCAAATGGCAAATACCCATTCTTTTCTATGGCTGAATAAGATTCCATTGTATATATACTACTTCCATTGTATATATGTATACTTCCATTGGACACTTGAACTTTTCCCATAGTTTGGCTATCGAAGATAATGCTGCTATAAACATGGGGGTGCATGTGCACTTTCAAATCTTATTTTTGTATCTTTTGGGTAAATACCTGGTAGTGCAATTTCTGGGTTGTAGGGTAGTTCTATTTTTAACTTTTTGAGGAAGATCTACACTGTTTTTCAGGGTGGCTGCACCAGTTTGCATTCCCACTAGCAGAGTAAGGGGGTTCCCCATTCTCTGCATCCTCACAAACCTCTGTTGCCTCCTGTGTTGCTAATTTAGGCATTCCAACAGGTGTGAGGTGGTACTTCATTATGGTTTTTTAAAAAAATTTTTTTAACGTTTATTCATTTTGTGAGAAACAGAGAGCGTGAGTCGGGGGGAGGGGCAGAGACACACACACACACACACACACACACAGAATCCGAAGCAGGCTACAGGCTCTGGGCTGTCAGCACAGAGCCCAATGTGGGGCTCAAGTCCATGGACTGTGAGATCATGACCTGAGCCAAAGTCTGATGCCCAACAGACTGAGCCACCTAGGCGCCCCCCTCATCGTGGTTTTGATCTGTATTTCCCTGATGATGAGTGATGTTGAGCATCTTTTTGTGTCTGTTATCCTTCTGGATGTCTTTGGAAAAATGTCTGTTCATGTCTTGCCCATTTCTTAACTGCATTATTTTTTGGGTGTTGAGTTTGATAAGTACTTTATAGATTTTGGATACTAACCCTTTATCCAATATGCCATTTGCAAATATCTTCTCCCATTCTGTAGGGTGCCTTTTAGTTTTATTGTTTCCTTCCCTGTCCAGAAGCTTTTTATTTTTATGAAGTCCCAAGAGTTCAGTTTTAGTTTTGTTTTCCTTGCCTCCAGCAATGTGTCTACTAAGAAGTTGTTCTAGCAAGGTCAAAGAAGTTGCTGCCTGTGTTCTCCTCTAGGATTTTGATGGTTTCCTGGCTCACATTTAGGTCTTTCATCCATTTTAAATTTACTTTTGTGTATGGTGTAAGAAAGTGGTCTAGTTTCACTCTTCTGCATGTTGTTGTCCAGTTTTCCCAATGCCACTTGTTGAAGAGACTCTTTTTTGAATTGGATATTCTTTCCTGCATTGTCAAAGATTAGTTGACCATAGAGTTGTGGATCCAGTTCTGGGTTTTCTATCCTGTTCCATTGATCTATGTGTTTGTTTTTGTGCCAGTACCATACTGTCTTGGTGACTACAGTTTTGTAATATAGCTTGAAGTCCGGAATTGTGATGCCTCCAGCTTTGCTTTTCTTTCTCAAGATGGCTTTGGCTATTTGGAGTCTTTTGTGGTTCCATACAAATTTTAGGATTGTTTGTTCTAGCTTGGTGAAAAATGCTGGTAGTATTTTGATAGGGATTGTATTAAATGTATAGATTGTATTAAATATGTATATTTGAGTAGTGTAGACATTTTAGCAATATTTGTTCTTCCAACCTATGAGCATGGAATATTTTTCCATTTCTTTGTGTCCTCTTTGATTTCTTTTATAAGTGTTCTATAGTTCTCATATTACATATTTTTTACTTCTTTGGTTAGGTTTATTCCTAAGTGTCTTATGGTTTTTGATGCAATTGTAAACAGGATCAATTCCTTATTTTCTCTTTCTGCTGCTTCATTATTGGTGTACAGAAATTCAACAGATTTCTGTACATCGATAGTATATCCTATGACTTTGCTGAATTCGTTTATCAGTTCTAGCAATTTTTTGATGGAGTCTTTCAGGTTTTCTACATGGAGTATCATGTCATCTGCAAATAGTGAAAGTTTTCCTTGTTGATTTTGGTGTCTTTTATTTCTTTATGTTGTATGATTGCTGAGGCTAAGACTTCTAGTATTATCTTAAAAAGTAATGGTGAGAGTGGACATCCCCATTTTGCTCCTGACTGTTGGGGAAAAAAGCTGTTTTTCTCCATTGGCTGGGGGTCTTTCATATATAGCCTTTATGACGTTAAGGAATGTTCCCTTCATCCCTAGTTTGTTGAGGGTTTTTATCAAGAACAGAGAGTGTATTTTGTCAAATACTTTTCTGCATCTATTGAAAGTATCATATGGTTCTTATCTTATCTTTTATTAATGCGGTATATCATCTTGACTGATTTGTGAATACTGAACCACCCTTGCAGCTCAGGAATACATCCTAGTTGATCGTGGTGAATAATTTTTGATTTGTTACTATCTTGAGAATTTTTTGCATCCATATTCATCAGGGACTTTGGCCTATAATTCTCCTTTGTTTAGTGGGGTTTTTATCTGGTTTTGGAATCAAGGTAATGCTGGCCTCATAGAATGAGTTTGGAAATTTTCCTTCCATTTATATTTTTTGGAACAGTTTAAGAAAAATAGGTATAAACTCTTCTTATGTTTGGTGGAATGCTGCTGGGAAGCCATTTGTCTGTTAGGAGATTTTTGTTAGGAGATTTTTGATTACTGATTCAATTTCTTTGCTGGTTATGGGTCTGTTTAAATTTTCTATTTCTTCCTGTTTCAGTTTTGGTAGTTTATGTCTCTAGGAATTTGTCCATTTCTTCCAGATTGCCCTATTTGTTAGCATATAATTGCTCGTAATTTTCTCTTATAATTGTATTTCTGTGGTGTTGGTTGTGATCTCTCCTCTCTTATTCATGATTTTATTTGTTTGGATCCTTTCTCTCTACTTTTTAATAAGTCTAGCTAGGGGTTTATCAATTTTATTAATTCTTTCAAAGAACCAGCTACTAGTTTCATTGATCTGTTCTACTGTTTTTTGTTTGTTTCTATATCATTTATTTCTGCTTTAATCTTTATTATTTCCAATAGTCTGCTGGCTTTAGGCTCCATTTGCTCTTCCTTTTCTAGCTCCTTTAGGCGTAAAGTTGTGTATTTGAGATTTTTCTTGCTTCCTGATGTAGACCTGTTTTGCTAGATATTTCCTTCCTATAACTGCTTTTGCTGCATTCCAAGGGTTTTGAACTGCCATGATTTGTTTCATTTTCTTCCTTGTATTTTTTTTCTTCCTTAATTTCCTGGTTTAACCCAATCATTATTTCATAGGATGTCCTTTAACTTCCATGTATTTGTAGTCTTTCCAAATTCTTTCTTGTGGTTGACTTCAAATTTCACAGTGTTGTGGTCAGAAAATATGCATTGCATGATCTAAACCTTTTTTGTATTTGTTGAGGCCTGATTTGTGACCCAGTATGTGATTTATTCTAAAGAATGTACTACGTGCACTCAAAAAATAATGTGTATTCTGCTGCTTTAGGATGAAATGTTCTGAATATATATGTTAAGTCCATCTGGTCCAGAGTGTCATTCAAAGCCATTGTTTTCTAATTGATTTTCTGCTTAGATGATCTGTCCATTGCTCTAAGTGGGGTATTAAAGTCCCCTAGTATCATTGTATTATTATCAATGAGTTTGTTTATGCTTTTTATTGATTTATATATTTTAGTTATTACGAGTTGGGGGCATAAATATTTACAATTATTATATCTGTTGGATAGACTCTTTTATGATACAGTGCCTCCTTTATCATCTCTTTGTTTTAAAATCTAGTTTGTCTGATATAAGTATGGCTACTCCAGCTTTCTTTTAACACTCATTAGCATGATAGATGATTCTCCATTCCCTCACTTTCAATCTGCAGGTATCTTTAGGTCTAAAATGAGTCTCTTGTAGGTAGCATATAGATGGGTCTTGTGGGTTTTTTTTTTCATTTTTGTTTTTACTTTTTTCCATTCTGATACCCTATGTCTTTTGATTGGAGCATTTAGTCCATTTACATTCAGAGTGATTATTGATAGGTATGAATTTAGTGTCATTGTATTACCTGTAAAGTTGGTGTTTCTTGAGATTTTTTATCTGTTCCCTTCTAGTCTTTGTTGCTTTTAGGCTTTCTTTCACATTCAAAAAGCCCCCTTTAATATTTCTTGCAGGGCTGGTTCAGTAGTCACAAACTCCCTTAGTTTTTGTTTGGGAAACTCTCCTTCTATTCTGAATGACAGACTTGCTGGATACGGTATTCTTGGCTGCATATTGTTTGCATTCAGCATGTTGAATATATCATGCCACTCCCTTCTGACTTGGCAAGTTTCTGTGGAGAGATCTGCTGCAAATCTTCTTTGTCTTCTCTTGTAGGTTGGGGACTTTTACTCCCTTGCTGCTTTTAGGACTCTTATCTCTTAAAATTTTGCAAATTTTACTACAGTGTGTCTTGGTGTTGGCTGGCTTTTATAGATTTTGGTGGGAGTTCTCTGTACCTCCTGGATTTCAATGTCTATTTCCTTCCTCAGATTAGGTAAGTTTTCAGCTGTAATTGCTAAAATAAACCTTATGCCATCTTTCTCCTCTCTTCTTCTTCTGGGACTCCTATGATACAAATGTTATGCTTTATGGAGTTGCTGAGTTCCCTAAGTTTATATTCATGATCCAATATTTTTATTTCCCTCTTCTTTTCAGCTTCATTATTTTCCATAATTTCATCTTGTATATCACTTATTCATCCCTCTGATTCTTCCATCCTTGTGGTCATTACATCTAGTAGGTTTTGCATATATCTTACAGCATTTTTCATTTTGGCCTACTAGTTTTTAGTTATCTCTGCAGTAAGGGACTCCCTAGTGACTTTTATGCTTTTCTCAAGCCCAGCTAGTATCCTTATGACTGTTGTTTTAAATTCTGGTTCAGGTAGGGGTGCCCAGGTGGCTCAGTCAGTTAAGCATCTGACTTTGGCTCAGGTCATGATCTCATGATTCACGGGTTCAAGCCCTGCATTGAGCTCTGTGGTAACAGCTCAGGGACTGGAGCCTGCTTCAGATTCTGTGTCTTCCTCTCTCTGCCCCTCCCCCATTTGCACTCTCTCTCTCTCTCTTAAACATTAAAAAAAATTTAAATTCTTGTTCAGGTATATTACTTATATCTGTTTTGATTATTCCCTGGCCATTACTTCTATCTCTTCTTGTTCTCTCTTTTGGGATGAATTCCTCCATCTTGGCATTTTGTCTAGATCTCTGTCTTCTCTGCATTAGGAAAACCTGTTATATTTCCTGCTCCTGAGAGTAATGGCTATATTACTAAGATGTCATATACTTCCCAGGGTATGGTGCTTCAGGAAGTGTTTTGGTGTATGCTGTATGTGCTCCGCTGTTGTGGTTTGGCTGCTCTTTTCCTCAGATCAGTAAGTACTCTGTAGAGTTTCTCCTTACCTGCATGGGGGACTGTTTGGACCTTGTACAGTATGTGGCAAGTTTTAACTAGGTGTGTTTTAGTCTGCTTGTTATAAAAGGTTAGATCCTATTTCCTCTAGAGCTGAAGTTTTGCAGCACTCTATGGTCAGTAGACTTGGTGCTTGCAGAGGGTTTATGCTGGTCTTGTGGGGGAGGAGCCCTCCTCAGCTCTGGCTTTCAGAGCTGGCCCTTAATAAAACAAACAAACAAACAAATACACCTGCAGAGCTCAGGGGGGCAGGGCCTGGTGTAAGTGGCTCAAGCCTCTACTGTGGGCATTGTGCCTCTCTCTCAAGTACATCTGTGCTGATGGAAGGGGTGAAAAATGGCATCCACCTGCTCTAGTCCCTAGAGAGGGTAGTTCACACCTGCCACTCTTCAGGAAGCCCTCACAGAAGGGTGAACAATCCCTTCTTGTGTCACAGGCTTCCATCAGATCCCTGCCTTCACCCTTGTCTGTGTCCAAACTGTCCACCTTCCCGGTGGCACAGTGCTCCTGTGTTTTACATCAGGTGTGCTGGCTGGCGTTCAAAACTTCAAATTTTAGGGACCTGGAGTGGCAGGGTGCAAACCTACACTGATCCTCTGGGGAAGGATCATGCCATGCTTGGCTGCTTCCAATTTGTCCCAGAAAATCAGTTCCAGGACTGAGCAGGGGCTTGGGAGTTTATGGTAAAGTGCAGCCAAAAGCTAGCTTCCTGGTTAGTTGCACTTAGCAGGTGCATTATGCTGATGAATGAGGCAGCTCAATGGTGCCTGCCTGGTCTTTTGTCCCCTTAGGGGCAGTGCCACCTCTCCCAAATGCACTCCAAGAAGGAGAACTGTCTCTCCTGGTGGAACCCAGGATAACCTCAGACCACGCTGTCTGCTCCCGGACCTCTACCCTCCTTCTCCAGGAGCACCACCACATCTACCAGGATCAACCTTGGCGATGGTGTGGACTTCTAAAACTTCAGACTTTGAGCTCTGCTGCTTGTAAAAACTTGTGATAATCAGCCACTCTCGTTTCCTCAATGATTTGGGGGAAGTGTTTTTCTTGTGCAGCACCCTGCACCTGTATGCTGCATTCTTCCTTTTTCTTTCTCCTGTCTCTGTGATTAGGGCTCCCTCTCCTCTGCAGCACACTATGATTCTTTTCTCCCCCAAATCACTCTCTGCACTTCCTACCTTCCATGATGCAGCCTCTTTTCTCCCTCTAGTTGTTCAGTTTCTTCTCTCAGTGCTCAGATCAACTTCTTGGTATTCAGAATGATTTGATATTTATCTAGCCGTGTTCAAGGAAGAAGGCAATCACAGAGTCCCCCTATTGCTACACCATCTTTACTCTCCCCATCTTTTCTTTAGAATTCTATTAATAGCTGCACTTTATTGTCTCCTTCCTCCACTTTCTTGGGCATTCTTTGTTGACCTCATCTTTCTCTTCTTGAGTTGGTGCTTAGATGATTCATTTTCAGTTTTTTAAAAAATTTTATTTTATTGTGGTAAAGAAGCAACGTGAGATCTACCCTCTTAACAAAATTTTGAGTGTATAATACAATATTGTTGACCATAGGTTACAACACTGTATAGCAGATCTCTACAGCTTATTCATCTTAATTAAAACTTTATGCCCACTGATTAGTAACTTCCTGTTTCCTCTTGAGTCCCACTCTTTTGAATCTATGAATTTGACTATTTTAGACACCACATATAAACTGAATCATACAGTATTTGTCTTTCTGTAGCTGGTTTATTTCACTTAACATAACAGTCCCGAATTGACCAATATCCAGTATTTTGCAATATTTTGCATGCTGCAGAATTTTCTTCTTGTTTAAGGTTTAATAACATTCCCTTGCAGGCTTTCTTCATTCATCCATCGACAGAAACTTAAGTTATTTCCGTATCTTGGCTATCATGAATAGGGCTTCTATGAACACAGGAGTGCTAATCTTTGATATCCTGATTTCATTTCTCTTAGATCAGTATCCAGAAGTGGGATTGGTGGATCCTACAGTAGTTCTCTTTTTAATTTTTTGAGGAACTCCTACTGTTTTTCATAGCCACCATTTTGCATTCTTACCAACTGTGTACAAGGTCCCAATTTCTCCACATTCTTACCAATATTTATTATCTTTTAATTTTTTGATAATCATCATCTCAAACAGGTGTGAGGCAATAAGTAAGTGGTTTTGATTTGCATTTCCATGGTGATTATTGATGTTGAGGATCTTTTCATATATCTGATGGCCACACATATGTCGTTGGAAAACTGTCTGTTCAAGTTCTTGTCCATTTTAAAACTTGATTGTTATTTCTATTAATTGTAAGAGTTCCTTATATATTTTGGGTATTAACTCCTTATTGAGTGTATAGCTTGCAAATATTTCATTCCATTCTATTTTATAGGTTGCCTTTTTTTGATGGCTTCCTTTGCTGTACAGTAACATTTTAGTAACAAAAACCTAGTTTTTGTGTCAGATCCAAAAAATCACCAACAAGACCAATCTCAGTGACCTTTTCCCCTATGTTTTTTTTTTAATAAGAGTTTTACAGTTTCAGGTCTTTAATTTAAATCCTAAATCCTTTTTGAGTTGATTTTTGTGTATGGTATAAGATAAGGAACCAATTATACTCTTTTGCATGTGAGTGTCCAATTTTATAATACCCTTTATTGAAGAGACTATCCTTCCCCTATTGCATATTGTTGGTGCCTTTGTCGAAAATTAGTTGACCATATATATGTGGGTTTATTTCTGGGCTCTCTGTTCTGTCCCATTGATCTGTGTTTTTATGCCAATACCGTATTGTTTTGATTGATATAGTTATGTAACACACATAAGAAGGTATAATGCTTCCAACTTTGCACTTCTTGCTTAAAATTGCTTTAGCTATTCAGGTTCTTTTATGATTCCATATGAATTTTAGGACTTTTTTTTTCTATTCCTGTAAAACTGCCATTTGAATTTTGATAGGGATGGCACTGAAAGTGTAGATCACTCTGTATAGTATGGACATTTTACAATATTAACCCTTTAAATCCATGAACATGAGATGTCTTGCTATTTACTTGTGTCTTCAATTTTCTTCATAAATGTTTGATAGCTATCATTGTATAGATCTTTCACCTCCTTTGTTTATTCTTAAGAATAAGATGCAATTGTAATTGGTATTGTTTTCTTAATTTCTTTTTCAGATGCAATTGTAAATGGTATTGTTTTCTTAATTTCTTTTTCAGATAGTTTGTTGTTAGTGTGTAGAAATGCAACCAATTTTCATTTGTTGATTTTGTATCCTGCAACTTTACTAAGTTCATTCATTAGTTTTAACAGTTTTTGGATGGAGTCTTTAGGGTGTTCTATATATAAGATAATGTATTCTGAAAACAAAACAAGTTTCATTTTTCCTGATATGGATGCCTTTTATTTCCTTCTTTTGCCTAATTGTGCTGCTTAGGACTTCCAGTACTAAGTTGAATAGAATTGATGAGAGTGGGCCTCTTTGTCTTGCTCCTAATCTTAGATGAAAACTTTCGGCTTTTCAGCAGTGAGTATGTTAGTTGTAAGCTTGCTACATAAAACCTTTGTTTCTTTGAGGTATAATCCTTCTATACCTAACTTGTTGAGAGTTTTATCAAAGGTTATTACATTTTGTCAAATGCTTTCACTGCATCTACTGCAATGATATGATTTTTTTTCTCTTCATTGTGGCATATCATGTTTATTTAGAATATGCTAAACTACCTAGACCCAGAAACAAATACAACTTGAACACTGTATGTAATCCTTTTAATATGCTGTTGAATTCTGTTTGTAGTATTTTGTTGAGAATTTTTGCATATATATTCATCAGGAATATTGGCCTATAATTTACAATGTCCTTATCTGTCTTTGGTATCAGGGTAATGCTGGCCTTGTGAAATGAGTTTGGAAGTGTTCCCTCCTCTTCAATTATTTTGGAAGAATTTGAGAAGGACTGTCATTAAGTCTTTAAATATTTGGTAGAATTCACCAGTGAAGCCATCTGTTACTGGACTTTTCTTTGCTGAAAGATTTTTTTTATTACTGATTCATTTGCCTTAAGAGTTATTGGTCTGTTCAAATATTCTGTTTCTCCATAATTTGTTCTTGGCAGGCTGTGTGTTTCTAGGGATTTATCCATTCTTCTAAGTTGTCCAATGTTTTGGCATATCATTGTTCCTGTAGTCTCCTATGATAATTTGTATTTTTGTGGCATAACATGTAACATCTCTTTTCTTATTTTGAGTTTTCATTCTTTTTTTCTGTTAGGCTAGCTAAAGGTTTGTCAAATTTATCTTTTAAAAAAACCAACTCATAATTTCATTACCTTTTCTATTATCTCTCTGGTGTCTATTTCGTTTATTTTTGCTCTGATCTTTGTTATTTCTTCCTTCTACTCAATTCAGGGTTAGTGCTTCTTCCTTTCCTAGTTCCATGTGATGTAAAGTTAGGTTGTTTGAGATCTTTCTGTTTCTTTGATGTAGACATTTATCACTATAAACTTTCCTCTTAGAGCTGATTTTACCACATCTCCATAATTTTAGCGTGCTGTGTTTCCATCTTCATTTGTCTCAGATACTTTTAAATTTTTTCTTTAACCCATTAGTTGTTCAGAAGCATGTTGTTTAATCTCCACGTATTTGTGAATTTTACAGTTTTTCTCCTGTTACTGATTTCTTGTTTCATGTAATTGTGGTCAGCAAAGATGCATGATGTGATTTCAATCTTTTTGTATAAGACTGGTTATGTGGCCTAATAAATGATTTATCCCAGAGAATGTTCTATGTGTATTCTGCCACTGTTGGATGGAATGTTTTGTATATGTCTGTTTGATGTTTTTTTGTCTAAAGTGTAGTTTAAGTCCAGTATTTTCTTACTGATATTCTGTCTGGATGATCTATCCACTGTTCAAAGAGGGGTATTGAAGTCTCCTATTGTTTCTTCCTTCAGATCGGCTAATGTTTGCTTTATATATTTAGATGCTCCAATATTAGGTGCATATTTTTTTAACATCTTATTGATGAATTGACCACTTTATCATTATGTAATGGCCTTGTCACTTACAGTTTTTGACATAAAGTCTATTTGTTTGATATAATTATCACTGCACCTATTCTCTCAGTTTCCATTTGCAGGAAATATCTTTTACCATCCCTTCACTTTCAGTCTATGATTGGATAATTAGTTCCTTTACATTTAAGGTAATTTTTGGTAGGTAAAGTCTTTAGTTAATTCTTCTCTGGGTGTTTTGTAGACCCTTTGTTCTTTTCTTCCTCTCTTGCTCTCCTCTTTTGTTGTTTGGTAATTTTCTGTAGTTGTATGCTTTGATTCCTTTCTTGATCTTTTGTGTATCTACTACTGGTTTTTGCTTTCTGGTTACCATGAGGCTTACGTAAAACATTGTAACAGTCCATTTTAAGCTTATAATTTAACTTGGACAGCATATAAAAGCTCTATATGTTTACTCCCTGACCCTACATTTTATGTTTTTGATGTTATAATTTATATCTTTTTAGTGTACTCATTAAAAAATTATTACAGCTGTAGTCATTTTTAATACTTTTGTCTCAACCTTTATACTAGAATTATATGTGATTTATACACCACCATTATATATTAGAGCATTCCAAATTTGACTATATATCCACCTATGCCAGTGAGTTTCACACTTTCATGTTTTCATTTTACTAATTAGCACTTTTTCTTTTAAAAAAAATTTTTTTTTAACGTTTATTTATTTTTGAGACAGAGAGAGACAGAGCATGAACGGGGGAGGGTCAGAGAGAGGGAGACACAGAATCTGAAACAGGCTCCAGGTTCTGAGCCGTCAGCACAGAGCCCGACGTGGGGCTCAAACTCACGGACCGCGAGATCTTGACCTGAGCCGAAGTCGGCCGCCCAACCGACTGAGCCACCCAAGCGCCCCACTAATTAGCACTTTTTCATTTCAGCTGGAACAACTTCTTTTAGCGTTTCTTGTAAGGCAAGTCCAGTGGTGATGCTCCTTCAACTTTTGTCTTATCTTTATCTCCTCTTCAATTCTGGGACAATTTTGCCTGGCGAAGTGTTCTTGGCTGGCAGTTTTTCTTTCTTCCCTTCCTTCTCTCCTCCCTCCCCTCCCCTCCTTCCTCTCTTCTTCCTTTTCTCCATTCCTTCCTTCCTTCCTTCCTTCCTTCCTTCCTTCCTTCCTTCCTTCCTTCCTTCTTGAGAACTTAGACTGTATCATTCCACTCCCTTCTAGCTTACAAAGTTTACCCTGAAAAATCTGCAAGTAGTCTTGGGGCAGGGGTTATCTTGTATGTAACATGTTGCTTTTCAATCATTGCTTTCAAATTTTTTTCTCTTGAACTTTTGAAAAATTGATTATGTCTCAGTGCAGGTCTCTTAAAATTATCTTGTTTTGTGCTTTTTAACGTTTTCTTGATCTGGATGTCTATTTCCCCAGGTTTGGGAAGTGTTCAGCCATTATTTCATTTAATAATCTCTCTGTGCCTTTTTTTCTCTCTTCTCCTTTTGGGACTCTCATATTCTCATAATGTGTTTATTCCTCCACTTGTTGGCATCCTGTAAGTTCCTTAAGATATCTCTACTCTTTTTCTTCCTCTGACTGGATGATTTCCACTGACCTCTGAGTTTACTGATCCTTTCTTCTGCTTGACCTAGTCTCCTGTTGAACCCGTGTACTGAATTTTTCAGTTCACTTGTATTCTTCAGCTCTATAATTTCTTTCTACTACTTTTTAATATTTTTTCTCTGTTGAAACTCACTTTGTTTATGTGTTGGTCTCATGACTTCGGTGAGCATCTTTATGGCCATTATTTTGTTAGATGACAGGTAAATCATTTATCACCACTGGTTTTATCAGTGAGGTGAGTTGGAAGGAAAGGCACAGGAAGTTCCCATAGTAGGTTCAGGATTCCATAAGACTACTGACTGTGTGCTCCATCAGTTCCCTAATGAAGGATAATTAGAATCCTGGACCCTGGGCAGCAGCTGGGAAATTATGTAACCAAATCCCTTCCAGAGAGAAATTGAGAGTCTTGTGTTTTTGTCTGCTTCTTCTGTACTGATGGTAGGGGGATGGTGGTAGGAAGTGCTTACGCATCTATTAAAAATTGTCTCTTTGTTTTTGGTGATAAAGGAGGACTTGTGAATGCCAAGCCCTTTTGGATCTCTGAGCTAGGTGATTTGGGAGCCAGTCCTTAAGAGGCAGTCATGACAGGTGGGATGCTAGATGTGTGGACAAGCTCTTTCCAGGGAGAAGGTGGACACTTGTTTTCATCACTGGAGTGAGGGGAAAGAAAAGTATTGAAGTACCCATAATCCCTTTCAGGCCCCTAGAGAAGTCCAGTCAACTTCCAGATGAAGGTTGATTAGAAACTCAACCTTGGGTGGGGGGAGAGGGAGAGGACACTGGACCCTCAGACAGCAGCTATAAAAATGTGCAGTCAAATCCCTTCAATGGGGAAACTGGTAGCTTTGTCTTTTTGTCTGTTCTCTCTGTGTTGAGCCCACTGGTATAGTCACGGTAAGTGCTCACACTTCTGTTTAAAACCTCCTCTTTGTTTAATATGGTCCCGAGGGACTCATGAATGTTGCGCTCCAATGGCTTTCACAGCTAGGTGATTTGGGAGCCAATTCCTTGTGTAGCAACAATAAATTTGGGGAGCTAGACATGTGATCCAAACCCTTTGCTCCCCAGGGAAAAGCTGGCAGTTGGGGTTCCCTTCTTATTGCAAATTGCTAAGCCAGGAGTTTATGGGATGAATGTGTCTCAACCTTTCCTACTCCTTTCAATGTGTGTATTTTCTCAGTCACTTACTGTGTAGGAGTCACTCAACTAGTTTATTTCTCTCCAAGGGAATTGATTTGTGTGTAGCTGTTTATTCAGTGAATCTGTGGGAGGAAGCAAAGTAAGGAATCTACTATTCTGCCATCATGCTGACATCCTTTGTATTTTGTTTTCTTTACTTTTACATTAGTTCTAGGAAAATACTAAACACCAGTAGTAATAGCAGACATCTTTATCTTGTTGGGACTTTGACAATAGTGAAGCATATATCTAGTCATCAAAAACAAAAGAAATTAAAGTGATTCCTGTCAAGGCTTTCTTTTTGTGTTTCAGGACACAGTCATCCATCCTCCACAAGCCCCCACAGTTAGCTGCAAAGAAAACAGTAGGAAAACATGATGTTGGCCACCGGGTGAAAAGCTACCAACCCCTAAATCAAATATAAAGAGAGGTGTGGAAGATTCTAAGTCTAAGGCACCTATTGGGAAATTATGTAACGCATAAGCTGACGGCAAGGAGTTGGGTACAGTTCTAGAAATAATGAGATTATCCATTACACGTTCATTCAAGGAACTTCTATTTATTTTTATTTAATAAATAAGAAAACCAGGACTTATTAATATTTAATATCAAATTGATGTTAGAATCCTCACTTAGATCATATAAAGGCAGGTCATATGTCCTAAATGCGATGTGAAGCCTTGCTGGAAAAGTGGAAAGTACCACAAATGAGAGTGTTTCACAGAGGTGCTCTTCAACTATTTACCTTTACCATACTGCAATTCATTCGAGTTATAATTAACTAACTGAACAGGTGTTATTCCTCAGAAAATGGATTCACTTTAAAATATTTCTACAAAGAAACAACATATTTAAGAGAATGCTAATAATGCAAATAATTAATGTGTAAGAGATAAGAAAGAAAGTGAAAAATGATTGCTATCTAGCACTCAATTGCCTAGAATTTTGTCTATCCTGCAACTACTGGACTGCTATAATGGAGAAAGCACTCTAAGTTTATGGTACCATTTCAATGGAAAGCTTAGGAAAATCCATTATGATAGCCTATTATAAAATGTTAAAGGGATTAAAAGATTACTTTTAAATGGTAGATAAAGTTTTCAGATTTTCTTAGGAAGTTGGGTCTCACAGTGGATAATATGGAGAAGATAAATTAACACTAAGAAAATGTCATTATTACTCAAATGATAGTGATACTCATTTTCAATTGCATCTAACTTAAACCTCTTGGTATTTTAGATTTGACACAGTCTATCCAGGCTAATAGAATTTACAATACAGATTACAAAACACTTACTCTTTTCAAACCAGATTCTCATTATCTCTATTACCTTTTCTCCAACACTTTGCTGGTTTTCAAAATTACTACCACATACAGAAGATGCAAATGAAGGGGGAAAAACAATGTAGTCTGGAAACTTCTAAAGTCTTTGGCGGGGGGGGGGGGGTGTCCCTATAAAATCATGTCTAAGTAGTTCACACTACAGATTATAAAGATATTGATAAATGCAAAGCTACACTAAGCATTAACACTTGCTTTACATGACTTGTTTTTAATTTTTGATTTCATAATGTAGCTAACATTGAACTACAGAATTCAGAAGAAAATTGAAAGTTAAATTTGAAAATAAAAAACAGAAACACTTACCCAAAATTATACACCCTTAAGTTCAGGCTGTACATTATTAGTTCTTTCGTTCAAGGTAATAGTTCATGAATGGTCACAGACACTCAATTTTCAGTCAGAGAGCTCTACCACTTTTTACTAGACAAATGAGTAAACCATTCTAAATCTTTGGTCCTGCATCTGGAGATAACAAAAGTACTACCCATTACCCTATACTGAGCTCCCGGTACCATGTATTACAGTCTTTTGATACTCAATAGATATTTGTTGAATAAATGACTGACTTTAAACATTAATTCAAATTAATTGAACTCATTTCAATTCAGTTCAATTCAAAAACTCATGAATTGAGTTTTTACTAAATGTCAGGCATGGATTTCAGGACTATGAGCAAAAGATGAACAAAAAACAATGTCTCTTCTTGAGTTCAGACAGAGACACAGATAAACCCAAGTTCCATAAAATACTGGATAAATGTAACATGGGTGATACATGTTATAATAAATGAACAAAACCCTATGAGAGCACAAATGAGGAACTGATTCTTTTTGGGACAGAAGGGTTCCATGAAAGATGCATGAAACAGCTGACCTTTGGGCTGAGCCTGAGAGGATATAGGAGTTCATCATGGAGAAGAGGGGAAAGAATATATAAGAAGAACTGCAAGCAAATGCATGAAGGTGCAAAAGTACAAAGCGTGTACAGAAATACTGAGCTGCCAGGCACGGCTAGAATACTTCTTAAGGGAAACAAAGTGGCAGCAAGTGAGGCTGAAGAAAACATCTAAGAGCAAGAGTGTAAAGGGCCTTATTTACCATGTTATGTTAATAGAAGTTATTCTGGAGGCAGAGAGGAGCCATTGTTTAGAAGCAAGAGCATCACAAAAGTCAGACAACTTACTTCAGAATTTCTACGGTACACATTTTTCACATTTTCCTATCTCGAAAATCACCATGTGTCTTCCAATTAACGGCCTCCTAAAGTCATGAAGAAATGTCCTTGTCTGTACATAAAAGTTAAAGTATAAACTCACCTAAAAGTGTAGAGACATGGTTGTTTCCTCATGGCATGACTAGACAAATACCACCACTAAATATATATAAATTCAATATTAATTCAAGAATGAGTCCTAGTTTTTTTTAAGTTCATTTATTTTGAGAAAGAGAGACAGAGGCAGATAGAGACACTGAGCAGGGGAGGGGCAGAGAGAGAGGGAGAGAGAATCCCAAGCAGGCTCCGAGTTGTCAGCAGTGTGGAGCCCAAAGCAGGGCTCAAAATCATAAACTGCAGGATCATGACCTGAGCTGAAGTGAATAGTCGGACACTCAACTGACTGAGCCACCCAGGCACCCCAAGTCCTGGTTTTTGATCAAAAACCTTCATTGGCACATTCAGATAAAAGCAGAGTAACACCAGAATCCAAACTTGGATACACTGTATTGTGATTTGAAAGAAAACCTCTCAGATAACAGTGAAGCACTCTTAAATTCTGTCTCACCAATGCTTTTGATGGCACAGAAGATGTGTGAAAACACCAATATCAAAATGAAAAGTTATTTAGGAAAAGTACTCATATACAAAGAAGTTTTAGGAATTCCTTAATCAATTTATTTCATTTATATTCTTTTTTATGTCTATTCAAAAGTGAGATGTAATAAGAATATGTCTAAATATCTCCAAAAGAATTTTTTAATTATGAAATAAAAATCCTACATATTAAGAAAGCATTGTGTTGTAGCTTAATTAGGCAGTTTTTCTTCTTTGTTAGTATATGAAATAATAGCACTTACTATTTCAATGCTATTTTACATTCATTTTGTTATAGAAATATAGCTCTGAGAGCTGTATTTGATGTAGGATCAAAAAGCAAAGAAATTAGACGCAGGCCAATTGGCTAGTAAGAAAGCTACTACAAAGTACACAGAAAACATGACAAAGACCTCATTAGGACAGTATGATGTTGTATAAGGTAAGATGGAATAGAAGAACCTTTCCGGAAGAATAATAGGAACTGATCATTGTTTTAGTCTGTTTAAGCTGCTGTAACACAACACATAGAATGGGTGGCTTATAAACAACAGAAATCTCTTCCTCACAGTTCTGAAGTCTAAAATCAAGGCACTGGCAGATTTGGTTTCTGATGAGAACCTTCTTCCTGGCTGTCTTTTAAATGTAACTTCACATGGCAGAAGTGACAAAGGAGCTCCCTGGGGTCTCTTTTATAAGGGTACTAATCCCATTCATGAAGGCTCTGCCCTCATGACTTAGTCACCTCCCATAAGCTCTATCCTCTAATACCATCGTATTGGGGTTAAGTTCAATATGAATTAGGATAAATATTCAATCTGTAGCATTTGATCCTTGGCCCCCAAAATTCATGTCTCTCTTAAATGAAAAATACATTTATTTCATCTCAACAACCCCTGAAAGTCTTAACTTGTTCCAACATCAACTCAAAGTCTGAGTCCAAAGTCTCATCTAAAAATCATCTAAACCAGATATGGGTGAGACTGAAGGCAGGCTTCATCCTGAGCCAATTCCTTCCCAGCTGTGAACCTGTGAAATCAAACACGTTATGTGCTTCCAAAATACAATGATAGGACAACATAAGATAGACATTCCAAATTCCAAAAGGGAGAAAGAAGAAAGAAAGTAATGACAGGTCCTGATCAAGTCTAAAACCTAAGGCTGGAGCAGAATCTTCTTTGTGTTTGTCCAAGCTGTGGTCCTCCTTCCCAGACCCACTGGGGTCCCACTCCCACAGTTTTGCCAGATAGGGGCTGGGTCCCAAAGGCTATCGATGGCTTTCCCCCCATGCCTCTGGGCAGCCCCCAACCCTATGACTGCTTGGAACAGACCACACCGTAGCTCTGAAAGGTTAAAGTCACATACCTTTCCTGGGCTGGAATCGCCTGCAGGTGGTCATGAGGGCAACCCCAGCCCCACAGCTCCACTGGAGCCTCTGCAGAGATTCTCTGCCTGGGTCATGCATCAGGAAATCTAGGTGGAAATAGCCTTGATCTCATAGCTTGTGCACTCTGCCCTGGCAGAGATGGTGCCACGGGACAGCGCCACATGGATGCAGCAAAATCTGCTGCCTGTGCCTTCTGGTGGGGTAACTACTGGGGCCTCCCACCACAAAGATTCACCGGAAATGCACCTGGGGCAATCACGGGGCTTGGTACAAATGCAGGGAGTGGAAATTCTCGAGGCAAGGCTAAGCACAGTCCCACAAGTGCCCTCAGCCCCTCCTTTGAAATCATTCAGCCTCCCAGACCTTTATGCTCTGGCTCTGTAATGGGGGTGGCAGAGCAGGATGATCACTAAATTGCCTTCTTCCATTGTCTTGAACAATAGCTCCTAAATTCAGTTTTGATGGCTCATTTCCTTATCAGATGGTTGTTTGGCCACATTCTTTGTATTCTCTCCCAAACAGTTCACCCACTCTTTTTAATATGGACAGGCTTAGAATTTTCCAAATCTTTTAAGTTCCTCTTCCTTTTTGATGAACAAGTCTGTCTTTTCTTTCTTCTTGCATTTTACTATAATAAAGAAAAGCTAAGCTGCAATTTCAATACTTTGCTTAGATATTTCTTCAGCCAAATATCCAGCCAAACATTTTCTTTGTATTTCTCTTTTCTTTCTGGGTTATCAACAGAATCATTCTTAACAGGCTGTTCATTGTAAGGTAGGCTTTTGCTAGTACAAACCTCAAAATTCTTCCAGCCTCTCTAATCATCTAATCTAATCTAATCTAATCTTAGTTGCAAACCCACTTTCACATTTTTAGAGAAGCACCCCATCTGGGCTGCTATAACAAAAGTACCATAGATTAGGTGACGTATAGATAACATACATTTATTTCTCATAATTCTGAAGGCTGGAAGTCCAAGATCAAGGTGCTGGCAGATTCACTGGTGAAAGCCCTTTTCCTTGTTCATAGATGGCTGCTTTTTTGCATAACCTCATATGGCAAAAAGGACAAGGTATCTCTCAGGGTCTCTGTTAAAAGGGCATTGATTCCATTTATGAGGGCAGAGCCCTCATGACTTACTCACATCTCAAAGGCTCCACCTCCTAACACCATCACATTTTGGGGGGACACAAATATTCAGTCTATAGCAATAATCAAATATATGTTGGTTTTGGAAGTGGAAGTCCTAATGATAAGAAAGGGAGGATAGTGGCAGATCAATCTGCAATTTCTGTTTGGGGCAAATGAACAGTGGAGTTAATAACTGAATAGGTTTAATAACCAAATAGTTTAAAATTCAAATAGTTTTTAAAAAAGAGAACATAAATACGGAGCAAGCTTGAGCTTTGGGGGATAACAATAATACAATCTTTTTGATCTTGAGTTTAAGATGCCCATGGGTCTGCTAGATAGACAATTTAAAGTTATGGGTCTGTTCCTTAGAGAAAAGTTCTAGAGCCACACAACAGAAAGTCAGGGTATCAACTAGTTGCCAGAAATCCTAGGCATCTACTTCAATAACTGACCATCTGGTTTTTATTATGTTCTTTTAAAAGAGACAAGAGATTTTCTAATCACCTAGTCATAAGGCTTGTTCTTAAAGGCTCGTCTAACCACTACTGATTCGTTTACTAGTTCTTTCCCCTCATAGTCCCTAAATGTAGGCCTTTCTCAAAGTTCTGTCTTCAAACTTACCTTTCTATTCTCATCTTTGGGAATTCACTCAAATAGCTTTGACACTCTTTCCTATGCAAATAGCTGCCAAATCTCCACCTCAAGTCTCAACTTCACACCTACATTCCAAGTAATTTTCACACTGTCACCTGGATGCTGCTCAGGCACCCTGTAACTTGGGCCAAATTGAGTTTTCTTTTCCTTCAGAAGTTTCTCTTCCCCATTATTGCTATTTCACTCACGCAGGGTCATCTTTGAAACTGCCTACCTCCTCACCACCTCCATTTAAATAGTTGTCATTCTTTGGGGTGCCTGGGTGGCTCAGTCGGTTAAGCGTCCAACTCTTGATTTCAGCTTGGGTCACGATCTCATGGTTCCTGAGATCAAGCCCCATGTGGGGCTATTTGCCATGCATTGAGCCTACTTAGGATTCTCTCTCTTCTTCTTTTTGCCCCTCCCCTGTGCATGTATGCTCACTCTCTCTCTCTCTCAAAATAAATAAATAAGCTTTAAAAATGGCTGTCAATGGGGCGCCTGGGTGGCTCAGTCGGTTGAGCGTCCGACTTCAGCTCAGATCACGATCTCGCGATCTCGCGGTCCGTGAGTTCGAGCCCCACGTCGGGCTCTGGGCTGATGGCTCAGAGCCTGGAGCCTGCTTCCGATTCTGTGTCTCCCTCTCTCTCTGCTCCTCCCCCGTTCATGCTCTGTCTCTCTCTCTGTCTCAAAAATAAATAAACGTTAAAAAAAATTTTTAAATAAAAAAAAATGGCTGTCATTTTATTATAACTTAAAAAAAATTAAGTTTCTGTGTGTTCCCACCTTTTCAATGCTACTAACCCACAAACCCACTCAGTTCATTGGCACACTCAGCTAGTCTACTAACCAGCTAGTCTACTTTCTCTCCCCAAATTTGTTCTTTCAACTCATTGATAATAGGTTAATCTTAGAAACTCTTAAAATTGGTCCTTTTGCACACACACACACACACACACACACACACACACACACGGTGTTCTATTGATAACATTACTGGAAATAAGATCCCCATTTTATATTTGAAATCTCCACAATATAACTTTATATTTTAGTGATTAGGAATTTGGGTCAGTCAGGCCTAGATTAAGATCCAAGAACATCAACTTAATAGTTGTATAACTTTGGGCAAATCATTTAATATCTTCTCATTTAAAAAGTGGGAATGATACTAGTACCTACCTCATGGCATGTTCTTAAAGTTCAATAAAATAATGCATATCGAGTAGGTAGCAAAAAGCAGAGCTCACAGTACATGCTCATTAAATGAGGGCTAGTATTACTTTCTTCTGTAAGTCTTTCAAACTACATCCACTCTTACATTATCTGATATTTTCCAAACATACCCAGTGCGTCTGTCTCTATACTTTTGCTCATGTTATTCTCCTTACTCTATCTTAACTTGTAAATTGCTGACTTTCAAGATCCACTTCAAATACCAGCTCTTTCAAGAAGTCTTTCTGATATCCCCAACCAGCTGCAATTTCTCCGTTTGCTTTCATGTTCTTTTAACTTCTGATATTTACAGCATTCTAGTTCATATTACAGTGTTATTGCATATTTCCCATCATTAGACTGTGAGCTCTCTGAGGACAGACACATTATTTTTATATCTCCAGCAGTTGATGATGGAAACATTGTTTTCTGATCCCCAAATGCCTAAATAATAATTTACTTGCAGACATTTTTCATATCATTTCCCTAATTTTGCTCAATTTCTTCTATATTTCTGTGGGGCATCTAGCTAACAGAGGGAAAAGAGGTCAGTGAGTAATGTTTTATTTGTAACAATACATTATAATGCATTACTAGTTAAATTACATTTCTTAAAAGAGACCACTAAGATCTGTAAAACCCCACTGAACAGTTTTAAACAACTTTATGAAGTATAATTACTATTATGGATATTTGTGGCATTAAAGTAAAATTTATAAGCTAAAGAAAATTAGAAAACTGCACATGGATTTGACATACATTCTCCAAAGATTTCTGTATTCCATGAATGTTACTTTAGAATGTTGTAGAGTTGGAAAAAATTACAAAATAAGATCATCTGTTCCTGAATTGAAATATTACACAGTCCATTGTTCAACAAAACAAAGGTCTTTAAGATGGACTATAGCCAATATGAATCCTTGTGAAGCATCCATTTTTATTACGATGTATATGTATCTTGTGACTGATGAATCCCAGATGGTAAAATTACAACATATCCAAGGAGTTCCGAACAATATGAGAATTTAATGAGACAGTGTGAAAAAATACATACAGAATAGGAATGAAGATAAATGACTGCTTGTAATAGAAATTGTTTTTATTGTTTGTATGTGAATGAGAAAAATAATGATTGTTCTTCCAAACAACAAAAAAAAAAGAGTTGTCATTATCTTTTGTTCTCCGACACTGCTGTTATAGGAAGTGTTTCCATTTTTAACCACAGGCTATTCCAGATGATGCAACTCTTTTGGGTTTGAGAAAAGTAATAGTATCTGTATCAAGGTCTTTAGGCTTCAGGCATTTTAGCAGCATAACTTCAATTTTCATCATTTCTATTTTCTAGATAATATCTCACTGTAACCACTGATCATAAGACTGCAATAATGAACCTATTTCCAAAGAGAATTTGAATAATTTTAATATTATGGATTATAATCTCATCATATTCAAGAGACAACAGAAAAAGATCAGGACTTGGTGTAAAACTGTAGTTTATAATCTTGGTTTTGTAACTTTCTAGCTCTGTAATTTCCAGAGGGCCTCAGCGTTCTCATCTGTAATGTAAGGAAAATAAAGCTAGATGATCTCTAAAAAGTTCTGCATTAATGTTTCTTGATTTCTCCATTCTGGCTGCTCTTCCTCAAAAATCCTCTACTCCCCCTGCTGGATTATCAGCTCTTGTGCTTTGTCCTTTTTAGCCATGTATCAGAGTCCAAATTTCATTAGCCACCAGTTCATCGCATCTGTGCTATTAAGTCTCATCAGCTCTGAAAACTTGCTAAACCTTATTTGCTTTGTCTGTGCTGGTTTTCACTGTTTATTCTGTCTTCAGTTCATACATAATCTCCCTTTACCTGGCAAGCATATTACACTAAAAGGTACATGTCTTGCCAATCATTAACATCTAGCACTCTTCATCACCTTTGATCCCCATCCAGAGTCTTCAGTCTGATACCTTCTATCGTCTCTCATGAAAGATGCTTTTATCACTACCTTCAAGACAATTAAATGAAGCAGATATGAATTCCCTTGGGCAAATGTTGATAGAGTTTTTCACTGTCCTTTCCACCTAACCAGCTCAATATGATATCAGCTCTGAAGTCAGAAAGTCTAAGAGGAGTTCAGAATCTACCAATTACTGGTGATAGAACTTTGGGAAAATCATTTAACCTCTCACAATTTTATCTCCAAAATTATTATTGCATAAAGAGGTTGTAAAGATGAATTAAAAAAATAAATGTATGTAATAGAGAACAAATAGAGTAACAAATAAAACGCTTTTGTATTAGGAACGGTCAAGTTTGGAAGTTCCCCCACCAACATTCCCAGAGTTGGAATTTTGTTTTGTATTTTTTCCTAAGGAAGATTCCATGAAGAAAAAGAAAAACCAAAATACAGAAGAGGGAGATGAGGTCTATATTTAAAAAAAAAAAAGAAGAAGAAAAAAGAAATAGGGGCTCTATTAGAATGAATGCTAGGTGGCCTATCAATTCAGCAACATAAATCTACAATTTTAAAATGGTAAAGAGGGGCACCTGCATGGCTCAGTTGGTTAAGCGTCTGACTTCAGCTCAGGTCATGATCTCATGGTTCATGAGTTCGAGCCCTGCGTCAGACTCTGTGCTGACAGCTCAGAGCCTGAAGCCTGCTTCGGATTCTGTGTCTCCCTCTATCTCTGCCCCTCTCCCACTCGTACTCTTTCTTTCAGAAATACATACATTAAAAAAATTTTTTTAAATAAAATAAAAGAAAAATGGTAAAGAATCACTGGAAATTGTCATACACTACTGACAAAAGTATAAATTGGTAGAAACTTTGGGAGGTAGATTTTGCAATATGTACCAAGGGCCTTTAAAATGTACCCATATAGCTGGGCGCCATATAGTGGTTCAGTTGGTTGAACATAGGACTTCGGCTTAGGTCATGATCTTGCCATTTGTGAGTCTGAGCCCCATATCAGGCTCTGTGCCAACAGATCAGAACCTGGAGTCTGCTTTGGATTCTGTGTCTCCCCCTCTCTCTGCCCCTCCCCTGTTTGCGCTCTGTCTCTCCATCCCTCTCAAAGATAAACATTAAAAAAAATTTTAATGTTTTTTAATGTTTATTTATTTTTGAGAGACAGAGCATGAGCAGGGGAGGGGCAGAGAGAGAGAGGGAGACACAGAATCTGAAGCAGGCTCCAGGCTCCGAGCTGTCAGCACAGAGTCGGACGCGGGGCTCCAACTCACGAACTGTGAGATCATGACCTGAGCCGAAGTAGGGCGCTTAACCGACTGAGCCACCCAGGCACCCCAACATTAAAAATTTTTTTAAATGTACCCATATAGTAATAGTATTTCATCAAAGCTAAGTTGCTGACTTTGATAACTACATTATGGTCATGTAATAATAAAAATAATTTGTTTTTGGAAATGCACACTGAAATATCAAGTGATAGAGAGGGATCATGTTTGCAACTTACTCTTTGAAATGCTGTACGCTGTATTCTTTGCTGTGTGTGGTCAACCCCTCTGGCACCAGCAAGCTGCACCAAGAATGCAAGCTGCCATCCCTACTGCCATCTGTGAGCTGAGGAATGGGGGACAGCAGGTGGGTCTGATGATTAGCTTTATGTATCAACTTGTCTGGGTCAGGGTACCCAGCTGTTTGGTCAAATATTATTCTGGATGTTTCTATGAAGATGTTTTTTGGATGAGATGGTCGAATAAAGCTGATTACTCTCCATAATGCAGGTGGGCTTCATCTAATCAGTTGAAGGCCCTAGTAAAACAAAAACGAACTTCCCCTAAGCAAGAAGGACTTTTTCCAGCAGACTTTGGACTTGAAATGCAACTCTTCTCTAAGTCTCCAGCTTTCTGGCCTACCCCATCAGATTTTGGACTCACAAGAATCCACATCACATGAGCCAGCTCCTTAAAATAATGATTTCTCTCTATATAAATATATCCTGTTGGTTCCACTTCTCTAGAGAACCCTGATAATACAGTGGGTAATTAAAAATGTCACATAGTTCACTTATTGAAATTTAGTAGCTTCTTTCTTTATTAAGCACTCTTCTAGGTATTGTTCACTTTTTATTAGATTGCAAAATTAGATTCCAGATTTCCAAAGATGCTAATTCTAACAGTATTTGTCGGTTTAAACATTGCTTTAGTGGAGGGACATATTTTTTAGAGTTCCTTATTTTACCATTTTTAGGAATATCACTACAACTTACTCTTAAATAATCCAATATGTATTTTCAAGCATATATTTGATATATCTACCAAATATATATACATATATATATGTATATATATATGACATATTTGATATGGAAAAGCTGAATATAAAATAAACCAAAATTCTTTTTTCTTCATAAAACTTTTCTGTAAGTCTGAAATTATATCAAAATACAGCAATTTTTAGAATGTAGTAGCTACCTCGGACACTGGTTCAAGAAGGAAGACTGAATATATGCCAAGCCTTTTCATCCGATCCCAAGTGGCAAAAAATTACAGAAGAGTATACTGTGCCATATTTCTTAAAATATAATAATAAAGAAAAGCAGTATTTATCTTTAGTCTTCAGACAGTATGAGGAATCCTTTCATGAAAAAAAAAAAAAAAAACAAACGTAGAGAAGGAAGCCACAGCCCAAAACATGCACAGAAGAAAATGCCTATAAAGGTGGAAGTTGGTCCAGGGATGTGCTAAGCCTACAACTGTCAGATGATGACTACAGGAGGGATCTGGACAACCAAGAGTGACTGGTTGGAATACTTAAGTGGAGCATTACAGCATCATCTTTCTTTGGGCCAGGCAGCAAGCAACAGAGATGTCTGTTGTCACATAGAGCAGAAATAGCTGATGCTGGGGGGAAAGAGGTAAAATGGGAACTTAAGGAGGCTAGCAACCACAATAAGAATGGAGAACTGTTACTACCCAGAAGCAGCTACTGAACCACTCCATCCAGAGGTTTTGTCCCTTCACTCCTCTTTCCATATACGGAGAAAAGCTAAAGTAAACAGAGACTTCATAAACCACCTTAAATACATAGTTAGGCACCCAATCACAATAATCAAAAAGAAGAGCCAATAATGAAAGAGCAGAAACAAGCCCAACAAAAGGAAGAACTCATTACCCATAAAATATAAGCTTAATAAATGTAAAAAGGATAGTATTTTAAAATACCTAGTAACTTCACAAAGATATAAAAGGATATGCATTTTTAATAAAAATAACAGAGGGGTGCCTGGTTGGCTCAGTCAGTTGAGCATCTGACTTTTGATTTCAGCTCAGGTCATGATCTCATGGTTCGTGGGTTTGAGTCCCACATCAGGCTCCACACTGAGAGTGTGGAGCCTCCTTGGTATTCTCTCTCCCTGCCACTCCCCTGTGCACACATGTGTGTGCACTCTCCCTCCCTCTCTCTCTCAAAAGGAATAAACTTAAGAAGAAATAACAGAATATCACAGAAATTTAAAATTTGACCACTGAAATTTAAAAACATCAACCAATATGCTGACTGTCAAGACAGTTAAAAAAAAATCAGTGAGCTACAAGACTGAACTAAGGGTTTTTCACAGAATGCAACCCAAACTTAAAAAAAAATGATGTATAAGGAAACAAGCAAGAAAAAAACACAAATAATAAAGAACCAATAGAATTGATCAATATAAACTTCCACTAAAAAAAAAATACCATAGACTAAGGTGGCTTAAATAACAGTCTTAAACAACAGAGAACAAATTTATTTCTCACAGTTTTGCAGACCTGAAGTCTTTGGTTTGTAGATGGCTTCCTCTTACTATGTCCTTTCTCTTGGGTAGCCTTTCCTCAGTGTATGTGCAAAGAGAGAGAGAGAGGATGGGCTTTGTGGTGTCTTTTCTTACATGGATATTAATTCTATTAGATCAGGTCCCCATTTTTAGGAACTCACCTAATCCTTATGACTTCCTTAGAGGCCCCATCTTTAAATACAGCTACAATGGGAATTGGGGCTTGAACATATGAATTTGGGGGACAAACTTTAGCTGATATCAATAAAACAAAAGTTGGTTCCTTAAAAAGAGAAAATTCAGGGGCACCTGGGTGGCTCCGTTGGTTAAGCATCCAACTTCAGTTCAGGTCATGATCTCATGGTTCATGGGTTCGAGCCCTGCGTTGGGCTCTGTGCTGACAACTCAGAGCCTGGAGCCTACTTCGGATTCTGTGTTTCCCTCTCTCTCTGCCCCTCCCCTGCTCATGCTCTTTCTTTCTCAAAAATGAATAAACATTGAAAAAAAAAGAATAAAAAGAGAAAATTCAGAAATAAACTATATTATAAATATAAATAGAGCATTAGAAAAATTTAAAAGCTCCTAGAAGATACCTTGCATATTTTTAACTCAAAAGGAAATTTAAAAAGACAGATAAGGAGAACATAAGAAAAGAAAAAAAAAAAAACTATGGCAATTTCATTTAGGAAAGATCTTAAAAATCTGAGCTAAAGCAGATCAGATTTGTAAAGTAAAGTGTATCTATTAGAATATTAAGGGAAAAAAGTGATCTTGGCCAAATAGGCAATGAAAAGTAAAAGTTAATTAGTTATAAGACTGGTCCTCTGCAAGATGGCCTGCCAAAAATGTGGCATCTGACAAAGCTCCACAGAAACAGGCTATGGCCAGAGCCTGATGTAATCAATACTGGTCGACCATAATGTTTCGACCCCGCTGCCACCTCCAACCATTTCTCATGTCAGGGAAGGGGCTGATGTTAACCCAATTAATCATGTATACTGATATGGCCTACTAGCATGGCAAATCTTGCTAACTTGAAGCATCTTGTGTCTATAACCAAAGGTCTTAGATTTCAGCTGGGCTGGGACTTCTCATCAACCCTGAATGCCATGCTGTCAGGACAGTGCTGAAATCAAAGTTGTACCACATCATATTACTACTGTATTGTGGTCCTTGATCATGCCAAGGGAGGAGCTGGTGTTTCTCCAATTACTCACTGAAAGTTTCATAGTTCAGTGGTCAAGGTCTGTCCAATGGAATTTGTCACATGGCCCAAATAGACTGCTGCTATGCTCTATTTCAGAGTGGAATAAGGCAATGGTGACTCACCACTGAGGTACTGACACCTACCTCGAAGCTTTCCCTTGCAAATACTGCCCCAGCAGGTTTGATATGTATGCTGTTTGGCCACTTGCAATAGTTTGCAATGACACGTCACATTAGAGATTACAGAAGGAAAACCATATAATAATCGTGTATTTACATGTGAGAAATTCAACATTCATTCATAATTTTTACAACTACAGTTAAATCTCAACCTAGCACCATTTATAAAAATTAATTCCAGAATTACTAAACACTAATGTAAAAAAGTGTAAAATAACATATATAATGTAGAAGTACCAATGTGTTTGTATGTATGACATAAAAGTCATAAAAGACTAATAAACTTGAACACACTGAGATTAAATCTTCTGTGGAACTAAAACTCAAAAAAATAAAATAAAACCATAAAAAAGTTGAAAGGCAAAAAAGAGACAAGGAAGAAATATTTTCAAAATATAGACATATGGACTGATTCAGAATGCATATTGTAAGGAGGGAATATACTTAGTAGAAGAACTTTAGGAAAGCAGGAAAGCCTCAAGGTTACTTTTCTGTGTATACTCTTTTTTGAATTTTGTAAAATACTAAATTTATTAACTATCCTAGTACAAGCCTGTACTGAACAACTTAAAAAGTACAAAACAGATTTTTGATTTCTAATATATTAATTCAAAGTATATGACTACATATAGTACATTCTATGAGCAAAGAGAGGTAAAAGGGAAAAAAAGAAGACTGGTTGCGTCTAGTAATAAATATAGTAATAGAGATAATCTATATTATGGTATATCCTCTACCACCGGTACCAGCCAAAATGCACAAAATAAAATTCAGATATGACTCAGGAGAGATGATAACGGGTAAGACCTCATAATATATCTCAAAGGCTATGGGAGAATCCATCCAACTCACTATGTAGTTTGTGTCTAGGATGGGACGAACTGTGTAGGCTTGTCCAAAAGAAAGAAGAACAGAACTTTACTTTTAGATTAATAATTATAAAATTATAGGATACCCATAAAAGTGGCTCACTGCTACTGTTATTTGTACTATCCAATTTTTAAAATCCAATGTTAAGGAATGACACTGAATCACATTTTTACAAGGTAGGCAAAATGTTCTTCCCTCATTATAAAAAGTGTGAATTGGTGGGTCCCCCACCCCCCACCTGAACTTTTAGAAAAGCAGCAATGAGAGCACTTTGGCTTGGGCTCAACTAAGAAAAGCTTTTAATGGTGATTTCAGAATTAAAGAGCTCCACATTCAGGATTCATTAATCACATAACATCTCATTGTACAGAAAGCCTGACTAAAATAAGACACCCAAAAAACCAATCCATTCAGCATTAATACACACGTATTTTCTTCTAGAAATTTTCCTTAATATTAAACAAGAAATCCTAATACATTACCACAAGTCAAATGCCTACCTACATAGGTAAATACAAAGGTCAACTGAACCCACAGCTAAAACTGAATTGTGCAGGTTTTTAGTGAAATCATTTGTCACATAATAAAAACAAAAGTCAACTGTTTACATATATGGTAAGCCTTCTAAGAAATGAAGCCCAAGAAGTGTCAGCCTTTGTTCTGTGCCATCTTGGAGATCCACATTTTATTTTTCAGAGAGTGTAACAGAGTGATAGAGTATATTAGCTACTATATGCAGTGTTTTGGTACTATTCATACGTTTTCCCAAAGAGGTGATTTGGTTATGCATTAGAAGTCTCATATAAATGAAACACCTTATCAAATATTAACACAGAGGGAAGTGACACAAGATACAACATAGACAGTCAAGTTACCTCTTTGTATATTTAGGAATTATTTTCTCCTTCAAGGTATTTACACTAGGAAGCATAGTGTGTCCTGATTAATATTTCAGTAGTAAAGATTTGAGTGATCAGAACCTTGGCAAAACCTTAATTCAAAATTGTTAACAAATACTTCCAGTGACAAGACTACGTGATTGAGTATTTATTATTATGAGGGAAAACAAGTACAGCCAGTCATCTTTGAACAATGCCTCAACCACCGCTTCTCAATATAGAAGGCTACAATTACATGTGGTCTATCATACAATTAATACTATCTCAGTCCTCTGAAATTCCCTTACTTTCTTTCATTAGAAGGGGATATAAAGACTTTATAGTGGCATTCAGGATTCCTATGAAATAGTATCTTAAATATTATGAAAATATTTTTTTTCTATAGTACTGGCTTCAGAGTTTGTGGAAATGGAGAAAAGAAGAACCAACTCAAATCATTCTAGAAATTGTCTTTAAGCATAATAATAAGTATCAAAGAGCTGGAAAGCCACTATTAAGGGCTGAATTGTATCTCCCCTTCCCCCCCACCCCCAACAAATTTATATGTTGAAGACCTAAATCTCAGTGCTGCAGAATATAACTGTATTTGGAGACAGGGTATTTAAAGAGCTTAAGTAAATTAAAATTAGGGTGGGCCCTAATCCAATCTGACTGGTGCTCTTATCAGAAGAGGAAATTTGGACAGACACCTGCAGAGGAAAAACAATGTGAAAACACAGAGAGAAGGTGACCATCTACAAGCCAAGAAGAAAGGCCTGGAACAGATCCTTACCTCAAGGACTTCAGAAGGAACCACCCTGCTGACACCTAGATTTCAAACTTCCGGCCTTCAGAACAAGGAGAAAATGAATTTCTGCCATTTAAGCCACTCAGTCTGTAATACTTTGTTATGGCAGCCCCAGCAAATTAAATTTGGATTTTTTGGTCCCCATCTACATAAACCACTCCTCAGTGGAAATGGCAGAGGCTCTGGCACTCTGATCCTCCAGCTTCTCAGAAACCCTTCTTGTTGCCGCAGCAAGGCTTCAATAAATGGGTGGTAAGGACTTCCCCAAAGTGCCTTTTTTAGAGTTAAACTCACAACATAGTTTATGCCTTTTCCAACAAGTCAGATTAAAAAGGAAAAGGGAAGTGTGCTGTTAGAACCAGAAGCCATCTCTGTATCAGAGCCGTCATCTGACAGGTAAGTGCAACAGGGAGACTGAGGTGGCCAAATTACTTGAGGGGTATGGTGGGTATCAGGACTGTGAGGCTGAAATTCTTCCTGCAGTTTACGGATCTGGTTGCTTCTTTATCCTGTTTCCAAGATACTTTCCACGTTCTTTGGCTTCGATATAGAGTTTAGACTGAGTCCTGCCCTTGTACCTACCACATGATTCCGTTTTTTTGTGTTTTTTTATCCTGCTGGCAACTTTTTCTATCTTTTCATAAGTAGTACTCGGCTATTTGCAAAAGTCTTCTGAAGTGTCAGGTAGCTGCGAACTGCAGCTCTGGAAGTCCTTTCGTTATTTACTGTAACTAAACTGAGAACTGCAGAACCTAGCTCTGCCAATCTAGCAGCCCTCTGTACTTCAGCACATCTTTGGCTTGTAAAAGTAAACATTTTGTCTTCTAGAAATAGTTTTCTAAAGGCAGCTATTCCATACTCAGTAACATTCCTGAGGTGCGGAGTATACACCAGGCCATCTTCCTACCCCACATCCAGTCCCTCACTTAACTGCCTTACCTAGAAAGACCGTCTCCCGCAGTTCTCCAATAGATTTTTTTGGTTTTGTTTTTAACAAAGAAGCGTCAAGCAACAAAGCTTCAACAACCTAAGTAGGAGCAGTATGCAAGGTGATGGATGAGGTAAATGGGCATTACAAGGTGCTGAAGACTGCTTAACATCTAAATGCATTATGTATACTTGAAGGGACATATAAGGTAGAGACAGAAGAGGTTAAAAATGTAGCTTCATCTTCCCCTCTTCAGTTCATATCTCTAAGAAAGAATTTTTATGTACTCCCAGGGACTTAGTTGGCTGATAGGTAAAAATGCAGACATGGAGGGGCTGAGAATGCTCTTTATAGAAGAAAAAATATGAAGATATTGTAAGACAAGATTTGGGAGAGTATAGGAGGCAGGAGGGAATTAAGTAAGAAAGTGAAAGGTCATTTTTTAAATGAGTTTTAAGGAAAAGAGGCAAGTAATTCCTGCATAGTTTGTTAACTTTGAAGAGGATAGATGGGTAAAGACAAATTTTACTTTACTTAGTATCAAACGAAGGACTTCCTCCTCTTCCACTGCTTCAAGAAACTTCATAAAGACTTGATTTTCAATGCTTTTAAAAATAGACTTTTTTTTTTTAATGTGACACTGAGCTGGCCTTATTAGGATGGGAACAAGAAAGTCTTAGATTTGAGGTATATTTGAAGGACTACCAGATGGGATTTTGGACGGATGGTAAAATTGTCCAACTCCACGTCAGATTAAAAATCATTACCCTAAAACAAAGCCACAAATTAACTTTTACCATAACCATTCAGGGGGTTGGGCACCAAACTTTTACTAGTTAGGAATTACTTTAAGGCATAAAGAAAGTGAATTCTAGCTGGGAATTAAAAACCAGATTAAAAACCAGATTTAGGCAGCATTTCATCATTTCACTAAAAAGGCATTTTCTTAGAGTTACAGGCTAAAAATTTATTTTAATCCAGCCTTCAAAGATACTAATTGTTAGAGATGGTGTCTTTCTTGGTCCATAAGAAGAGTCCAGTGGTAGAAATAGACTGATTCAGGGTTCATCTCTCTTTTTATTGGCTGTGATTGAAACCACTGGAGACTGGAACACTATGCTACAGTTATCCAGCTGACTTTGGGACCACTAGTAGAGGGTATTTACTACTATAAACTGGAAACATTAAGAAGGGACACCGCCAGGAATGGGAGAAAGGGCATTTGATTTACGGTTGGAATAAACCAAGTGCTCTAATAGTACTAGACTCCAGAGATTGAAAATATTGAAGATTAAGTAAGGATCTAGAAAGTCTTGAATTTGGAGTTGGTAGTGAACTCAAAGTCACAAAGAACTACTTCTGTGGCAGTATTCAATCTATCTCTTCCTTCCACTCACCAAAAAAGCAACTCTACACTTCAGGGTGAAGATTTGCTGGCATTCTTAAGTCAGGTTAACATTCACATAATAAAGTAAAGGGAAAATAATCTACCTATATATTCAGACTTTGAGATTCTTTTTAAAACTATCTATTTATTTATTTTGAGAGAGAGAGAGAGAGAGAGAGAGAGTTTGTGTGTGTGTGTGCATGCACAAGCAGGGGTAGATAGAGGCAGAGGGAGAAAAGAGAGACTCTCAAGCAAGCTCTGTGCTATCAGCATAGAGCCCAGTGTGGGGCTCCATCCCACAAACCATCAGATAATGACCTGAGGCAAAATCAAGAGTCAGATGCTCAACTGACTGAGCCACCCAGGCACACCCAGACTTTGAGACTGTTTAAATGGGTCCTCCAGCAGGTATGAAAGAATTAAAATAAAGAACTAGAAATGACAAGATCAGATTAGTGTAGGAGACATTTATATATCATATAGGTAAGGATTACTAAACAGATTTACACTTTACTACTAATAAGGAACAAATCTTAAAAGAAGGCAGTGATGAGTGTCAGGAAGAAGCTTGGGCTAGAGGTGATTCAGTCTCCTAAAACATGACCCCTAACTAACCAATCCCTGAGCTTCCTTTTGACCTTCCTTTAGTGAACTTAGTGATCTTCCCCCCCCCTCCTGTACCTGAGCAACTGAATGTTCTTAAATGTCATATGGAATGAATTCAGTTATTATTTTCATTCAGGACCAATCGTAAGTATACGTGCACACATATACACATGTGCATGCAGGTCTATACAAAACTGATAGCTTGTTCCATAATCTAATAATCTCCCTTCCGGGTATATATCAAAAAGAAATAAAATTATCTCAAAGAAATATCTGCACTCCCATGATCTCTGTGGCATTGTTCACATTATTCATACCCTTCCCACACTGGAATTTCATTCAGCCTTAAAAAAGAAGGAAATCTGTCATTTGTGACAACATGGATGAACCTGGAGGGCATCATGCTAAATGAAATAATTCAGGCACAGAAAAAAAAAATACTGTATGATTATCACTTAATTTGAAAAAAAGTCAAAATCATAGAAGCAGAGAAAATGGTGGTTACCAGGGATGATGGGGAGGAGATGGCAATATTTGTGAAAGGGTACAAAGTTTCTGTTATATGAGTCAAGGTCTAGAGACCTAATTGATGGTACGCTGGTCATAGTTAATAATACTAGGTTGTATAGGTTGTATATTTGAAATTCACTAAAAGAAATCTTAAGTGTTCTTACCATACAAACACAAAAGCAACTATGTGAGGTGATGGGTATCATAATTAGCTTGATTGTAGTAATCATTTCAACTATATATATATATATATATATATATATATATGTTAAAATACTATATCATACATCTTAAATATATACAATTTTATAAAAATAAATTAATTCAAGACCAATTAAATTATTTCGTTAGGATTTGGTTTTCCTTAGTCTCTCCAGTCTGCCTCCTTCTGCATTAGGTTCACTCTTAGGTTCCACATGAAAGACAGTGGCAGCAAAATTCAAGTCCAGTATAAAAGAGCAAATGTCTCCTCCAGAAATCCAGCAAAAATCTTACGGCACCACACTGGCTCTAAGTGAACATATGTCTATCCCAGTATCAATGACCGTAGCTGGTGAATATCACAATTTTTAGGCATAGGTCACATACCCATCTCTGGAGCATGGGGTAAAGAAAACTCCATCAAATATACATCAACGGGGGCACCTGGAGAGCTCATTTGGTTAAGCGTCCAACTCTCGGTTTCAGCTTAGGTCATGATCTTGCGGTTTTTGTGTGTTCAAGCTCTGCACTGGGCTCCACGCTGACAGTGCGGAGCCTGCTTAGGATTCTTTCTCTCTCCCTCTCTCTCTGCACCTCCCTTGTTTGTGCTCTCTCTGTCTCTAAATAAATAAGCCAATAAAAAAAAAAAAAAATCAATGGAGGAGGAGGGTTTTCCAGAGGCACACTGAGGTGTAAGACAAAAAATGTAGCTGTGCATGCAATATTTGAAAATATATATACCAGAGGCAAAAATTGGAAAAAGATGTAAAAATCTTACGGTGGTAAGATTATAAATTGTTTTCTGCTCTATTTTCCAAAGTTTTTATATTAGAAAATTTTAAATTGTATTGTTTTATATAACTATACATCAATCCTCATTGTTTGCAAATTCCATATTTGTAATTTTTCCCACTCATTATAAATTATTTATAACCTCAAATATCAATATTTGCTGCGCCTTCATAGGAAATTCTCTGCCTTCTTGTTTCAGAAGAGACATGGTCTAGTTAGTGCCACATTTTCCCAATTACTGTACTTTTGTTGGTGAGTTTATTGTTTAAAATGTCCCCCACACATACAGCTAGCATTCTTAAGTTCAAGAAGGCTGTGATGTACCTTAAGGAGAAAATCTGTGCTAGATAAGCTTTATTTAGGCAAGAGTTATAGTGCTGTTGGCCATGAGCTCAATGTTAATGAATCAACAGTATAGATTAAATAAGGTGTCTTTAAACAGAAACACACATAAAACAAGCTTCTGTAGTGATGATTAATGAAAATGTGGTGACCAGAGGCTTGCAGGAATTTAATTCTGCATTTCCTCTAGGAGCAATGATTCAGAATTTGCTAATTCAGTGTTCACAATGATGTAATAATAAAACATAATGACCATGAATGAGAATAGACTGAAGTATATATGTGTTTTAAATAAATATAATAAAATTACATTTTCAATATTATGAGTTTTATAAATGAATACAGGAAATAAATTCAAAGGACTAATATAAATGTAAAAAGACAAAATTAACAATATATAAAAGTTATTTCTCAAAGATATTTTAGTAACATAACATAATCTATCCTTGAAGTAAACATTCTAAAAAAATTTGATATTGATCTACATATATCAAAGTGGTGACTAGCTACAGAAAATTTTGAATAATATTAATTCATCAGATTTAATATTTTTCTTTGCATGTTGTTCATAATTATAGCTTATATATCAGATCTTCAATTAAAATCAATTATTGAAAATTCTGAAGAAATATTTTAATATGAAAACAAGTTTCCAAATAAACCATCAAAGTACAAATTTTCAATAAATTTCAACCTGCACTGTCTCTGCTAATTAAGTAGCCTTAAACACTTGTGTATCCAAAGTACTTGATTTAATTTATTTTGCTAAATTGTAACTTCTTGTTGCAAAAGTTAAATTGAAAAATGTTTCATGGATTTGTAAATTTTATAATTGCAAAGGTGAACAAGCAATGTACCAATAATGGCTACTTTTAGAGTTACCTTGGAAAATGAAGATCATTAGGGGTTAAATAATCTTACCAGGAATGTAATTATGATGCACATAAGAAATAATAAGCAATGGTCCTAGTTCAAGAACATTGCTTTCTATCCACAAAAACATATAGTCTTTTAGGGGAAAAATGGTATGTACTCTTCTGTAAATATATCAAAACGAACAGTACCTCAAATTTGGCATTAATTTGTTCCCTGATTCACTCATTCATTGATTTTTTTCAACAGGTATTTTAACCTCTCACATGCCACACAATAGTTCCAACTGCTGGGAAACAGCAGTGAATAAAAATAGACATAGTAAGCAGGAGTTAACATTCCAGTAAGAAGGGAAGTAGATAGTATATGCAAACAAAAAAATAAGATAATTTCAGATGTTGATAGATGCTGAAGGGAAAAAAGGTTGGTATGATAAATGTATATGCTGAGGGAGATGAGGAGATGGTCAAGGAAGGTTTTACATGAAAAATGACATTTGAGCTGAAACTTGAAAACTGAAGACACTGCCCATAAAGAGCCATGACAAGAAGAAAATTTGGGCCTATGTGAAGGACAAATACGACGCCAGTATGACTATAAGTGCAGGAAGATTTCCGGTACAAATCTATCAATTAGAAAAAAGTCAGAAAACCCAATAGAAAAATAGCCAAAACACATAAACAGGTTCTTCACAAGAGTCAATCCATGTAACCAATAAATATGGCAAGGCCTCAAACTTGACAATCATAAAGGAAATACAAAGCAAAAGTACAATGAGAGGGGCACCTGGGTGGCTCAGTCAGTTAAACGTCTGACTCTTGGTTTCAGCTTGAGTCATGATCTCACGGTCCATAGGTTCAAGTCCTGTATCGGGCTCTGCCCTGAGTGTGCAGAACCTGCTCAGGATTCTCTCTCTTTCTCTCTCTGTCCCTCCCCCAATTGAGTGCATGCACACGTTCTCTCTCTCTCTCAAAATAAATAAAATAAAATTTAAAAAAAGTACGAGATACCACTATAAACTTATCAGCAAAGTCACTGTTAAAAGGACCGACGATGCCAAATGTTAGCAAGGATATAAACAAACTTGAACTCTCATACACAGCTGGTTGCATTGCCAACTGGTATGTCCACTGGCAACTTGCTTTTTACTATCTAGTAAATTTGAACATATGTACTTCTAGGTATTTATATGACACAAATATCTATAGCTAACACACACACACACACACACACACATATATATATATATATATATATATATATATATATATATATATATATCTCAATAGATATGTTCAAGAGTATTTGTAGCCAAAAACAATAAACAACTAAAATATCTATAGGGGCGCCAGGGTGGCTCAGTTGGTTAAGTGTCCCACTTCGGTTCAGGTCACGATCTCAGTCTGTGGATTTGAGCCTGGCATCAGGCTCTGTGCTGACAGCTCAGAGCCTAGAGCCTGCTTTGGATTCTCCCTCTCTCTCTTCCCCCTGTCCCCCCGCCCCCCTGCTCGCACTCTGTCTCTCTCAAAAATAAACATTAACAAATTTTAAAATATCTTATGAAGTGTAGAAGAGAAAAATGAAATACAGTAAATTCACATTGTAGAATAGCATATAGCAATAAAAATGAACAAACTCCTGCTACACAAACCTGAGTGAATACCAAAAGAAGCCAGATAAAAAGATACATGTTACATGATTCCATTTAAATAAAGTTTTAAAACAAGCAGAACTAATGTGCAGTGTTAAAAGTTAAGATAGTAGTCAGCTTTGGATCAAAGGGATCTAGTGACTAAGAGTAGCCATTTGGTAGCTTCTTGGGGGCAAGCAATGTTCTTCAAGGGTCCTAACAACTGTGATAGATAATGAATGAGAGGAAGAGATTTCATCATTACCCAGAATATGGTTACTCAGGTGTACTTACTTTGTGAGCTATAGTTTTCACACTTTTTTGTATATATGGAACAATTCAACAAAGTATGTATTTTAAAAATACATATTACAGTATGAATGATTTGAGGATAGAAATAATGTTTTAGCCTTGTGTAGAAATATGGCTCTAAGAAGTAGACTTCTTCTAAAAGTAGACTGATTGCATATGTTTTAGAGGTGAACCAGGTAGAACTCACAGATATATTTTGTGTAGGGAATAAGGGAAAGGTAGTGATCAAGACTGACTACCAAGTTTTCAGCCTAAGTAACGGAATCAAAGTTGGTGACCCTCATTTTCCAGAAAGACAGAACACATGACTGTGTTAGATGTTGCTTAGGATTTCAGTAAGAAGAACAGAGATATATATACATTGGATTTAAACATGGAAGTCATCGATGATCTATAAACAACATTAGGTTAGTGGTAGACATGAAACCCTCATTGGAGCATGCTAAACTGTAATTATGAAGTGAGAAAATGGAGAAAACAATTTTAGCCAACTTTAAGTAGGTTTCTGTTTTATTTTTAATATTTATTTATTTATTTTGAGAGAGAAACAGAAAGAAGCACAACACAGTCTCTGGCTGTCAGCACAGAGCCCGACATAGGTCTCAATCTCACGAACCATGAGATCATAACCTGACCCAAAACCAAGAGTCAGACTCTTAATTGACTGAGACACCCAGGTGCCCCTGTTCTTGTATTTTGGTCTTTTTTTTTTTTCCTTCTGTGAATCAGGAGAACAGAAATGCAAAGAAAGAAACGAGCAAGCTGGGAAGCGTTGTGAGATTAGAGCAAGTTATGACATATATATTATACAAATGGTTGAGAAAAGAGAGTCTGGTATAAAAATATAAGCTTGACTTATTTAATAATTTTGGTAGATTAGGCCTCATCTACAATGATTCACCTTTCCCCACCACCCCAAAACCAGAAGCCACTTTTTAAGAAAGCTCTTGATACATTACTTGTACAACAAAGAGTTAATTTTTCTATTAAGTTTTGCTACATGTAGGGGAGGAAGTTCCCATTTTTTCTCTTCATTTCTTTAGCTTTAACAGCTTTACTGAGATATTACTCACATACCAAAAAATTCACCCATTTAAAATGTACAATCATTTCTTCTTATGTCCTGGGTTCCTTAATGATGCTCAAGTGTTATCTGGTACTAATAACATTCAGCATAAACTAAAAAATGTTTTGGAAACAAAACAGAGATACTTTCCTTCTAAACCTTTATTTCAATGATCAATTTTAATGTGAAACGTATTTATTGTACAAAACAGGAATTCAGAAAAAAAAACAGAAGAAAAGCCATTTCCAATTGATATGCAGGGAAGAATGCATGGTAACATTCTGAGAAGTAAAATTTTTTGTTCTTAACTTTAGGAATCTTACTGTCATTCTATATCTGTGTGTTCTTCTGGATACGTGAGAAAACCCCCCCTACATGTTTAAACTATTTATCTGTCCAACTACTTGAGGCCAAGAACATTCTTACCAAATATAGGCTTGATCCCTGATTTCTTGCACAGGAGCTGCTGATTCTTAGAGGAAATTATGTACTCATGTCTATTGGTACCACTCTAAATGAAAAGATTCCAGCTCAGAGGAGCTGTTAGCACACCTTCAAGGCTACCCTTTTTATGTATTCTTTCTCTTTCCTCCTGTATCCTCACTGCGATTATTCTAAACCTTTATAAATCTCACACCATCTTCCTCATTCTCGAAAAATAAACTTGTCTCCTACTTTACAAGGAAATCTCCATTACTTCTCAATACCTAAAATCTTATCTAAAACTCCTTACTTATTTGCTACAGTTTTAGATCCTGATTCTATTGTTGTTTGTTTTTGGTTCTGATACTTCTTGAGGGTTTGCTAAAGCCAGACTTAATGCTTAGGGAACGACAAAAATCCCTCTCCTCAAGTAATGTTAAGTATCAAGTATTATAAGACAAACACAGGATGCTATGGAAGCAGATGTGGCACACTAACACTTTCAGGTACAGGGTGTCAGGCCACTTAAGAGAGATGATACCTAAACCAATCCGAAAAATGGTAAGTAGGGGTCAATGCTCTTTCCATGTGCCCCTAGCAGTCTTACTTCCTTCACATACCACTTAACACACCGTATTATAATTTATTTGATAAAGTCCTCTACAAGCAAGTGAAAATCCACTTCGGGCAAGGTTCCTATCTATCTTGTTAACCACTGTATCCTGGCATCTAAAAAAGTTCCTGTCAAAGAAAAGCACTGAATATTTGTATCATAAAATATTGGAAATGACAGTAACTTCAGAGTTAGAGTGCCCCGCCAGTGTTGATACTCAAAATATTTAAAAACCAGGATGGCTGTATCACCTGGATATCTTCTGTAGCTCTAGATTTAAATTCTGGCTGCATTTCTCGACATTTTAAAATTAAGGCAAGTCAGTTAAATGATCTGAACATCACTTTATCATCTGTATGTGTTGAGGATAATAATGCTTAAGTCATAGGATGGTTTTAATGACAAAATGAAACGGCATATAAAAAAACCCATTTCAGTGCCTGGTACACTAAAAACAATATAATAAATGTTTGATTTCCTTTCTACACTGCTTTTAAGCGAGTTAAATGTGTAGTTAGATAAGAAAATTAAAATATACAGAAACCAATGCAAAATGAGTATACTTATTTCATCTTTCCTTAATGATTTTTGTCAAGTGCTCAATCAATTTAACAAATAATTATTTAGTTTGCCTCTAAACTCTAAAATGCATTTATCCTTAATTTTCTCTGTGATGTAAATTTAACATTCACTGTTCACTCATTTACCTAATTAATAAAGTTGTGCCTATATGTCAACCTTAGATTACACTTAATGACTCAACAGAAACTTATTAAGAGCCTATTATCTGTGCAAATTTGTAATTTAGCTTTACTGTTCATGAACTAGTTTATGCATATACTTCTGGATAGGTTATAGCTTAATAAATGCTCCTAGATGGGGTGCCTGAGTGGCTCAGTTAAGTGACCAAATCTTGATTTTGGCTCAGGTCACGATCTCATGGTTCATGAGACCAAGCCCCAAGTCAGGCTCTGTGCTGACAGTGTGGAGCCTGTTTGGGATGCTACCCCTCTGCCCCTCCCCAACTCATGCTATCCCTCTGCCCCTCCCCAACTCATGTGTGGTGTGTGTGTGGTGTGTGTGTGCATGTGTGTTCTGTCTCAAAATAAATACACTTAAAAAAAAATGCTCCAAGATGCTCAAAAGATATTTTCTTTACTTTTTCTTTCACTTTAATAGTGAAGATAACTGATGAATTTCATCTGAAATCAGAAATCAAAGTTGAATGGAAAGAAACAGCTTATTGGTATAATCAAAAATTGGTATCTTTTGCAGCAACTATAGTCTTCAGCTTTAAAATTTTTAAGGGAATAGTTCACAAATAGTAGAAATCTGATAAACTGTTCTAAATGTTAATTTCAAATGTTAGTAATCAATCTGTATACTTTAGATCTATATTGGTTACAAATACCGCAGTTTATTCAGTATATGGAGACTTAAAAATAAAACAACAGACCCAACAAGGATAATTAAAATTAAGTTCTTCAGACAATCTGTCAAATACAATAATGTTATAAATGGATTAGAATTATATCAGTAGATTGAACAAAGAGAGCATGAATTTCAGATTGGGAGCTATTTCTCCCTACATGTGCCCATTCTCAACTGACTTTTATCTAATCTATTTGCCATGGAAGTCACATAGTTGATTTGCTTAAAGGTAAAATTTTGTTCCACTAATGTTGTGGAATAACGATCTTCAATTAAGTTCGCCATTTCCTTTAAATCACAAGACACAAGAATAGAATCTCAAGATAGTCTAATTAGAGAATTTCAACTTGTCATTCGAAATGATTTATACACTGTCATTGATGTTTCTCATTTTAGAAATAAGTGTCATAATTCTAATAAAGAGTGATGACTTTCTTATCTTGGGTGCTAGTAACTACATAATTATTGTTTCAAGAATCACTACACAAATATTGAGAAAATGAATCACCAAAGAGTTTTAAAATGAGAATGTGAAAATGGAAGTAATTTTAAATTACATAATGTAAAACTGAGAGCATGCTTCTTCAACATATCACACCAAAATCTGCAAAGTAAACATGACACACTAGGAATAGGAATAAGTTGGAATTCTTACCCTGAAAGGGAACAAACTAAAGGTTTTTCTCTGTCCAATTCTCAATTTCTTTAGAGTGGGTGGGTCTTTTCTTCTTTTGGCCTCAGAGAAAACTTTGGGACACCTTTCTGCATGATGAAATGGAGAAGACAAGGAGGCACATTAGTTTCATAAAAGACTTGCAAAATTCCCATATTCATCCTCCACCTTACATTTAGGGCCCTCATAGCCTCGCCATTATCTTTCTGGGAAGATTAATTCCCATTTCCACTGTGGACTCTTCTCCAATATATTCTGTACTGAAGCTTCTTGGTGTTCATTCCTTTGGTAACATGTTCATACCTCATTTCTTTCAGAATATTTGTTGAAATCTTTTATCCATTGATGACTCCCCAACCCTTTCTTTTTCTGTTATGTGTATATTCTTATTTTTTTATTGTAATCTTAATGGAAGGAAAAGACGTAAATAAATCAGCCTGTAATCCTGAACAGAACTTGGCAATTTGCTTTCTTACCAATACATTTTGAACATTTCCCATGTCATTTACTGCCTACATTATTTAAGCATAGGTGTGATTTTAGTTTTGAAGCCAAAGTTACATTTTTTACTCCTCAGTTATGTATTTACACAGTTCTAATGAAATTCAAAGTAAATATCACAGTATTTTTCCAATATTGGAATCACTAGATGATTTTTTTGTGTTTTGTTAGTGATTTAGAGACCTTCACTATCTATTTTTTCTTTTGTTGCCTGTGCTTTTTGTGGTCATATAAAAAACTCATTGCCAAATCCAATGCCATGAAGGTTTCTCCTGTTTTTCTCTAAGACTGTATAGTGTTAGCTCTTGCATTTAAGTTTTCGATCCATTTTTACTTAATTTTTGTATATGGTGTGAGGTAAGGGTCCAACTTCATTGTTTTCAACACCAATGGCTGAAAAAACTGCCATTTCCACATTGAATGGTCTTGGCATCTTTCTTGAAAATCATCTGACCATTTATATGAGGGTTTTGGGGGGCTCTCTATTCCATTGATTTATATGTATGTCTTTAGGTCAGTGATATACTGTTTTGATTCTGTAGCTCTGTAACATGTTTTGAAACCAGCAATGTGAAACCTCTAGTTTGTTACACTTTCTCAAGATTGATTTGGCTATTCAAGGATTCCCTTGAATCCCTTGGATTCCATATTAATTTTAAGATGAATATTTTCCATTTGCTTGATAATAGTCATCCTAGTGGGTATGACAGTAATAATTTTAATTCCAATCATCTATTTCCTTAATATATATATTTTTTGATTCTATCAGTTAGTGAAGGAGTTAAGTTAAAACTCTTCCAGTATTGTGTGTTTATCTCTTAGTTCTGTCTAGCTATGCTTCATATATTGTGAAGGTGTTTTATTAGATACACACAAACCATTTATCTTCTGGTGGAAATAATACTTTTTTTTTTCCTGAAAGTCTGCTTTGTCTCACATTAATATATCAAGCTACTTTCTACTTCAGCTTACTCAAGATCAATATTTTTTCATCCTTTGCTATTTTCCACAGATCACTTATAATCAGCATTTTTCTTAATCCAATATGACAGTCTTTGTTCTGAGTACTCTACATACATTTAATATAATACTGATATATTTGGTTTTAAATATATCATCTTTCAGTGTGTAAAGCAGTAAAATGAATGTCGCCTAAGTCTATTTTTCCTAAATCTTTTCATTAAAATATCACTAGAAGTAATCAAAATTATTAACATTATGTATTACCAATATTTAAAATTTTTATTATTTTCTCAGCAAAAAATTTGAGACGGATATAATTTAGGTCATGTGGGGAAAAAGCATACTTTCTCTAACTCTTAACTAAAGGACCATTTCATAAACATAGTATGTATGCACATATGTGTGTGTGTGTGTGTGCATAGCATATACACATATACACACAGACACAAAAACATATCTGCCTTGATATTTTATAGTTGATCATTTCTTTATTGCTCTACATTTCTCTTCTGAAAAAAATGAATAAACCTGCCTCACAGTTTTGTAAAGATGAAAGATGGGGCGCCTAGGTGGATCCATTGGTTAAGCGTCCAACTTTAGCTCAGGTCATGATCTCACAGCTTGTGAGTTTGAGCTCCAAGTCGGGCTCTGTGGTGACAGCTCGCAGCCTGAAGCCTGATTCGGATTCTAGGTCTCCCCCTCTCTCTCTGCCCCTCCCCCACTCATGCTCTCTCTGTCTCTTTCAAAAATAAAACATTACAATAATTTTTTTAAAAGATGCAAGATAATTATGATCTTATAAAGATTTTTGTTGACTTTTAGAAACGATGGATCATGGAATATTCTGCTAATTCACTTAATATCAAGATACAAAGATTTTTTCCCTAGGCTTCTTCCTCTTTTCCTCAATCTAGGACATTATTTTCACCCTAAATCAAAGATATCCATACGCATATTTTTTAAAGTAAGTCTGCTCTATCTGGAAAGCTGTAGCTGTCTTCTGCCTAGCTGCATAGACAAAAAAAAAAACTTTTTTATTCTCTTAAGACTGTTTAGACTATGTTTGATAACTTAAAAAAATATATTGACAAAAATATTAAATATTCCAACTTAGTGAATGATATATTCAATGTCAAGAAATAATTACATTTTTCATGAATATAAATGTTACTGGTAATTTAAATCGTATTTCTGTTGCTAATAAATTCCCAAGTTAAAACACAAGATTTGGAGTAAATGTAGTCATTTCATTTCCATTTTCATCTAAACAGTATTAAAAATCAAAATCGAAAAATAGTAAAAGGATCATCTGGCTTCTAAAACTCTTCATTTTGAGCAATCACCTCAGTCACTAAGCTCAACATATCAATGATTTTCTCAACATATTTTCTCAATAAGTTATTTCCAGGTAGTTCTAGTACTGCCTTATCTCTGATCTTTAAACTTTTATATTAGCTAACAAAGGTATTTGAAACATATCAGTTCATTTGAAATAATAAATACATCAAACTGTCTTGTCAGAGAAAAAACAACCAAAAACTTCTTTAAGTTGAAAATTTGGATTATTCCAGAAAAAGTACTGGTAGGATGGGATAAGGCAAGAACTTTTCTTATCATGTCTGGAAATAATGTACAGCAATGCAATTCATTATAATTTAGAAGAATAATTAAGAATTTTGATATTAGTTTAGGATGATCTTTGGAGAAAAAAGTTTTTCGTTTTTTTTTTTTTTATTTCAGGCACAAAGAGCTTTGATTACTACTAAGGAACACTCGGTATCAAAATAATATCTTTCTGTCACATACTCTAAAAAAAATTACGATGCAATAATATAAAAAAAATTGTGACTCACTATGATGATATCCATTATCTGGACATACAGGATCCTCTTCTAAATGTGATTTCATTTTAAGACAAAATAATGTAAGAAGAGTCATAATTCTCAAACTGATGGAGAATCTTTCCAGGGTTCCCCAATTAAGTGAGAATTTTTAAATTAAAAAATATATCAATGATAAAATACAGAAGTATATATATAAGATCACAGTCAGGTGAACTCAATGAAAACTGTATATAAATGAACAAAGATACCAAATTTCATTGCCTGAGTTGGCAATGTTTATAGGAGCTGGTGGAAAAACAGGCTGGGCTAGTTTTAGAATGGCTTTTTAAAACATGCTAAGGAGTCATTTCAGGAGTTTGAGAAGAGAACTGTAATGGCAACATTTACATTTTTAAAAGATCATTTTAGATATCAATATAAAGAATAAGTTGGAAGCCGAAAGACAAAAACTAATTAGAAGAAACTATAATAGTTATATTAGTATAACTATTATAGTCATACTATATAGTATATTATATACTATAGTATAATATATATAGTATATTATATAACATACGATATAATACATAATAAATATTATATAGTAGAACAAATTATGTTATAAAGTATATATTATACATAAACTATGTAATATATATAGTACATATTACATATATTATATAATAGTTCTATTATAATAGAAAACTGTAGCACAGCAAGGATTATGAATTAGGATTTGAAAGATAGCTAAGAAGTAGGATCCATAAAACCAGGTGAACAGGTTGGCTATGGGATGAGAGGGAGGAGTTTTTTAAAGCCAGAGGGGATTATTATAAAATGACTGCAGAGGGGCGCCCAGGTGGCTCACTTGGCTGAGTGTCCAACTCTTGATTTTGGCTCGGGTCATAATTGCCTGATTCGTGGGATAGAGCTCAGCATCAGGCTCCAAGTGCAGAGCCTGCTTGGAATCCTCTCTCTCTGCCCCTTCTCTGTGTGTTCATGTGCTCTCTTGCTCTCTCTCTTGCTCTTGCTCTCTCTCTCCCTCTCAAAATAAATAAATAAACTTAAAAAAATATAGGGGCGCCTGGGTGGCTCAGTCAGTTGAGTGTCTGACTCTTGATTTCTGCTCAGGTCATGATCCCAGGATTGTGGGATTGAGCTCCACATCGAGCTCTGCACTGAGTGTGGATCCTGCTTGAGATTCTCTCTTTCTCCCTTGGCCCCTCCCCTGTTCACACTCTCTTTCTAAAATAAAAATTGTAAAAATAGAAAAAAAGTTAAAGACTGTAGAGAAAATGATTAATATTAGTAAATTAAAATCACATCTTTTTTTGTACTTTTAAGAATCAACTATACATAGGCAATTTAAAAATCTACACTAGGAAATTATGTCTTTAACTTTGCAACTACTATAAATTCAACAATTTTACTATATAATCTGAGTTGTGCAATGAGTTTGGAAAATTTTCCTCTCCTTTGCTATATAATCTTTTTAAACAATCTACCTTAATTTCTTTCTCCAGATCCTACAGAAGCTTAAAGTCATTCTTTCATTGTTGTTTATTTGGGAGCTTTATAAAATGTCTTTTCTCTGACAAACTGACTTTGTCTTCTTGGTTTTAACAGTGCAGATGTCAAAGTCTCAGAATTATTTCTTCTCTCCTCATTCTAAATAGGAAAAAAAGTTTTCATAGACACATATAGAAACTGTCACAAAAAATTAATGGGACTGAATTGCTGGTCTTAATCCACATGACTGATAGCCCTGTGATAGCTTTTACATCCTTACACATTTAAATAGTCATTTTGGGGGTGCCTGGGTGGCTCAGTAGGTTCAGCGTCTCACTCTTGATCTCATCTCAGGTCTTGATCTCAGGGTCATGAATTCAAGCCTTGCGTTGGGCTCTGTGCTAGGAAAAGGCATTTTGCCTGTTTGATCTCAGTATCTAAAACAATGGCTGGCACATGGTAGGTGCTAAATAAATATTTGTTAATTATGGAATTAATGAATTCATATCTCAAATAGCAAGAGTATAACTGTCAAGCCTCAGAGGAGAGTTGCTCTTACTTCATTTGATAAGAGTATAGGATTCCCTCTATTGGATGTTTTTTCTTTCTCTGCGCAATCCTACCACATTCTGGATTCTCTGTTGATGTCCTCATATTTATTCTCCCTACTTTAGGGCTGTTCGGGTTTATCAAATTTTTCTTCACCTACATGTTTCCAAAAGAAAATCACTGCACTTAGTTACTGTGCATATAATTATGACACTCACATTTTTATTTTTTTAAAAAACGAAAGCTCTGTCAGAAGCTAATTCCGATTGAATACAAAGCATTTCAAGTCAAAAAATTATGAAGCACAGATTGTATGTCCAGAGCAAGGTTAGCTGCTAGAGACAGTAGTATCTCTTTTATAAATGGAATGTAAATGGCATAGTTATCTGAAATCCACTAACATTCATCCCATTGAAAAGGACACAAACAAGCTCTCCTTTCACAGATGGGAACTTGATTATCATTCTTTCTCTCCTTGAATTCATATTTTTATCTCACTTCTCCCACATAACTTTATCCTAACATTTTAGTGTTTGAAAATATTTTAAACTGACCATCCTATTACATTTTCCTGTAACAACAGCAATATATATATATATATATATATATATATATATATATATATATATTTTTTTTTTTTTTAATCCTCAGAACATAAGTTCCAAAAATTTTCTTTAGTATTGTGTTATCATTAAATTATTAGACTACTAATGATCAAATAACATATTACAAATTATGATCATTATAAAATATCAAGTCAGTTCTTACTGGAAATGCATCTCATAAGGAAATAGATAGGGCCTTCTCTCTGATTAGATCATGTATCCAGGATTGATACTATTTATTGCTAAGAAAGTAATACTTTCTTCAATACTATTCATTGAAAGAAACAGTTTGCGTTAATTCTGTTCATCTATTTTGTATTCTTCTATACTAAGTATTTGGGAGTAGAAGGATTTCTGGTGATAACAACCATTCTTTTGAACCACTAAGCCACGTATCAAAAATCACATAGAGGTATCTCATCAAAAATTATTTCTAATAAGCCGACAATTCAATTGAGTCCTGCAATACTTTCCAAGGCCTCTGGAAATTGCCACTCTTGTAAAAGAATTAGTTACCCAGTCATTAGAATCACTCACTTTCTTAACAGATTTAGGTCAGATTAAAGGTATTGCTTTATTTGCAGAGTGGGAGAGGGACATGACCAAAGAAGAAGGGGGAAAGGTGTCAGATTTAGGCACACTCTAAGGCAAATCAATTTTAGAGAAGAAAACATACAAGTGGACAACCTGAGAATTAGTACCCTTGAACTATACTTTATGTGAAGGGTATGTATGGAAACCCTCCATGTACCTTGCAAAGTGAAAGGTTAGGGCTCTGAAGAGCTTGCTTCAGGATACACACACGTTTGGGTACAGTGTAACAAGTCATGACTTTAAGTAGTTCACATCCTTTTGTGTATGTTACCTGTTTTCCCCCCACCTTGGGTGTGTGTGTGATGATGTATGGGAGGAAATCATTTTAATATAAAAATAACTTTGTTAACAACAACCCATCTTTTTCATAATTATAGTAACAAGGTATGTATTTTAAATACAAATTGGCTCTCATCAAATTAACTTTAAAATAATTAACTAAGTCATTTTCTCTTTACTCAGAAAGGATAAAAATGCATTTCCTTTTTCAACAAGCCTCAAATTAGTCTAAATTGTGAATGAAAGTTGAAAAATAGAGATCATTGCCATATCTACAAATTAGAAACCAGATAATCACTTTATTTCTGATGATTTGGGGTGCCTCAGCCAATTTTATTAACATTCCTCAAAACTCTGCTATCCAAAACAAACTGTTTGGTGGTCTTTTAAGTTTGTAAAGACATTACCGAGGCAATCAAAAACTGAACGACTCATGTTCAAAATATTAAAAACACTGCTCTCTTCCAGACCGATAAATTGAAGCCAGTGGACTTTTTTTAAAATTACATTTAGATTTTAACCTATTTTAAAAATAGGATGTAATTTTAAGCTGCGTGTGGTGTTTATTCACAACAGCTGTTAATTTTCACTTAAATCAAAAAGAGAAGGTTATCAACAAAAACATATTTTAAAGCTAACCCTTGAGGGGCGCCTGGGTGGCTCAGTCGGTTGGGCTTCCGACTTAGGCTCGGGTCATGATCCCACGCTTCGTGGGTTCGAGCCCTGGGTTGGGCTCTGTGCTGACAACTCAGAGCCTGGAGCCTGCCTCGGATTCTGTGTCCTCCCTCTCTCTCTCTGCCCCTCTCCTGCATGTACTCTCTCTCTCTCTCTGTCTCCCCCCCCCAAAAAAAAACAAAGTTAACCCTTGAGTCGAACCCATCCTTTGATCAGAGATGACAGGCGGGGTGATGAATCAAAACGGTATGTAAAAAATATCTTCTAACCTTAACCAATATTTAAGCCTTCAGTTGACAAAATACTAAGTAAGAGGGTGGCGAAGGGAGTCATTGTTGATAATTGGCGGTTAATGAGGATAAATTGCCTACATTTACCGTTTTCTCCTTTATTTTTTTTTTTTAGGCAGAAATAGCCGCAGAGCTTGAGGGGATCCACCTGACTGCGACCTCCAAGGACAGTAACGAATTCAACAACTCGCGACTCCGCAGCTCAGGGATTATCATCTAGAAACGACCAAAGGCCGTAGCAACTCTAGGGCAGCCGGGTACAATTCCCAAATCCCAAAGCTTGGCACTAAACTCAAAAAATTATTATTTTTTTTTTAAGAGCCGTGTTCTGAATAACTATGGGACCATGAGTAATTCGCCGAGCTTGTGTTTCAAACGATAGCCTGAAAATTCGCAGCAGCGCCCAGGAAACGGAGATGGGGAGCTCTGCACAGCTTCCTGCCGCCCCCCTCCTCCCGAAAGCATCGTTACAGGTTTCTCAACTCCCAGCCACAGCGAGGCGAGAGCTTTATAAACCCTTAACGGCGCTGAGAGGAGCCAACACGCACCACAAACGCTCGGGGACCCCCAAGCGGTCGCTGAGTGAAAAGAAGTCGCTGGAGGACTGCTGAAAAACAAGCCACCGACTCGACCGCCACAGCGGCGGGTAACGGCCCTTACCCAACTCCGGCTCCGCCTTCACCTCCGCCTCCGCCTCCGCCTCCGCCTCCTAGCGCCGCCGCGGCCCCGCCCCGCCGCGGAGGCTCACGGGACACGTAGTACGCCGCGCCCACATCCTCCTTCCCCCACCCCTCAAAGCTGTGTCTTCTGGAATGCCCTGTCAGCTCCCTTCGGCCTGACTTCCGGTTTGCTCGCGCGGCCCCGGCGTCTAGCCTGGGAACAGCTGGGGCCCTACTTCCGGCGGTGCGCTGCTTCCAGCCCCCTATACAGCGCTTCCCCTTCGCGGAACGCGAGGCGGCTGTCGGTCGGCGGACGCTGACGAGGCGGGTGCCGGAGGGCCTGGGTCTCGCGCGCGTGTTGCTGGGTAACGGGCCTTCTGCCGGGCCGGCTCGGCCTCTTCTGCCTAGCGTTGGCCCTCCTTCCAGAACCTCCCCGGGCCCCAGCCGACGGGCCGGGCTGCGCCCACTGCGGGGCAGCCGAGGCTAAAGAAATGGGAATCCTTCCGCGGCGTTCCCGGAGCGGCTGCCTTCTCTGGGGAAGCGGCGGTGTCTTCGAGGAAACCGGAAGCCCGCGGTGACCTCTGGCGACCCGGTTTGTTTTCGGTCCGTTTCCAAACACTGGGGAATCGAAACTCGGCGGCCCTGGGGGCGGCCCTACGGAGCCTGTCTTCGGGGTGAGTGACTCGATTCGACCGGGCTAAGGGTGCGGGCCGTGTCGGGATCCACCTCCGCTGCTGTCGGTGCTCGGAAGAGACACGTCATTTTCTTCACAAACCCTTGCCCTCTCCTTTGACTAGGGAGCGGCCCGCCCCTGGGCATCCCTAACTCCTGTTTGATTTGCACGCTAGCTCTTCCAAGCCTTCCGTCCTCCTTCACTTTATTTCCCCCTTTGGCTTATTTTCTTTTCGTATTCTGAATTAGTGGAGCGCCTTTAGTTTCATTTCATTCATTGAAATTGCATTTCTGTCGGAAACGGAAGAAGGCTGTGTAGCTAGGACGCTACTGCCTGGGGCAACCAAGCAGTGGACTTCACGTCAACGAGGCTAACAGTAGGTAATTCGTCGTTTCTCCAGTGTCTGACCTGTGTGTTTGGCATGATTTTTCGATCATTTGTTGAGTTACTACTACATGCACGGTAGGTGGACTGTCGTTTGCTACAAACAAGGAACTTAGATACTCAAAAGCGAGGTGAAGTGTTAACTAAAACTGTAATACGAGTGTGTTGTTGGAGATACGCTAAGATGATCAAAGGTAGTGACGTTTTAGCGTGGAAATAGACCCGTGCCTCTCAAACACAGGAAACATTTTCTTTTTTACTATGGAGTTTTGAATTGGGTTGCTCGAGATCTCAGTATATAATTTAAATTCTAGTTTTCTAAACGTGCCATATCTAATTTCCCAACCTCTTGTGGTCGCTCCCTCCTTCATCTGTAAGTTAGGAATGATAATCCCTCACGGGGCCATTAGAAAATTTTAATGCGATATTATTTATTGAATGGGAAGTTGTTTACACATGTAAGGTTTTAGTATTAAAGAGAGAGTGTGGTGTAATGGGAAATGCACTGGATTAAGTCAGAACAGTAATTGAGGATCTGAGTGCTGAATTTCCCACGTAATCGCTTGACGCTGGTTGGGGGACCAAGTCTCTTCTTCATTTTTCCTGCCTCCCAAATGAGAGTTATGTGTACTTTTCACCGCACCGACGCACAGTTTCTGAGAGTTTTGCTGGCTCTGGAATCAGCTAGCCGGTTTTCATTCCTTGGCTTCCCCACTTTCTAACATTTGCCTCTTAGTCAGTCCACCTGTGATCACAGGAAATTCTTGCCCACATCAGAGGTCTTCCGCAGATTTAACGAATCGTCATGAAGAACAGAAAAGTAGTTCCCCTAAAAGCTGCCTGACCTACCGTAAACCATCGGTAACTATTGTCAACACAACATTTTCATGATTGTATGAAATGTGATGAGGTTTTTCTTAATCCATGAAGTAATAAAGCCAATGTAATTTACTTTTTTCTCTTGTGGTATTTATATTCTGGATTATAGTTCTGTTATCACTATTGGAGAGTAATTACTGCTATACTAATAACACTTGATGTATAGAAGTGCTCAATTCCATTGAGATGTGTTACTTTACGAAAAGAATAAAAAGTCGATTGCTTTTTGTACTTATGCTAACCCTGAGGAAGTCTTATGATTCCCTAGTCGTAAGTGTTACTTCTGGACTGTTGCAGTTTAGTGACACTCAGTGAGGGTTATAGAAACGAAAACGGAGCTGTTCATATTGTATATCCGATGCTGAGTATATTTGGGGCACTTACTGAGTTGTAGGACATTTGAGTGCTGAGACCCATAGAGTGACAGTCTCTTGAAAAGAGGCACTTGATTATCTCTTCTTTGTAAACTAGGTAGGCCATTCCTGCCCCTCATTATTTGATTAAAAATGGGGAACGAGGAGTAAGTGTTGGTCCGTTTGCCTCCATCAGACTTAATCTTTGCCCCATAGTGTCTTGACTGATCCTATGAAGCGGCTTAGGGATAACTTAGCTTTTCAGAAGTAGACGGATGGTGGAAATCTGAGGCTCAGTTCAGGAGGCAATATAGAAGAGAGGAAAAGAGGTGAACAGTTCTCGATTCCAACCCTAGCTTTGTCGCATACCACCAGTACGACTACGGGGAGATGAGCCTCACCTCTTTGGAGCTTAAGTTTCTTCATCTGTGGTGGTGATAACAACTTTCTAGCCAAGATTGGCGTGGATCTGAGGGAAGGTTTGTACTATACCTTTTAGTCAGTTTCTGGAAAAAATGTGAATTCTTTCGGTCTGTTGTTTAGGTTGCCGTTTTGTATCTGCATTAAATTTTGCCTTCACGATTTCGGAAGGTGGGATCTTAGTGATGTAGTTCAACCCTGTCATTTTATTGGTGGGAAAATTTAGATCGAGAGAGGTAAACCTGTCGGTAATCAAGGTGACAGACTGTAGACTAGAGTCTGGGTTTCTGAATCTCTGCTCAGTGTTCTTTCTACCACTGAGCTCTGCCTTTTCCAGATTCTTATTAGAAAAAATCCGAATCCATGTTGTATTGTCTCTCAGAATGTTGTATTAAGAGCACAGATTTAGCAGAAAGCTTATATGGGTTCACATCCCAGCTTTGCCACTGATTACTTATGTAGCTGTAGGTAAGGTATTTAATTTTTTTAAGACCTTGGCTATAAATTAGGATAAGAGTTCCTTCCTAAGAAGCTGGAAAATGCCTGTGGAAGCACTAGCGCCTGGCATATGGTAAGCGATGGATATGGTAAATACCATGATGATGAAATATGACAGGATAATCCTATGTTTTCCTAGTTTAAAAAAAAAAAAAAAAAAAGACCTGCCTGGTGTCAGAAGATACTTCTGTGTTTTCTAACATCTCACAACCCCGTATGTATAGCATGTCTCACCTTGGGCTCTTAATGTTGACTGTAGTGAAGATTGCAATTTAGGATTTTCTAGAATAATTCTTACAGTGTTTGAATGTTTTTTTCTTGGTCTCTCCCTTAGCCTCAGGAAGTACTCTTGCTACTTTTTACCCACCTTATGTGGCAAATACGTTGCTCTTTCTCCATTATCATTGCAATATTGTGATTTATAAGAAATGTATATTTGATCATTTAGATAGCCAAAATATGTTTCTCGTATGTATTTGGCTTTTGTCCACAGTTCTTGGCCCACAGCTCCCCAAACCCTTGGAATTTTCTGAGGGTAAGAGGTATGGGATCATCTTTTGTCCTATTTGGTCACTTAACAACCTCTTTTACTGAAGTTGCTTCAGAGCCATGAAGGTGAAATGGGTGTCTTCTCATTCATAACCAGTCCCTGTTTACTGAAACTATGTTTTATGGTAATGAGATGACTTTGGACAGCAACTAAGGATGGGGCTGATTGCCAAGGAAACCAACCATGTAATTAGAGGGTTGGAGCTTTCAGTCCCACCAAGGTTGGTAGAGGGAAGGAGCTGAAAGTTGGATCGATTGCCAATGGCTTAATCATTTCTGTGTAAGGAAGCCTTTGTGAAAACCTAAAGAGGAGAGGGTTCAGAGAGCTCCCAGAACTTTTTCACATGCCACTGTGCCTGCCTCAAACTCCAGGAGGACAGAGCTGCTTTGTTCAGGACCTATGTATCTGTGTGGTCGGAAGCACAGGTAACAACCTAGGCTTACAATTAGCGTCCAGAGTAGAGGGCAGTCTTGTGGGACCAAGCCCTTTACCTGTGGAATATGTTGCTGTCTCTGGGTAGATCATTTCAAAATGGAGTTGAATTGTAGAGAGCTTTGCTTATTGATAGTGTAGAATCATCTGCCCCTCATGTTGGGATTGGCTGACCAGAACACGTTTTAATCATTCTTGGGAATTTCATTGTTCTCAGCAATAACTGTCAACATCTTTCACCGTAACCCTTTTTAATTCTCTTTTAATTTGTACTTTTCTTATGTAAACATCTAAGAAGAGTCAGTTTAATTCCAAATATATAAGATATTTGCATTATATATTTCCTATAGGTAAATCTATCTGATTCTCCTATACTATTGTGACGAGAGAGATAATGAAGTTGCTTTCTATAATTTTAAAAACAAAATCTCCATGCAAAAGTTAGGTGTTGTTTACCAATTGATAATATAAAACTAACCATGCCCACCATTGTTTAATAATACTAGTTACAGTTGGAATTCTATAAATCGCATAATAGCCACTTTGTAGAGTAATGACTCTCAAATTGGATAGGGACTTAAAATCATATGGGATGATTATTGAAAGTTCAGTTTGACATTTTCATCCCAGATATATATCTATATCTATATGTAGATATACATATAGATATGTCTATAGATGTATATATATCTATATCTATATATACTGACTTGCATAGATCTGCAGTGCAGTCTAGCAGTCACTATTTTTGTTTATTGTTTGTTTTCCATTATCATTTTATTTATTTACTGAAATATAGTTAACATATAATGTTATATTAGTTTCAGGTGTAAAATATACTGATTTAACAACCATATGCATTATGCTATGCTCATCCCTACCCCTCTGGCAACCATTAGTTCTCTGTATTTATGGGTCCATTTCTGCTTTTGTTCTTTTGTTTTTTAGATTGTACATCTAAGTAAAATCATATAAGATTTGTCTTTGACTTAATTTCATTAGCATGATGCCCTGTAGGTCTATCCCTGTTGTCACAAATGGCAAGATCTCATTCTTTCTTATAGCTGAGTAATATTCCATTGTGTGTGTATGTGTGTACCGTATCTTCATTATCCATTTGTCTATCAATGGACACTTAGGTTGTCTCCATATCTTGGCTGTTGTAAATTCTACAGTAAACATAGGGGTGCATATATCATTTCAAATTAGTGTTTCCATTTTTGGGGGGAATTACGGAGTGATACGGTTTTTCTATTTATAAATGTTTTTTTTCTATTCCATTCTATTCCAGAATATGTGTTTTTCTATTCCATCATGTTTTCCACAGTGACTATACCAATTTACATTTCCACTAGGGAATGCACTAGGGCCTCTTTTTCTGTGCATCTTTGCCAACACTTAATATTTTTTGTGTTTTTGATAGTAGCTATTCTGACAGTTGTAAGGTTCTATATCCTTGTGGTTTTGATTTGCATTTCCCTGATGGTTAGTGATATTGAGCATCTTTTAATGTATCTGTTGGCCGTCTGTATGTCTTCTTTGAGTAGATGTCTATTCAGGTCCTCTCCCCATTTTTTGTTCATATTATTTGGGATTTTTTTAGTGTTATATAAGTTTTCATATTATCACTATTAACCCCTTATCAATACGCCATATGCAAATCTCTTCTCCCATTTGGTAGATTGCCCTTGTGTTTTGTTGATGGTTTCCTTTGCCATGTGAGTTTGTTTATTTTGGTGTAGCCCCAATAGTTTATTTTTGATTTTGTTTCCCTTTCCTGAGGAGACATGTCTAGAAAAATGTTGCTAAGTCTAATGACAAAGAGATTACTGCCTAGATTTTCGTCTAATTTTATGGTTTCAGGTCTCACATTTAGGTCTTTAATGCATTTTGAGTGTATTTTTGTATATGGTGTAAGAGTGTGGTGCAGTTTCATTCTTTTGCATATAGCTGTCTAATTTTCTCAATACCAGTTGTTGAGGAGACTTTTTCCCCGTTGCCTAGTCTTGTCTCCATTGTCATAGATTAATTGACCATGTCAGCATGGGTTTATTTCTGAGCTCTCTATTCTGTGTCTGTTTGTGTGCCACTACCATACTCTTTTGATTACTGTAGCTTTGTAGTATATCTTGAAATCTGGAATTGTAGTATGTCCAGCTTTGTTCTTCTTTCTCAAGACTGCTTTGGATATCCAGGGTCTTTTATGATTCCATACAAATTTTAGTATCATTTGTTCTAGTTCTGTGAAAAATGCTGTTGGTATTTTGACTGGGATTGTATTAAATCTGTAGATTGCTTTGTGTATAGGATGTACATTTTAACAGTACTCTTCTAACCCAAAAGTATGGGATATGTTTCATTTGTGTTGTCTTCAATTTCTTTCATTGTTTTATAGTTTTCACTGTACAGATCTTTCACTTCCTTGGTTAAGTTTATTGTTAGGTATTTTGTTCTTTTTGGTTCAATTGTAAATGGAACTGTTTTAATTTCTCTTTCTGCTACTTTTTTATTAGTGTATAAAAACAACAGATTTCTGTATATTAATTTTGTAAACTACAACTTTACTGAACTTGTTTATTCTAATTTTTGGTGGAGTCTTCAGGGTTTTTTTTTTTTTTTATGTCTAGTGCCATGTCATCTGTAAATAATGACAGTTTTACTTCTTACCAGTTTGGATGCCCTTTATTTCTTTTTCTTGTTTGTTTACTAGAACTTCCTAGGCTAGGACCTTCCAGTACTATGTTGATTAAAAGTGGTGAGAACAGACACTCTTGTCTTGTTCCTGATCTTGGAAGAAAAGCTCTCAGGTTTTCACTATTATGATGTTAGCTGTGGGGTTTTCATATATGACCTTAATTATCCTGAGGTATGTTCTCTCTAAACCCACTTTGTTGAGAGAGTTTTTATTATGAACAGCTGTTGAATTTTGTCCAGTGCTTTTTCTGGATCTATTGAGATGATCATCTTACTTTTATCCTTCATTTTGCTAATGTGGTAGGTCACATTAAGTTGATTTGTGGATATTGAACCATCCTTCATACCCAGAAGAAATCCCATATGATTGTGGTGAATGATCCTTTTCATATATTTTTGAATGCAGTTTGGTAAAATTTTGTTTGAGGATTTTTGCTAGTATTTGTTTGACTTCATCAGGGATATTGACCTGTAGTTTTCTTTTTTTTTTTTTTTTTTTTTTTTTTTGTAGTGTCTTTGGTTTTAGTATCAGGATACTGCTGGCTTCATAGAATGAATTTGGAAGTTTTCCTTCCTCTTCTGTTTTTGGAACGGTTTGAGAATAAGTATTAATTCTTTAAATCTTTGGTAGAATTCACCTGGTGAATCCATCTGGTCCAGGATTTTGTTTGTTCAGAGTGTTTTAAGTTAATGATTCAATTTTATTACTAGTAATTGCTTGTTCAGATTTTCTATTTTTCCTGACTCAGTGTTGGAAGATTGTGTTTCCAGTAGTTTATCCATTTCTTTTCAGTTGTTTGTCCAGTTTGTTGATAGATAGTTTTTCATAGTAGTCTCTTAAAATCTTTTTTGCCTTTGAGTGATATCAGTTGTTATTTCTCCTCTTTGATTTCTGACTTTTTTGGGGGCCTCTCTCCTTTTTTTCTCTTTATGAGTCTGGCCAGAGGTGTATCAATTTTGTTTGTCCCTTCAGACAACCAGTTCTTTACTTCATTAATCTTTTCTATTGTTATTTGGTCTCTATTTCGTTTATTTTGGTCTATTTCGTTTATTTCTGCTCTGATCTTTATTACTTTCTGCCTTCTAGTAACTGTGGACATTGTTCTTCTTCTGGTTCCTGTAGGTATATTGTTAGATTGTTTATTTGAAATTTTTCTTGGGGCTCCTGGGTGGCTCAGTTGGTTAAGCCTCCGACTTGAGTTCAGGTCATCATCTTGCAGTCTGTGAGTTCAAGCCCTGTGTCCAGCTCTGTGCTGACAGCTCAGAGCCTGAAGCCTGCTTCTGATTCTGTGTCTCCCTCACTCTCTACCTCTCCCTGCTTGTGCTTTCTCTCTGTCAAAAATAAACATTAAAAAAAATTTTTTTTAATTAAAGTTTTTTTCTTGATATAGGCCTGTATTGCATTAAATTTCCCTCTTAAAACTACTTTTGCTGTGTCCCAAAGATTTTGGACCATTGTGTGTTCATTTTCATTTTCTCAGTGTATTTTTTTTTAAGTTTCTCTTTGATGTCTTCATTGACCCATTGGTTGTTTAGTGCATGTTGTTGAGCCTTCACATGTTTGTGTTTTTCCAGTTTTTCTCTTGGGATTGATTTTTAGTTTCATATTGTGGTCAGAAAAGATACTTGGTATGATTATAATCTTAAATTTATTGAGACTTGTTTTGTGGCCTAACATGTGATCTATTCTGGAGAATGTTCTACGTGCACTTGAAAAGAATGTGTATTCTGTTGTTTTGGGTGGAATGTTCTATATATGTCTGTGTTAAGTCCATCTGGTCTAATGTGTCTTTCAGAAACACCATTTCCTTATTGATTCTCTGCCTGGATGACCTATCCATTGATGTAAGTAGGGTGTTAAAGTTTCTGACTGTTATTGTATTACTGTCAGTTTCTCCCTTCTTGTCTGCTAACTAATGTTTGCTTTATTTATTTAGGTGCTCCAATGTCAGATGCATAGATATTTATAATTGTTACCTTCTCTTGTTGGGTTGATCCCTTTATAGTTACATAATGCTCTTCTTTGTCTCTTATTACAGTCTGTGTTAACGTCTGTTTCATCTGATAAGTATTGGTGCTCCCAGGTTTTTTTTTTTTTTTTTTTTTTCCGTAATTGAGTTTTTATTGTTTGTTCTGGGGATCAGAACAGACATTTCAATTTGTACACACTTCTAGACATATGTACTGAACAATTTGAAAAATCATGTAGTTGTGATTTCTTTTTCTAAAGGTTATTTCAGTGACCTTTCAGCTTAAAATTTGGAGGCAAATTTTTCTTAACAGCAATATATTCAAATGTTGATATGCTGTTACCTTGTTAAGTCCCATTATTTCACAATTTAATATTATATACATTACATACTCAAATTTTCAGTCTGGCACAGCACATTAGCAAAGTTACTAGTAAAACCGGACCAAATCCAAGATGTTACAGAGGGCACAAAATTCTGACAGGGAGAGGCAAGATCAAGGAGTGGTCTTCTTTAGGAATCAATTCTGTCAAAAACAACATTGGAATAGAAGTAATTTAAGATGTTCAAGACCTAGTAAACTCATGACTGACTCCAAATTGCCATTTAGTATGCTTGGCATTATAGGATATAAAAACTACCCCATCTATGGAATGTTAAACTAACACCCAAGATAACCAAAGCATCCCATATTCAATATCCCACTATTTTCTGGTTGTACCAAAAAATAAAAATTAACAACTAGCAAATGATTTCACCTTTTTAAAAAAGCATTTACACTTAAATAATGGTATGAGGTGGGATTCCCTCCTTCCTAAAAATGTTTGTGGAGCTACTAAAGAACTTGGGTTCACAAAATAGTTAATAAAAATATTCCTCTGGATTGTATACGTAGGGAGACAGGGACCACTACTAATAAGACATGGTATATGATATTAATCAGACTTGGCTTCTTTCTCTCCTGCTTCATCAGAGGCTAGACTCCCCTCATTTTCAGTTTTTCCATTTTCTGTAGGTAAGTTTCCTTTTGTTTCTTGGTTAGCCATTTTAGCCTGTTTTCCCTTTGCTTTCCTTTTCCCCTTTACTTTTTTTTTGTCTGAAGATTTATCCTTTTCTTCCTCCTTTTTTGGCTTCTTTTCCACTTTTGTGGGTGCAGGTTTGGCTGACAGCCTCACCAGTTTCCTCTTGGGCTACTCCTTTACCACCCCCTCAGTGGAGCTGACCTTCCTCTTGGGCATTGTGGCAGTAGGGTAGGTGCATGCTGGGTGCCTGCACGTCACAGAGTGCTGAGAGCCTTTACAAAGTCGGGCTGCCTGGTTGCAGCCACTCCTCCCACACCCAAGCTGCTCCGACATACCCCAGATTTTTTTGCTTTAGTTTGCATGGAATATCGTTTTTCAGTCCTTCACTTCAATCTGAAGTGAGTCTCTTATAGGCAGCATATAGGTAGGTCTTGTTTTTTTAATCTATTCTTCACCCTATGTCGTTAGATTGGAACATTTAGACCACTCACGTTTAAAGTAATCCTCGATAGGGGTACCTGGGTGGCTCAGTTAGTTGCGCTTCTTCTGACTCTTGATTTCTGCTCAGGTCATGATCTTGAACCCCTTGTTGGGCCCTGCCCTGAGCATGGAGCCTGCTTGAGATTTTCTCTCTCCCTCTTTCTCTCTGCCCCTCTTGTGCATGCATGCGCTCTTTTGTTCACTGTCTCTGTCTCTCTCTCCAAATAAACATTAAAAAAAAAAATTGTTGCTAGGTATGTGCTTAGTGCCATTTTTTGTTAATTGTCTTCTGGTTATTTTGTAGTTTTTCTCAGTTCCTTTCTTGATCTCTTTCCCTGTGATTGAGAACTTTCTTTAGTGTTATGCTTGGCTTTCTTTCTCTTTTTTTGTGTATCTTTAAAGGTTTTTGGTTTGTGGCTACCATGAGTTTCATATTTGACATCCTAAGTGTAACAGTCTGTAGTAAGTTGATGGTCACTTAAGTTCAAACACATTTTGAGAGAACCTCATTTTTACTCCCACATTTTATGTATACGTTGCCATATTTTACATCTTTTTTATTTTGTTACTACTCTTAAGTAATTTTTTTAGGACATAATAGATTTTACTACTTGTGTTTTTTAACGTTCATACTAGCTTTATAAATGATTGCTGTACTAACTTTACTGTATGTTTGCTTCTATTTTTACTCTTGAAATTTTTTCCTTTTCTAATTATGGTCATTTCTTTTCCACTTAAAGTCCCTTCAACGTTTATTATAATACCAGTTTAGTGGTGGTGAACTCCTTTAACTTTTGCTTGTCTGGAAAACTATTATCTCTCCTTCAATTCTGAATGATAATGTTGTTGGGTAGAATATTCCTGGATGTAGGTTATTTACGTTTCAGCACTTTGTATATATCATGCCAGTCCCTTCTGGCCTGCAAAGTTGCTGCTTTTAAAATTCTTTATCTTTGATCTTTGATGATACTTTAATGTATGTCATGTTGTGGACCTCCTTTGGTCCATCTTGTTTGGGACTCTGGTTGCTTTCTGTACCTGGATGTCTGTTTCCTTCCCCAGGTTAGGGAAGTTTTCAGCTATTATTTTTGTCAAATAAGTTTTCTGCCCCTTTCTCTCCTTTCTTTCTGGGACCTCTGAAATGTGAATGTATGTTTGCTTGATATTGTTCAAGAGATCCCTTAGCCTACCCTCATTTTGTAAAATTCTTCCTCTTCCTTTTCTTCTTCCTCCTCCTCGTCCTCCTTTTTTATTGCTGTTCAGTTTAGGTCCTTTCTATTATCTTGTCTTCTAGTTTGCTGATTCATTCTTTTGCATCTTCTAATCTGTTGATTCCCTCTAGTGTATTTTTTATTTCAGTTGTTGTATTCTTTTTTTTAAGTTTACTTATTTATTTAGAAAGAGAAAGAGAAGAGAGAATCCCAACCCGGGTACATGCTGTCAGCACAGAGCCCCATGCAGGGCTGGATCCCATGAACCGTGAGATCATGACCTGAGCTGAAATCAAGAGTCAGATGCTTAACCCCAGTTTTTAAGTAATCTCAACACTCAACATGGGGCTCAAGCTTACAACCCCGAGGTCAAGAGTTGCATGCTCTACCAACTGAACTGGCCAGGCACCCCTTGGGTGTGTTTTAATCTATGGCTATTTCTCATATAATTTTTAGGACAATTAGATAAGCAATTTTCATGCTGCTTTCCAGTGCTTTCCAAGTCATGTTTATAGTACAATAAGTAAATATTTGGAATAATAGTATGAAACCTGAAAGAAGCATATAAATGCAAATAATACTTTCTCATATTTGGAGAGGACACCAAATGCACCTTTTTGGTGATTTAAAACCAAAATAGGAAATAAGATTTAAATATATAAAATAAGCCAATCGCATTACTGATTTTGTCCTAAAAAGGACCACTTATCATATTATACATGTGACATTGTTATATCATTATATCTCCTTCCATCTAAGATACTTAAAAGTCGTTCCATAAGATTCCTAGTTTTGTAGTTCTTAACAAATCTGAGTATGTGGAAAATTCGTTGGGTGTAAAATACTGATAGTTCAGGCTCTGAAATCCAAGTGCTTGTACTGTATGTCATCTCATCTTGGTTAAGCTTTGTAACCTTCCCAGGCCCCAGTTTTCTCATCCGTGAAATGAATACAGTAAAATTTTCTACCTCAGAGTGTAGTCATGAGAATTAAATGGGATAATGTTTTTAAAATACTTAGCACAATACTGAGTAGTTCATTTGGTTACAGATACATTTTATAAATATTGTGTAAGTATTCTTCACATTCTTGAATCCTATCCATTCTTGAATTCCATAGAATAAGGACCAAATTCTGTAGTCTCTGTTATAAAGAGAGTTTGTTTCTGTTAGGTTTTTTTATTTCACATTTTGCTGTTTATCTTTTCATACCTTCTCCCCACACTTTCAGGTCTTTGAACTTGTTTCTCCTTCCTAGAAGTTTTAAGTACAATGAAAATAACCATCCTCTTCACTTAAGAGTATGGGACTAAGAGTCATTTTTTGTGTGTGTGATACTTCTTTCAAAACCACTCTTCCTTCCCAACCCTCAATTTCCATAGCATTCTCTCTTGTTTCAAATATATTACTTATCTTTATGGTGTGGTAATTATTTTACTGCACAGCTGTTTTCCACACTGGGTTTTCCTTGCTGAATAAATGATTGTTTCGTGATAAAAATGAATAGGAAATCACACAGCTGAGCTAGCTAGAACTTTGTGTAAAGTAAAAGCATATATGCTCTGATCCTTAAAGTGCACAGTCTGTAGGACATCTGTGTTGATTGTGTAGAGCAGTTTATGCTTACTTCTTGTTTTTCAACTTTCTTTGGAGAAAAAATTATCCCAGTTGAATAACTCCTCATTTGGATATTAAGATATGAGAAATTATGTCTAAGATGGGCACAATTTTATCTCTCCTTAAACTATACTGCATGCTGCCACTTAACCAGCGAACTATTCTTGTTCTGCTTAGCAAGCTTTTCAGATATAACATGTAGCAGAAAGAATCTCATGTGGATATACATATGCATATTTGCAGTTTGCAATGTGGGAATAACCCATACTTTCCTTTTGGAGAGGAAATACCAACATTTCAGCTATCAGCAGCATGACTGGTATGATGTTTGCTGTTATTTTGGAAAAGGGTTGAATTCAGAGAGGAAAAAGTAAACCCCATTAAAGGAAGAAAACTTTTTCTTCATTACGAGAAGAAAGTATATCTTCCACCAGAAGCAGCAGAAATTAAGTATGGTTCTAAGGACCTGCCACCTTTTTGGGATATGTAGGTAGCATAGTCCTTTCTTATTTTTGGACTCTATTGACAGGCTGGGAAAGATTCTAACTTAAGAGTAGGAGTTGTCCTATATGGTTAGAAAAAAATTTTAAATATTTTTAATGTTTATTATTTTTGAGAGGAAGAGAGACAGAGCGTGATCAGGGGGAGGGGCAGAGAGAAAGGAAGACACAGAATCCAAAGCAGACTTGAGGCTTATGGGTGTCAGCACAGAGCCCGACGTGGGGCTCGAACTCATGAACTGTGAGATCATGACCTGAGCTGAAGTCGGATGCTTAACTGGCTGAGCCACCCAGGGGCCCTGCTTAGAAATTTTTAAGTTGGTATTGGTGAAAATTGTCTGATAGCTTTCACCTACTCAGATTGTAGTACACACATTCATTTTTGCCTACCTCTCCTATAATCCTAGATATAAAAAAATTGCTAGGCATACCAAATTCTAACATTAGTTGAGAACAATTGGAAGCTTTTCATTGTAAAACCAGTAAAGCAGAAATACAGTGATAGAAGACCAGAACCAGAAAAACACACACTTTTCCTTAATATTCATGTTGTCTGAAATACAGCAAAATGGACTTTATAGGCATTGATTGATACAGGGAGGGAGGCTAGAAGTTTTGGAGAAAAGCAGGCATAGTAAAACATGGATTCTGTGGTTTAATCACCTATGTTTACATCTCAATTCATTATTTACTATGTTACTTGGGAAAATTACTTAAATTCCTTCTACTTCAATTCCTCACCTATAATATTCTTGGAACAGTGACTGACACAGCAATAAAATATTATTCCAAGCAAGGAATAGTAAATAAAATTTTTTTCAGTAGTCCTTAATTATGTAAGATACATGAAATTCCATTACAGTCTTTATTTAGAATGCTGTATTTGGTGTTTTATTTCAAACTTAAAAATGTTTAAAAGGATTTTTTAGGTTCTCTTATGATATGCAGCCCCTCTTACCCCGTTTTTCCCATGAGGTCTTAAAAGGTTTCAGCCACAATTTCTCCTTCCACAGTGTTTTTCAGGAACATAACTCTCAGATGGGGAAGTAATGATGAACCTAACAGCAAAAGTAGATGTACAGAGCAAGTAAGTTCCCTAACTAATGGAGTAACTGGCTGCTTCTCTTAGGTGTTAGAGTTGGGGACACAATGATGAACAAAACAAACATAACTTGCACCCTCACAGAGCTAACTAACATCTACTAGCTTTTACTTGGACTGAGTACTTAACCTTTTTGATCCTATAAAATGTAGATGATACCTACCTCACAGAATTGTTTGGAGGGGTTTAAATGAGATAGTATTAAGAGAATGTAGTACAAGGTACTGGGACACGGTAAGTACTGAAATGTTAATTCCGGGGCCCCTGGGGTGCTCAGTCAGTTAAGCATCTAACTTTGGCTCAGGTTATGATCTCGCAGTTCATGTGTTCGGGCCCCGGGTTGGGCTCTCTGCTGACAGCTCAGAGCCTGGAGCCTGGTTCAGATTCTGTGTCTCCCTGTCTCTCTGCCTCTCCCTCACATGCTCTCTCTCTCTCAAAAATAAAAAAAAAAAAAAAAAAACATTTTAAAAAGTTTTTTTAATGGGTACTATTGCAGTTGCACAACAAACAACTACTGGTATGGGAAGAATATAGTGGAGCATGCCTTAAAACTTCTGTAATAGTCTTGTAATGAATTGTACTTGGGGTTTTTGATAATTTGGGAAGCTATAAAACTTGCTATTTATATATGTAAGTGGAAGTGCTGATAAGAAAAAAATAATGGGTATTACGTATTTAAAAATGTTTATCCTTTCCATAAAAATGGTTTCACAACTTTTTCTAAAACTTAATAGCTTCGGTTGGTTTCAAATGCTTTATAGATATCAACTCATTTAATATTCTTATGAATTCTGTGAAATAGTCGCTACGATTTTTTATACTTTATAAATAAGGAAACTGAGGCAGAGAGATTAAGCATCTTGCCCAAAGCCACACTGGCTCTAAGTAGTAGTACTTGGATGCAGCTCCTAGAATCTGGTTTCAGAGTCCATGCCCTTTACCAGTATTTTATGCTGCCTCTAAAAGAAAAGAGTTTTTAAACATTGTCCCAGTATGCTCATTCTAAATACATCTCTCTTGCTCATTTATTCAATGGGACATTTGTATTTTATATTCTTTTAAAAAGCTGTCATGGATGCACTGGTAGAAGATGATATCTGCATTCTGAATCATGAAAAAGCACATAGGAGAGATACGGTGACTCCAATCTCAATATATTCAGGAGATGAGTCTGTTGCTTCACATTTTGCCCTTGTCACTGCATATGAAGACATCAAAAAACGACTTAAGGATTCAGAGAAAGAGAACTCTTTCTTAAAGAAAAGAATAAGATTTTTGGAAGAAAAGGTAATTATTATCTTTATTATATTTTATGACTTAAAGAATAATTTAAAATACCTGACGTTTTAAATAGTTTTCTATCCTGTCTTCCATGGTTTACTAAATTTCCAAGAATAACTCACTTCTAATCTTAAAACCCTGGGCATACTGCACTTATCATACTTTACATATAATGTACATGATGAGTATTTGTAGAATATTCAACTTGGAATAGCAATAACAACTTCCAATAACAACTTGGAATAGATTTTTCTTTTTTCAGATTGCCGTACCTTCATAAACTGTGTTTTATTCAGCATGTTAATATGTGTGCAAAAAATTATATGCCAACAAAGGAAATTAAGTGTCAAAGGAGGAAGCTCCTGTAACATTATTCTAATATGTTTAAAAATGTCTTCACCAGAATTGACATACATCTTCTTTACCTGAACATTCTCTTTTGTTTTTCAACACACAGAATAATGCTTTCAACTGATAAATTAATGTCATCTGTTTACCTTTTTCATGCAGAAACCTGACACTCCTAAATGTTATAGAATATTTAAGCTTGATAGCTGATCCCATTATAAATCATCACATCTACTCGACTTTGGATAGTGGAACTCTTCAAAGTTCCACTATAAGTTCCATATAAGTGGAACACTTATATTTTTGTTTTTGAGTTTTAAAGTTTTAACTTAGTTTTATGTTTCTTTGGATTAGATAATTTTATTTGTATTTTATGAACAGCAGCTTCGCCAAAGGGAAAGGAAATGGATTCTTAGCTGCCAAGGAAATGAATTATCTTGTTACAAAAACTGTAGGATGGGGCTTGGTAGAGTTTGATTCATCTAGGGGAAGTACGAGAAAGGAAGTCAGTTGTAAAAATCATGATTTCTTTGAATTCCTATGCATTTTCTTTAATGATAATCAAATAAATTTGTGATATACTGGGATAGAGTGAGAAAAGGTAACATTTTGGAGTTCATAGTTATGTTTATTTTTAAATTAAGTAGAAAAATGTGATTTGGTATAGTTAACATTGGAGATAGTTCTGTACTTTGTGACCAATAATCCTATTAATTTCTATTCTGGAATAATCTAGTACTAAATGAACTAACACGTTTATTCTCTAAAAAGCCAAGTATACCTTCATTTCTCACTTTTTCTGATGATGGAAATGAAATACTACTGGCTTGGAAAACATCTTTGTACTATAAAAGAATGATGTAGTATTTTAGTATGATGAATTAATATATGCTATAAGACAGAAAACACTGATTAAAAGCATAAAGTAGAGCACTTTAAAAATACTTACCTGGGGGCGCCTGGGTGGCGCAGTCGGTTAAGCGTCCGACTTCAGCCAGGTCACGATCTCGCGGTCCGTGAGTTCGAGCCCCGCATCAGGCTCTGGGCTGATGGCTCAGAGCCTGGAGCCTGTTTCCAATTCTGTGTCTCCCTCTCTCTCTGCCCCTCCCCCGTTCATGCTCTGTCTCTCTCTGTCCCAAAAATAAATAAACGTTAAAAAAAAAAAAAAATACTTACCTGTATTTTTTTTCTTTCTTAATCAATAAAGCTTAATTGTTGGAAGTGAAATGTTTTATTTAATTATAGTCCAGGCTTTATCCCTGCATTACAAAAAAAGTAAGGTGTAGAGTCATCAGAAGACTGGCTTCTGTGTGTGTGTGTGTGTGTGTGTGTGTGTGTGTGTGTGTAGAATTCCTTCTTAAGCTTTCTCTTCTAATTTCATTCTCTTAGCTTATAGGAGCTCGATTAGATGAAGAAACAAGTTCTGTGGGACGTGAACAAGTAAATAAGGCCTATCATGCATATCGAGAGGTTTGCATTGATAGAGATAATTTGAAAAGCAAATTGGATAAAATGGTAAGTTGGTTTAAAAAGAATATCTATATATTGGGAATGAGTTTCTTCTTCAGGAAGCTTAAAATTAGAAATAAATATTTATATTTATTAAATTAAAAATTGAAAATATACATGCTCAGGGCAAAAATAGCAATTTTTAATAGTAATATTTGTAACTTATTTCTGTGCAAAATAAATACTTTGTATGTAATGATGTTTAGGACTTAAATATGTCTAACGCCACTAACTTATTTTTAAAAAATCATGACCTAGTAGGATTTGTCAATGTTTTAAAAATGAAAAGAAAAAAGAAAAAAAGCCAGTGAATAATATCCTAAGTTTGAAAGACAGAGAGATTAGCGAAAAACTGGGTTCATTTTCCCACCTCACTTTTTAAAAGGCCTGAATCGGTTTTTTTCATCTACCTGAAAATTAATATATATCAAGCTACAGATTATACCAAATGTAATTTGGCATTTTCCCTACTTAACTAGAATAAAGACAACTCTGAATCTTTGAAAGTATTGAATGAACAGCTACAATCTAAAGAAGTAGAACTTCTCCAGCTAAGGACAGAGGTGGAAACTCAGCAGGGTATGCCACTTATTTGTTACAAATGTTATAATGGAATCAGTACAGTTTTCCATTTATGTGTTATATCCATTACCAGTTTTCTTTATCTGTATGCTAAGGCCTTAACTTATTTTATAATTTTAGGCTTACGTTAATTTCTCTGATATGCTTTCACAAAATATCAACCCCTTTTAACTTTTCCTTAGATATAAATTGCACTTTTCCTAGAGAAAATTTGATGGTTTTTATTCAGGGCTAGTTTGTGATGAAGTAGATGAAGAAAGGAGTAGAACCCCATCCTTGTCAAAACGTCTTACCTGCTGGTATGTCCTGGCTTTTCCTTTCTAATGAACTTTTGCCTGCTATTAGACGCCTGTCATGGAGTAGTTACAATTCCTTCAATTCCTTTTTTTTTTTTTTTTTTTTTTTAAATTTCTGAAGGCTGTTAAAATGTGCAGATGCAATGCTGGAGTGAAAAATTAGTTATGGAACAATATGGGTATTGGCCTGTTCCCATAAACATTCTGATGAGCCAAACTGAAGAGTAGGCCTCTGAGGGAGACCTTTTGATAGGAGATTGAGATGAACTCTCTTATAATAGCTGGTTGGGGATTTTTCTAGGTAGGGAGTCTAAAGCATTTAGTCAAGAGTAAGTCAGTATACAGTTGTATTGAGTTTCTGCAGTGGAATGTTCATCAGTAAATCATTTTGACATCATGTTCTAGGCCTTATGGTCAAACTCTCTAGGGGGACTAGATGGAGTGATTAGCTACGTGAGCTTCAGTTTCCTCACTTCATTTACTTTTATCACTGTCTTAACCTTGACTTACATAGGTAGATTATTGACTTGTCTACAATTTGATTAGTGTCGTATATTTTAAAGTTCCAGACTTACAAACTTGTACTTTAATGTAAATAGAAAATCAGGGACAGGGATGATTAATACATTTTAAAACAAGATTGGCAGGTTTTATATTCTCATTAGCATAGATCTTTGAACGTAATTATTGTTTTTTAAAAACTTACTTGTGCATGTTTTATATTAGTTTTTGTATTATGTACATTTTACTATGGAATTGCAACAAATGTAGAAGGCAGAAATAACAATTTTAACGTCTATCCTTTTTTTAGTGATAAGGAATTTAAATCCACCTTCATCAAACTGGGAGGTGGAAAAGTTGAGCTGTGACCTGAAGATCCATGGTTTGGAACAAGAGCTGGAACTGATGAGGAAAGAATGTAGTGATCTCAAAATACAGCTACAGAAAGCCAAACAAATGGTACTACAGAATTATTAAATTGAGAAGTTCAGTATTCAGTACTGTGTACTATTCAGTACTATTTGTAGGATTTGTAACTAAGGATTAAATTGTAGAGTTAACTTACATTGTTGCTACTTAGAGAATTACAGTCTCTGAAAAATTCACCTTTATCTTCCATTTTAGCCATTTTGTGTAAAATTTGATATACTGTATACTTCTAGCATAATCCCAGAATTTATAATTTTGTTTTAAAAAGCTCACTTAAAAAAACCTTAGTTTATTAATTTATTAAAGCTATTCTTTTAAACTCCTTTCCTTCAGTTTCCTTAAGTCATTTTTTTCTGTAAAGCTTAAAGAGAACTCAAGTTTTAAGTTTATCGTTTTGTTTAATAATTTGATTAATGTAGACACTACAAGATACAACTTAATTTTTAGGATTCTTTTTTAAGAAGGAAAAACTTGTCTACTAATTTTTAGAAGTTTAATACTTTTGGGACAACTTTAATTTTTAGCAAATAGCTGAGGTTGTAAGAATTGGGAAAAAGCAAAAACGAAAAGCCCCGCTGAGCTGCTAAAGTACAGTTAGCCTCAAGTCATCCACTAAAACACAAGTTGCCTCTCAGGTCCTCACCTAATCTGTTTACCAGAACTTTACATTGGGTTCTAACAAACTTGATTACAAGGTTAGATGTCATGACAGATAGTACTGAATAGAAAAAGAAGAAATAATCAGAGTGTGAGAGCACATGCACCATATGCAAAATAGTTGTTACAAATAATAGCCAAACTATGGAGAGAGCCCAAATGTCCATCAACTGATGAATGATAAAGAAGAGGTGGTATATATACACAATGGAATATTACTCAGCCATCAAAAAGAATGAAATCTTGCCATTTGCAATGACATGAATGGAGATAGAGTGTATTATGCTAAGCCAAGTCAGAGAAAGACAAATACAGTATCATATGATTTCACTTGTATGGAATTTAAGAAATAAAAGATGAACGTGGCGGTGGGGTGGGGAAGAGAGGGAAACAAACCATAAGAGACTTTTAAGTATAGAGGACAGGTTGAGGGTTGATGGAGGGTGACAGGTCAGCTAGATGGATTATAGTTATTAAGGAGGGCACTTTTATGAAGGGCACTGAGTGTTGTATGTAAGTGGTGAATTACTAAATTCTGCTTCTGAAACCAATATTGCACTGTGTGTTAACAATTTAAATAAAAATTTGGGAAAAAAATCTTAAGAAAATTACTGTTACAGAAATTGTAAAGGTTAGTAGTCTAGAGTCAAACAACCATTATATACATTTATGTATTTTAAATAAGTTAACCAGTTAGATAATTATTTCTCATCTTAACCATTTTGCCCATCAGAGCATTCTAACTCCATTGAGGAGCTGTGTCACCTACCCCTGGTTCCTCTTGGGATGCCAGTAACTGATAAGGGAACTACTTCCCATACTTCCTGACTGCCAGCCAGCATGCTTCCCCTGAATCCCAGCTGTCCTTAAATGGAACTGATAGTTCTCTCTTCTGTAATGTAGTCTTTATTGAATGTGACCACCACTTGAGGATGAGCCAGGCATTAAGAATAATACAGCATTCCACCTTGGCCTTGGCCAAATGAATTCCTCTGAACTGGACAATGAGAACTTGCTTTCAAGCCCCCAGGCCTGAGAAAGGGGAAATACCACAGAAATTAATGTCAGTTCCTGTTGAGCAAAATGCTTTTTTTCCTACTTGACATCTGAAGTTAACCACTGCCATACCTTTGAACCTGTGATTACATACCGTAATTTCTTCAAAGGCTTCAAGCATCCTGTCCTACAAGCTTAGGTGCCATAGCCCCTGAAAAGCTAGCTAGATGGCTGCTGACTGCTATGGTTGCTTGTTTATTTATATATGTTTTTTAATTTTATGTTTTAAAAATTTTTAATTTCAGTATAGTTAAGATACAATGTTATATTAGTTTTAGGTGTACAATACAGTGATTCAGCAATGCTATACCTTACTAAGTACTCATCATGATAAATGTACTCCTAATTCTCTTCACATATTTAACTCATCCCTACCCCTTTTGATAATCGTCTATTTGTTCTCTATGGTTAAGAGTCTGTTTTTGGTTTGTCTCTTTTTTTCTTTGTTTATTGGTTTTTAAATTCTACCGTGAGTGAAATCATATGATGTTTGTCTTTCTCTGACTGGGTTATTTCGCTCTGCATCATACTCTCTAGATCCATCTATGTTGTTGCAGAAGGCAAGATTCTCTTTTATGACTGAGTGATAGTCCATTTTATGCATGCACGCGCACACACACACACACACACACACATCCTCTATCCATATATTGATGTACACTGGGGCAGCTTCCATATCTTGGTTATTGTAAATAATGCTGCAATAGACATAGGGGTGCATACATCCCTTCCAATTAGTGTTTTCATATTCTTTGGGTAAATACCTAATAGTGGAATTACAGAATCATATGGCAATTCTATTTTTAATTTTTTGAGGAACCTCCATAGTGTTTTCAAAGTGGCTACACCAGTTTTCATCCCACCAGCACATATGAGGGTTCCTTTTTCTCCACATCCTTGTTGACACTTGTTTTTTATTTTAGCCATTCTGACAGGTGTGAGGTGATACCTTATTATGGTTTTGATTTGCATTTCCAGATGATGAGTGATGTTGAGTATCTTTTCATGTCTGTTGGTCATCTGGATGTCTTTGGAGAAATGTCTGTTAATACCTTTTGCCCGTTTTTAATTGGATTATTCCTTCTCATGTTCATGTGATGTATCATGTTGATTGGAGAATATTGAACCACACTGCATCCTAGGAATAAAATCTAGTTGGTCATGGTGAATGATTTTTTTAATGTATAGTAGGATTCCTTTTGCTAGTGTTTTGTTAAGGATTTTTGCAGTTGTGTTCATCAGCAGTATTGGCCTGTACTTCCCTTTTTTGTGTAATGTCTATCTGGTTTTGGTATCAGGGTAATGTTGGCCTCATAGAATGAATTTGGAAGCTTTCTTACTTTTATTTTTTGGATTAGTTTGAGAGAAATAGGTATTAATTCTTCTTTAAACGTATAATAGAATTCGCCTCTGAAGCCATCCGGTCCTGGACTTGTGTTTGCTGGGAACTTTTTGATTAATTATTCAATTGCATGGCTGGTAATTGGTCTGTTCAAATTTTCTTTTTCTCCTGATTTCAATTTTGGGAAGTTGTATGTTTCTAGTAATTTCTCCCATTTTTTCTAGGTTTTCTAGTTTGTTGGCGTATTATTTTTCATAATCTCTTACAATCCTGTGTATTTCTGTGGTGTCAGTTATTTCTCCTGTTTTATGTCTGATTTTGAGTCTTTTTTGTTTTTTGGTTTTTTTGGTGAATCTTGCTGAAGGTTTATCAATTTTATTGGTCTTTTCGAAGTACCAACTCCTGGTTTTCTTGATCTGCTCCGTTGGTTTTAGTTTTTAGTTTCTAATTAATTTGTTTCTGCTCTAATCTTTATTATTTCCTTCCATCTACTGGTTTGGGGTTTTGTTCTCCTTTTCAACTCTTTCAGGTATCAGGTTAGGTTGTTTGAGATTTTTCTTGCATTATCAGGTAGACCTGTATTGCTATAAATTTCCTGATTAATACAATAGCTTTTGCTGAATCCAAAAGATTTTGGGCTGTTGTATTTTCATTTCCATTTGTCTTCATGTATTTTTGGCTGCTTCTTTGATTTCTTAGTTGACCCACTGATTGCTTAGTAGCATGTTATTTAACCTCCATGTATTTTGGTTTTTGCAGATTTTCTCTTGTGGTTGATTTGTAGTTTCATAGTACTGTGGTTGGAAAAGATGCATGCTGTGTCTTCAGTCTTTTTGAATTTGTTGCACTTATTTTGTTGCCTGATACGAGATCTATTCTGGAGAATGTTCCATGTGTATTTGACAGGAATTGTGTATTTTGCCGTTTTAGGGTGGAATGTTGTGAATATATCGGCTAGATCCATCTGATCCATTGTGTCATTCAAAGCCACTGTTTCCTTGCTGATTTGCTGTTTGGATGTTCTATCCATTGATATAAGTGGAATGTTAAAGTTCCCTACTATTGTATTACTATTGATTACTTCCTTTATGTTTGTTGTTATTTGCTATATGTATTTGGGTGCTTCCATGTTGAGTGCATAAATATTTACAATTCTTACTGTAATTGTTCCATTTATGATTATATAGTGTTCTTTTCCTGTTCTTTTTTAAAAAAAATTTTTATGTCTATTTATTTTGAGAGAGATCCAGACAGTGTGAACAGGAGAGAGGAGGAGAGAGAGAGAAAGAGAGAAAATTCCAAGCAGGCTCTGCACCATGAGTGCAGAGCCCAACACGGGCTCGAACCCATGAAACAGTGAGATAGTGACCTGAGCTGAAACTGGGAGTCAGATGCTTAACCGACTGAGCCACCTTGGCACCCCATGTCTTTGTTTAAAGGTCTATTTTATCCCATAAAAGTATTGCCAACCTGGCTTTTTTTTTTCCCTGCCACCATTTGCATGACAAATGCTTTTCCATCCCTTTACTTTCAATCTGCATTTGTCCTTAGTTCTGTAATGAGTCTCTTGTAGGCAGCATATAGATGGATCTTCTCCTTTTTTATCCATTCCATCACCTAATGTCTTTTGACTGTACCATTCAGTCCATTTATATTCAAAGTAATTATTGATAGGTATGTACTTATTGCCATTTTATTACTTGTTTACGGTTGTTTTTATAGTTCTACTCTGTTACTTTCTTCTCTTGCACTCTCCTGGTTTGCTGACTTTCTGTAGTCATATACTTGGATTCCTTTCTCTTTACATTTTGCATATCTATTAGTGGATTTTGAGATTTGTGGCACTATTAGGTTTGCATGTAACATAACATTTTATGCAGATAGCAGTCTATATTAAGTTAGTGGTCACTTAGGTTTCAATCCAGTGTTTATTTCTCTCCACCTCATGTTTCAGGTAAATGGTGTCATACTTTACATCATTCTATTTTGTGAATCCCTTGGCTGAGTTTTATAGATATAAATTTTACTGTTTTTGTGCTCCTTTTATTATTCCTCCTAATGGTCTTTCCTTTCCAAAGTGTCCCCTTTAACGTTTCTTGTAGGGTTGGCTTAGTGGTGATGCATTCCTTTAACCTTTTTTGGGAAACCATTTATCTCTTCTATTCTGAATGATATCTTTGCTCTGTAGCGTATTCTTGGCTGCAGGGTTTTTTCTTTCAGCACTTTTAATGTATCATGCTACTCCCTTCTGGCCTGCACACTTTCTGGTGAAAAATCAGCTGGTAGCCACATGGGGTTTCCCATGTATGTGCTTTCTTTTGCTGCATTTAAAATTCTCTATCACTGCCTTTTGCCATTGTCATTATAATGTGTCTTGCTTTGCACCTCTTGGCTAGATTTTATTGGGGGCTTTATGTGCCTCCTGTATCTGGATTTTGGTTTCTTCCCTCAGATGCAGGAAGTTTTCAGCTTCCCAAATTTATTTCTTCAAATAAACTTTCTGTCCCCTTTTCATTCTCTTCTTGTAGCATCCCTGTGATTCAAATGCTATTACACTTGATGGCATCACTGAATTCCCTAAATCTGTTTTCATTTATTATTATAATTTTATCTTTCTTCTCTTCAGCTTGATTGCTTTCCATTACTCTGGCCTTCAGTTCGCTCATCCTTTCTTATTTTCTGGTGCACTGTTTCGTCTAGTACATTTCTAATTTCAGTTACTGAGTTCTTCATCTCTTAAGGTTTATATTTTTATGGTTTCTATCTCTTTTGTAAGGGTCTCACTGAGGTCTTCCACTCTTCTCAAGTCTAGTGAGTATCTTTAGGACCATTATTGTAAATACTCTACCATGCATATTAATCTCTGTTTTGTTTAGGTCTCTTGCTATAATCTAGGCCTTTTCTTTCTTTTGGGGCATAATCCTCTGTCTCTTAATTTTGTTTGTTTCTATGTCTTAGAAACAGCTAAGTGAGCTGTCTCCAGCTCTTGAAATAGTGGTGTTATAAAGAAGAGGTCCTGTGGTGCCAAGAAGTACAATGTCCCGTGTTCACAAGAACCTCACATTTCAGGCGCATCTCTTGTGTGTGCTCCTTATTGTTTGGGCCAAGCCACTTTTGCCTTCAGTCATCTGCAGTTGCCTTCTTTGCCTCTTGTGGGAAGGGTCTGGTACCTCTGTTAGTGGGCCAGTCTAGGGCCACCTTGGGCTTTGGTCAAGGCAGACCAGGCTTTTCCCAGAGATGCAGTAGCACTGAACTTCAGGGTACTTTCCTTGTATTGTGTCTTAAGAAGCTTTTGTTGGTGGGTAGGCCCTGTAGTTACACCAGATGTCTACCCCCCACTCACTGCTCCAGCTGCAGCCAGTCTGGTGTCTGTGTGGTTATTTTCCCGTGTCCCCAGGGCAGGAGTCACTTTTGGAGTGGTGCTGGCCCCTCCCAGGGCTGCCTGCACAGTGCCAGGGTTTTACCACTTTGGATGGGTTCTGGCCAAGGGCAATATTGAAAGGAGCAGATCCATAGGAGAATGTTGGGGCACGGCATATGGTGTTAGCACAGTTTTAGCGGGAGAGGTCTACAGTGGGAGGGGAGCTGGAGCTGCTTTTGAAAACTGCTTTATGGCTGGTGGGGGTGAGTCCCCAAGAGAGTGTGGGGGGCAGTATATTTAGTGCCAGCAAGGTCTGTGCTGGACGGTTGTGAGAAGGTACCTGCTGCTGCCCAAAACTATGGAAGCTGGTTGGGTTGGAGAGGGCAGAACTACAGAAGCGTGGGGCATGCTGTTAGCCAGCCAGGTGGAGAGGGTGCTGCACTGGTCCTGCACGTGTCTGTGTAAATAGGGTGGGGGGCCAGGGAGAGAAGCACCCACCAGCTCCTTTCTTCTTTGAGAAGTCTCCCAGCGATCCCTGCTACTCTAGCACATGCTCTAACATGAGTCAGCTAATCTCTCTCCCATATACCTGAAGCATTTTTCACAGTGCTGCTTCAATACTGTGTCTTCTCGGGGTTCATTATGCTGTCCCTTCAAGGGTGGGGATTCTGTTTCCTCTGCCCTCCCCTCCCTCCCAGAGCTGAGCTCATTGATTTGTCAAGTCCCAGGTGTTAAGCCCCACTGATTGTAAGAACTTGGGAAATTAGGCCTCTCTGGTTTTCAAAGCCAAATGTTACAGGGATTCTTTGGGGATTTGTCTTCCCTATGTGTGTTCCCCATGCCTGGGGTGCCTAGTGTGAGAGTGAGTCTTTTTCTTTCTCCATGCCTGCAATGTTCCTCCCTCCTTCAGATAGACCCATGGGTCCATTTAGCTCCAGATGGCCTCTCTGCTCTTCCTACCTCTTCAGTATGGTCTCTTCTTTACCTTTTGCTGTGGAGAGTCTGTTCTGTCATCCCTCAGGTCATTTTGTGGGTTATTTACACTGATGTGGATGTTATCTGCTTGTATCTGTGGAACAAGGTGAGCTTACGATCCTCCTACTCTACCATCTTTTTTAGAGGTTTCTTTTAAAAAGATATGCTTGCGGGGCGCCTGGGTGGCGCAGTCGGTTAAGCGTCCAACTTCAGCCAGGTCACGATCTCGCGGTCCGGGAGTTCGAGCCCCGCGTCAGGCTCTGGGCTGATGGCTCGGAGCCTGGAGCCTGTTTCCGATTCTGTGTCTCCCTCTCTCTCTGCCCCTCCCCCGTTCATGCTCTGTCTCTCTCTGTCCCAAAAATAAATAAACGTTGAAAAAAAAAAAAAAAAAAAAGATATGCTTGCAAGAAAGGATCTGTACTTTGTAGCTCTGAATTATAATTGTCAGTAAATGGATTTGCCTTGAAAGGAAATTGATAGATTTTTACATAATGGATATTTCCTTACTGAGTAGAAAACAGTACCATGTCATTATAAAAACGTGGCTCATAATTACGGTGTTGCTAATTATTATGTAAAATTAGGAACATCATGTAATTCTTCTGAACTTGTTTTTTGTAAAGTAGACTTATAAATACTGTTTTTTTCATGAAGGTTAGATAATATGTAACATGTTTTGCATAGTGCTTAGTATATAGTGTATTTAATAAGTGAATGTATTTCAAAAAAACTTAAGGTAATCCAGAAAAGCAATACTCTAATGGGTGTGTGTGTGTGTATGAGATAGATCAATTCTTATTAGTTACTCTTTTCCACTAGATGGTGCTAGGGGATAAATTTAGTTTAATTCATCATAAATCATAGAAACATTTAAAAGTAGAAGAAACTTTAGAAATCACTTTTCGCTTACTGCTGAAATGGTATCTGAAGGACTGAGAAACTTATGACTTTAAGATGAATTAAAAGGATTTTTTTTTTTCTAATTTAAGACTTGGTCCTTGACCTTCATAAGAATTTATTTGGCAGGGGGAGGGGAGATTTAAAACTAAAAAAAAAAAAAATGGTCACAACTAAGGTAAAGATATCAACCAGGAATAGGAATGGTGGAATGCTTAATGCAAATTTATCAGAGGTTCCAAGTTGAAATCAAAAGTGTGAAATAGCATCCCTATGTTGACATAATGGTGAGGGGTTTTTGTTTTTGTTTTTTCTCAGTTGACTACTGTTTGGTATTAATGAGGTCAAGGTTCCAGGGTGAGTTCCACTATGGCCCTTTTAGACTTTTCTATATCCCCCAATATTCCAGTCATTTATATTTAGAAAAGTTGATCCTTTGGGACCAGGTGAAGACACTAGAGCCAAAGAAGTTTAGAAAACACTGGATATGTAAAATGGAGTTGGTATAGAGGACTAAAGTACCTAATAAGAACCCATTTAGCTATTCATTATGTGCTATTGTATACCAAAGGTTTTGAGAAGTTCTATAGCATAGGAATTTGTTTAACTTGAACAGTGTTTCCCAATGTTTTGTAGCCATGGGCCCCTGTATATGTGAAACTCCCACATCATAAAGAACTAGTTTGGGAAACAGATCTATACTTCTTAACAATTATAACTTTAAAACTTTATTTTTAAACAAATGACAGGATCCATCTCAGGAAGACAATCTGAATAGCAGTGATCTCCAAAGACTGAGCATTTCAAGGTATGAACATTCTTCAAAATTCAAAAATAACACATTGTATAGGTTACCTAGATTTCTGTTGTGATTTAACTTTAAAAAAGAATGGATACTATTTGGGTACTGCATGTAATCTCTGATCACAGTGGATTTATAAAAAACATTTAACTGTTCATCAGCAGTAGGTTTGAACTTAAGTAGTAGAAAAGTGCATATTGTGATGCTTTAAACAAAATTTTGAACACTTAGATTTTTAGGGAGTTGTGTAGAAAGTATTCTGTAATAAATCCTGGTTTTTACCTGAAGAATTATACATTTCCATATACGGTAACTCCGCCTTAAGGGCAAATTTGGACCACCTTAGTCTTTCGCATAACATGAATTTTAAAAGAACTATCCATTTGGGGTAAAAACAAAAGTAGCTATCAGAGTTCATATGTTACTTTAACCCTTTTTTCTTAAATATATGTCATTTTTACTTGAGTAACAAGTACTGTGTTTTAAATTATCTGATTTTAGCATCTCTTCTCTAGAAGGATACTTTCATCCAATGAAAAATAGTGAGTTGACTTCATTGCTTGATCATTTGGCTTTCAAAGTTTACTGAGCAAAAGCCAGTAATGTGAAATGGCTCATACCTATTCCTATCAAAACCTAATTGAAAGAAATGATCAAGTAGGGCAGAATTTGAGGATTGCAGCCAATCTTCTAGATTCAGGGGTAGGCAAACTTTTTCTTTATAGGGCCAGGGTATTTTAGGCCTTATGGGTTATAACAATTACCATAACAATTGGAATTAATAAACTCTGCCATTTGAACAGTTATTCAGTTATGCCTTGAAGTTTCATCTAGCTTTATAGCAAGAAGTTTTTCCTTTTTAAACAGTGTGTCTAGTTCAGTATCCATGTAAATTTTCTCAAAGTTGTCTTTTTTTTTTTTTAATCAAAGTTACCTTTTCTCCTGCCAACCTAGGTTTCCCTTTGTTATATTTATCATTTTTTATAAGCCTCTTCAAACCATTTTTGGAAAGAATCAGGGAACAAAAAATATGTTAGAATCGGAGTAGGTCAAAGGGGCTGTGTATAGTGTATTAGAAGTACATGACATAGAAGGAGACTTCTTCCATTCATGGGAGATTTTACATAAATTTGGATCACATCTACTGAGAATAACTTGAAAACTGGTCCCCAGAAATGTCTTTGAAGACCTCATATACCTAACAACATAGTAAAGAATATACCAGGATTTAGAGGAGGATGAAGGTCCAAAGAGGTGAGTCAACCTTTTGAGGCTACCAGGTTATATATATATAACTGGCTTCAAAGTACACTTTTGAATTCTCTAAACTTCAGTATTAATTCAGAGTATCAACTGAGCGAAACAGTTTTTATAAAGAATTACCTTAGCTCTAAAAGTTCTTAGCTCTAAAAGTTACTTGTATGCTAAAAGAACTGTATGATTAAAGCATGTTCTAATGGCTCCCTAATGCTGAAATTGTATGTACAGCTTTTTACAAGTTGGTTTGCATTTATTTTATGTAAGCAATATGGATTGCCAAACTGATCAGGTTTCCCTCTTCTGGTTTGTTTACCCTTGGTAAACTCTGTATCATTCAATTATATGTTAGCCTCATTCCTAGCTGCATTTTATCTTGTTTTTCCTTTGCCTTACCATGTACATGATATAAACCTATTTCTAGTTTATAGTCAGTCCTATGTTTTATTAATATTTGTAAGTTACCTCATCACTTTTAAGTAGAACAATTCAGATGTAAGTTTATTACATTAGCAAAAAAGTACATACGAATGTTTCCATAAAACCTTTAAGTACAATTTTACATATTTTTAGGGATGATTTTCAGTTATTTATAAAGCCCCCTTTGTGGGAACACTCTTTTTTCATATTTCCTCCATCATACTGCTAGGCAAATGAGGTACTGTACTATTTCCCTAACGTAATTACTGGAGGCCTTTACTGTATACAGCATCTTTTAATAATTACAGTCCTATCAGAAATTTGGCCAGTTTCTTACCAGTGTTCATCTGGTGTTAGCTTTAGGTTGTTGCACTCAGTTCTTAAACAGATCTAGGTATGGGGTAAACTTGAATTGTGAAGTTCTTAAGAAATTGAAAATATAGAAAATACAGATTAATGTTTTTCAAATTGTGCCGTGTTCCCTTAGTAATTGTGAAATTTTGTGAGTTAAGTATTTATACAAACACTGAATAAAACAGAACATACCAGAGTGTGTTACACATAATAAGGGCAATAAGTATGGTTTGTTATAACTTGGTTGTTTGGGTTGCGTAGTAAATTGATTCCTTGCTGTGCTTCACAATCAAAAATGTCTGAAAGACAGTTGATTTTGGCGAATCATAGTTGTCAAAATGTAAATTTCTAAGTCTTTAGCTCTTGGGTAAGATGCTCATACTTTGATTTTAGTTCTTCTGGGTGATATAAAAGTAAATTTTCAGAAGCTAAAGAAAAATATGTATGGGTGACGTAAAAAAGTTGATTTTTCTTATACGAGGAATATTCCTTTTGTATTGAAGAGTTGAATGTGTATTGTCAACTAAGAAAACTGGGCTTTTACACAGTTTGTAAGCAGGGCATGTATCTCCTTGCAATGTGGCTAAGCAGGTTTACTTACATTTAAAATTTAGAGGGTTGAGATTTTATACTGGTGCTAAGAAGATTGTGTTGGTAGTGAGTATATTGGAGGTGCTTGGTAAATGTCTAATGAAGATGATGGTGATTATGATATTAAAAAATGTTACTCAAAATGGCAGCAGGCAGTCATTAGACTAGATGATTAAAAGATGACTTTGATCAGCAACATGTTAGAGTATGGAGTAAGTTCTCCTGAACCTGTTTCCTCACATGGAAAATGTGGTTACCCAGTTTGCCAAGTTGGTGTGATAACATGGGAGAAATGCTCAACCATCATTATTTTGTTTCACCTATTTTATTTTTTTAGGGTTCTCATTTGGGATGCTTTAGTGTTGTACCTCAGTGTTCAAATAGTTTTATAATTTCTTTATATGTGAAAAAAAAAATATGTGTGTGTGTGTGTGTGTGTGTGTCTATGTCATTTAAAGCAAAACTTAACTAACTTCACACTCCTGGTTGGGGGTGTGGGAGGCGAAGTCTGACTATATAATCTCAAAAATAATCTAGATAAATGACGGTTAGTTGGAACTCTGCTAAAGACTTGTTGATGACAACTTGCCTCTTCCAGTCTCACTTAAGTGATGATTTAAATAATTCTGTACAAGTAGAATTAAAAATAAATTTTTAACACACTTTGAAGACTATAGCACTTTAATATTTACTGTAAAGTGACTGTCATTGCTTTGTTATCCACAAGAGGGAGAGCTTACACTTAGTAATTTAGACTTTTTTTTTTTTTTAATCTGTTTTTAATTCATATGACTTTAAGGGCAAAAAGACTTAGATGTATGTTAAAGTTGGCAACCTAGTTTTTAGTTTAACCTAGTTTATAAGCAGTCTTCATTGAATTGGAAAATGTATATTAGACACTGCTTTAACACTTGTTATAATTATCTATCTTTTATTTTACATGCTTAGCTAGTTTGAATGATTAAATGTGAACGTTATTCTAGGATCCAAACACAGTCTTGGGTATTTGCTTTGCTTTTCTCCAAGTCAGGTACTGATTTACCATCTCATGACAATAATTAAACACTATTTTTAAACTGTATATTCATATCATGACTGTCTGCATGAATTAGCACATGTAGCACTTACACTTACTGCTATGTAATGTGAGTAACTCTTTGGAAAGCATACTGAATGCCCAGAATTGCAACAAGGAACCAACAACCCTTCACACTTAAGACAGGTTCCTATGTGAAACATTCACTGTAGCATACATCTCAGATGTTTACTGGTGAAGTAAAGTGGTTAACTAATTTTTGTGAAGCAATTATTTCACACTTACCAAAAACCTGCAAAAAGCCTGTGATTTTTAATAGACTGCTGTTTGACAAATCACGTTTACAATAGATTAAAACATGCAGATTTTTTCCAAAAGCAGTATAAAGTGTATTCTGCTTCTGTTGAAAGAATTGTGGTTGGTTGGAGTGGAATAGAAAGAAATATCTTGACAAAAAAGGTATGTAACCTTACATTCCATATAATTGTTTTTTAGTAGATCTGTTCCTTCGTAATTAGAATAGGAGGTTAGATGTAGATACCAAGATATTATCCCTCGGTTTAAAGGTTTTTGTTTACAGCTAGATAAAAATTGAAGCATAAAATAACATTTTCTAATTTGGTACTTGTTATTAAACTTACAACAATATCTTTAAAAGGCAATAATGGTCATTTGAATACTTTGAGATCAGTTCTTATACTTAATATTTTACATATTCTTGTATAGCATAGTAAGAATATGTATTGAAGATTTCAGTTTAGTTGGCAATTAAAAACCTAAGAAAGAAAATCATGAATATCCACATAATGTTTAATGGAAGAATGAAACTTTTACAGATTAGGTTTAAAATAGCTAATTTGTAACTGCTCAGATAATTGACATAAAATACTTTTAATTATGAAAATGAGAGGCATTTGTGAAGTCTTTAAATTCTGGTTCATATAATCCTCTCTCTCTCTAGCTTCTTTTCCCTTACCAGGAAATCATCTGGCTCTTCCTGTCTTGTGCTGTCATGTCACATTGGTTTAGAACCAACAATATGAGACAGCCCAGTCAAACATAAAAGAATGGAATGCATGAAACCTAAATTTTATTTTAATGTGGGTTTGGGGATACACATTTCAATTCCCAACGTCAAAACCGAATAATCAAGAGATAAATACAAATTAAAACTCTATACATGAATAAATGTCACTATTTTTCTGTATCAGATTTGCAAATGAAGAAAATACTCCTTACTCTAAAAGTATGATAATAACACCACTGCACATTATGGGCTATAATAAAAACCTCAATTCTGAGAACTATAAGAAACTTGGTGATAATACTTCTTTTTTGGTAAATACCCTTCTGTTTAATACAGTTCAGTTAATGGCTAGAAACTAGGTCAATATTATTATTGAATAAGATCTTTTCACTTGTTCTAATGCCCTAATTGTATTTCAATTATTTAATGAGGAAGTTTTGTTTAATTTATATCATCTCAAAACTAGAGCAGGAATGCTCATCTCTATTTTAAAGTCACAACTTTCTGTCCGTAAGGAACATAACCATTAACTTTTTTTTTTTTAAACTTGCATTTCAGCGACAATATGCAAAATGCATACTGGGAACTGAAGAGAGAGATGTCTAATTTACATTTGGTGACTCAAGTACAAGCTGAACTACTAAGAAAACTGAAAACCCCAACTACAGTCAAGAAAGGCAAGTTAATGTTTGCTGGAAACCACTGATTCCAGCCAAACAGCTTGAAGAGCAACTGGCTATCGTTTCTTATCGAAATCTCATCAGATGATTTTGATAAGCCAGAGTATATATAGTATGTTCACAGCCTACCTATTCTCTGCTTTGGCTTCATTCTCATACTGGTCAACTTCACACATAAAGGTGTTGCTGATGTGTTTTTTCTTCCGTACTGTATTCTTTTCCCCTTGTGGCTTTTTTTCTCAGCCAAGTGTTGCTTATGTGTATAAGGCTGAGGTGTTAAGTTTGCTCTAGTTGACCTTTTACCACAACTCCTCCTTATATTTAAAAAAAAGACATCAAGACATCAAAAGCTATTTTTCATTCCAGTGCCACAGAATATATCAAAGACCTAGCCCTTTAAATTAGTTTTGAAAAAAAATAACTTTGATGCATAATTTGTTTTCATTTGGTAAACTTAATTTTTCTTCCCATAAAGGATAGACCGTTTAGAATGGAAACTGTTTGTGATCCCACTATCTCTTTCAATGAAACAAAAAATTTTCATTGATTTGCTTTTCATATTAACTGTTTGGCTGACTAAACTTGAGTTTTGGGCCTAACCTAGTAGTTAGTGGCTACTTTACAAAAGCTCTTTGCATATCTCAGAGAAAAATCAGTGCATGTGTGCCTTTTATTACATAATAGTTTTATTTCTGAAAAGCTGTATAATGTAAATTTGCCCAAAAGTTTATTTTGAAGGAATTGAGATGTGACTTTTCGTAAAAAAAAATAATCACCAGCACCTAAAGTTATATGCACCTTGGACTGGCCCTAAAGAGGGGACAAGAGAAATGTATTTTATAAATCTGCTCAGGAGTGTTAACTAGTAGGGAAAAAGGAAAACTAAAGTCAAAATCCCTTTTAGTTTCTAGAGAGTTATTTACGAATCAGGCAAATTAATATCGTGCTCTGCCAGGCTCCAACTTAGTTTATGGTTCAATTTACCCTGGAGTTTTCCAATGGCCAGGGTTACCTATGAGGCAACTGTGTGTTGATTGGTAGAGGTAAAATTTCTCTTAAAAGGAACACAGAATAATTTTACAGGGAGTTTTCAGTGAGGCTGTTTATATAACAAATATAGTCTCCAAAGGATAAGAAAGGAAAAATGCTCTTTCCACATTTGGAAATGGCTCATTCTTGCGTCCCTTCTGAGCCGGTGAAGGATAATCTTGTGGTGTATCGAACTGAAAGTTCTCTGGCAGGCTCAAGGCCACAGCTCGTCACTGCAGAACTCCGTGCTTTGATGAGTAGAGACAGACTAGATCATCTTTTTTCCTGACCTCCATATCACCCTTGTCCAGAAGTTGAGCACTGTTACTTCTAGGTCTTCTCCACTCCTTCCCCTCTTCCCAAGAAAAAAGGCAATGAGCTCATTTTATAATATGGTTCAGTTTCTTCTAAAATGATAGATTCAAGCCCGAGTTATAATTCTTAGCATTTTGCCCTAGTAGGTTGAATTGGAAGGGGAGGAAAACCTTAGACTACCGTTATGTTGGCTAAGACTAGCTAAATAATCGCTTCAGTTTATTTTCTAAGCCATTACGTGTGTACTAAACTCACTTTTTCTCTTGACTTATTACTGTGACCACGGCAGAAATGTGTGTTTATAAGAAACAGAATTATTTTATAAATTCTATTCAAACTGTTTTATCCTTAAGAGCCTTTGAATGTATATTAAATAACTTACTTTGGGCCTCACCAATTCAAAATATAATCATTGCAGAAGAAATTTATTTTGAAGCACCTATGGAAAAATTTGAATAAGCAAAGGAATATTATATTTAAGAACAGCTTTCTTGGTTTCCATGGACACTTAAACAGTAGGCAGGCTTTCTCTAGTCACAATACAATTCTTCACCTTTATTAATGGTCCTATGATATAGGCAGGACAGGAATACCATGTCCATTTTGCAGACGAGAGAAGTGACACTTGGAAGCACAAAAAGTGGCTGAACCTAAAGTCACAATGTCAGTAAATAAGTGATCCAGGATTAGAACTCGATCATTTGTCATCTGTCTCAAATCATAGTGCCCCAGTGATCATATTAACTTGGAAATATTATTTCCAGTTCTAGATTCAGCCAAATTAGGATCACAAATGCCTTGACAACTGACCTTTAGCCTGTGCTTTCTTTTTAGCCTGTGCCCCAATAGGATGCATGGAAGACCTTGGGAAAGACAGCACAAAACTGCACTTGGCGAATTTTACTGCAACATACAAAAGACATTCCCCCCTGTCACCAAATGGCAAAACTCTTTGCCACACCACATCTTCCCCTTTATCAGGAGATATGAAGGTTTTATCAGAGAAAGCCATTCTCCAATCATGGACAGATAATGAGCGATCCATTCTTCATGATGGTACTAACTTTCAGGAACACAACTCTTACGGCAGAAATTCTCTGGAAGATAATTCTTGGGTATTCCCAAGCCCTCCTAAATCAAGTGAGACAGCATTTGGGGAAACTAAAAATAAAACTTTGCCTTTATCCAACCTGCCACCACTGCATTACTTGGATCAACATAATCAAAACTGCCTTTATAAGAATTAATTCTGAAGAGATTTCAGGATTTGGTCATGAGGTTACTGTTATCTCCTTCAGTGGCTCTCAAGAAATTACCTAACTGAAAGCAGATTTTGAATAAACTTGCAGAGTTATTCAGTATATACATTTGCACATACTGTTCTCCACATCATGTATCAATTTTCCAGTATGAAAGAGCACCCTCCAGCTCCATGTTCTAAGAATCAGATGTAAGCTACTAATTAATAAACTTAAGGTGTTTCAAAGAAACGATTCTACCTTTGATAGTAATTGTAAATAACTGCCTCTCATGTAAAGGATGGAATTAAAATTTTTTAGGACATGGTTTTATATAGCATGTGAAATGCCTAAATATCTGTTCATAAAAATAAGAGGCCATGAATATGTGAGAAAAATTGTAAGTTGCTTTAATTTGCATAAAAGACAAATGGCAAAGTGAATAGGTTCTATTTGTAGTGACCTTAAAGATGAAAATTATAGTTGAATAATATAGGTTATTCCATCTGCATATGCTATTGTGTTTCAAAGTTTAAGACTCAGTAACATTGTGATTAAAAAATGGTTTCAAGACTTGAAATAACCTGCTCATTGAAACCAACTTTGTCCCATACGTCCTTCAAATCCTAACTGAAAAAAGTGATGAAATAGTTGAAAACCTATGTGGTGTGTGAACTATTTTAATACCTCATTATCCAATTAGAAGTAGAAAGAGCATCACACAGGTTGCAGTCTAATCTGTGCCTTCAGTGGTCCATAATAAAAAGCTAAATATGTAACCGGATAAAGTCATTTTCTTCAAAGGGTCTATACCTGCTTGTTATGTACAGCGACTTATAAATTGTTAGACTTTGTTTTGAAATGTAAGAGTGACTTTTGATTAACCACATTAAGAATTTTAGTTCTGTAAACCAAATTCTGTGCTGTATTGATATAGTCTGATCACTGAATGTCCCCAAACTTTTTGATTCTAAGTGGCCTATCATTTATCAACAAAGATATAACAAGGATGGCTTCACATGGAAATCTGTCTAAATTCTTTCAGGGTGGTGGTATTAACATTGTAATATAATGTATTAGTTGGCTTATACATCTTTTGCCTCAGATAAACTGTTTCATGTAGGAGACCTTTATCCTTTTTGATAGACAGTTTCAAATATCTTGAACTCAAAAGAATATCTCAGATGTCTTCTATATTAACTGAATAGCATACATACATAAACAGTGTTCACTGGTCACAGATATTTTTGTCTTTCTATTATCTTACTCACTTATTCAGGCTTGTCTGTGATTAATGGAATTGGTGTCAGATGCTGGAATTTATTCTGACCAATGAACACAGCTGACTCCAGGGAGTACAATCTCCTGCCAAGTAATAGAACAAAACCCAATATGCATAAAACAAATACAAGACTCCAGGCTTTAGCTAAAGGAAGCAACTACCTGTGTAATAACAAAGCAGCAGAAACTATTTCTCATGTGGCTGCATAGGCTGTATATTATATCTCATCTCTAACGTAGCTTACTGGTTTGCCTTTTGTAAAACCAAGGTTGGAAACTTTCCTTTGTAAAGAAGTCGTATGAGATAATGGCTTGATTAATGTTTTGAATAATGCCAAGAAATTGTTTAATTAAAATAAATTATTTTTGTTTGAAATTGAAGTGAACGTGAAATATTGTCCTTGCCTATATATTCCAGGGTCAGGTACTAATTATCAGTTGTTAATTTGATTCACGTTACAGGCATTTATCTTGTTAAACCGACTTCTTTTGAGTGGAAAAAAATGTTCTTCCATCTGAACAACAGGGTAGCTGTCAAACAGGTATGCCAGAAATCCGAGGTTGATGTTCTTTACAGTTTAAAGTGCTAAATAAATGATGGGTAAGACTTGAACCAAAAAATTTACCCAGCCATAAATTTTAAAACATACACTTTATGATCATCTCCGTTCTATGGAAGATTCAAAGAGAAATGAGAAGGGCCCATCTGTAGTTTATTATCTACTTAAGATGGAAAATTTTATGTCAACTTCTTTCATACCACTTGAAACTTGCTCCAAAGGGCTTCCCTCGAAAATTTCCTTGATCTTCATATTTTTATGATAACTCAGTTTACATTTACATAGAATGAAGACAGGTAGCAACAAAAAGACACTTACTCCCTCCTCTTCATCTCCTATGAGCAAAAATAAAATTTGTGTCTTCTCTAATAGGAAACTGAGGTTCTGCCAAAATGGAACCTAATTCCTACATAGAGCAGGGACATACCTATGGGGAAAATGAGAAAACCAAGTAAGTAGGGAAGAGTTCAAACTTCAAAAACTAAGACTGAATTGTAGGAAAACAGTAATGATCTAATCCAGAAAGGACTTGGGTCAAGGTGGACATTCAGGGGAAGAAAATCTGTGCATTCTTAACAATAATACCAGCCAGCGATATGAATGAGCAAGCAGAACAACTGAGGCAGCTGTACTCGTGGGCGAAGCAGACCAGTGTGCTGGCTAGGCCTGGATATTCTGATAGCTGTAATCAATGGTACAGTTCCTGACAGGGAGGAACACATTTACAAAACCTACTGTCCAGCGCCTATGGGGAAAGTGACATCTACATAAATGAATTTCCCACATAAAATTGAAGGTGGTTTCTCTGATTCTCATCCAAATTATAAATTAGCCACAGGTTATATATTTCACTAGCTTCCTAAAGTAACTATTTGCTTTTTCTTCATTTGCATCATTTAAAACCAAGAATTAAGGTCCTGTGCTCTAGCAAATGTACAATACCAAAAGACCAACAGAAGCATATAGGCCTGTTTACCCCTATGATTTGTGATCTCTAGGTTTCTATATTTGCTTTGCTTTGGTCTGTTCTAGTAATCTTCCTTTTGATCTGTGGCCTGGGAAAATGTGGTTTCTTTGGGTTTCAAATAAGAGTAAAATAGTTCTTTGAGCGATTGTCTTAAGTAAAGTATAGAATTTGAACATTGGTTCTTCAGGGTCCTATCTGCTTAAAACTAAGTCCTTTAAAAAAAAATCTCAGCTCTATTTCATGGGACTGGGGCCAAAGTTAAATCTTGTCCTAGTAGGCAGTACTTTCTATTTGTGATTTTAATGAGAACTATGTAAGTATATATAAATTTTACTTACTTGGAAACTGGTTGCAGTGGCTACAGTGAACGGAGTTCATGGAAGAAAAAAGAGCAACTTTTAATATAAAAGTTCAACCTGGGACCAAATTACTGCACTCAGACAGTCGTTTTAGACTAGCTCCTGAAATCATTAAATTATTTTCAGTAGCCAAACAGGTCAAGGATAATAATTCAACTTTAGGAAATTTTCCATCAAATATTAAGTAAAATTAATTCATGTATAAGTACTTCTTCATCTATGTTTCCAAATAATCCTTTACTACTACTACTAACAATAACCCTGGCACTGTCCTGCACACTCTACTTACCTTCAGTAACCCTCACAATGAGAATTACTTCCCTGGTTGAATAACTAGTAAGTGACATAACCAGGAAGGATTCTGGTTCGTAACTATTCTGCTATACCGCCTCGTTATTAACACCTTTGACAGCTCCTGCTTTCCTTTGGTTACTTCTGGTCTCTGTGATTAGCCACTGGAAGGGAGTAATATCAAGTCTATACAGAACCCTAAAAATCACTGTTAGATTATCACTGTTAGTGGAAAAACTTACAAAAAAATCCATAATGACCAGGCAGACCATATCCCAGTTCATTTTTTTACTCCTCCCATCCCATTTGATAAATTTAACTTTGAAATTAAAAAAAAATCTTTATTTCAGATAATATTTCCATCATTTAGGATAAAGCAAACACTTCCTTGAGTCCAGTATTTCAGGGGATAATGATTTCCATGAATATCAGAGCTCTTGAGTATCGCTGAATATTTGCCTACATGCTTGTGGGAAGCTTCTGTAGCCTTTTCTTGGTAGGAATTCCAGTTTTTCTGAATTCTTCCCTTTCCTTCAGGTATTCCATTTTGCATTCTTCATAAAAGGCTGGATCATTATAACTAAAAAAAGGAAATGAATATCTCCTTTTAAAATGAGGTTTCGCAAGCATTTAATGTAAGCTTACTTTAAATAATATTCAGACATTTCATCAGGTATAATCTTTAGGAACAGATTTTAAGAAATGGTCATAAATACAGTGTAAACATTAGGTTATCAAACTCGTTCATTTTTGAAAGGCACCGTCCCGGGACAGAGCAATGAGAAGCACAGTACCCATCCTCAGAAGGCCATGGTGTTCGGAGCACATGAGTAAAGGCTGTGCCACAAGCATACAAAGTGCCGTGCCAGAGCGCAAAGGTGAGGAAAACCTGATGCACGAAGAACTGCAAGTAAGTTAGTGTCCTTGCAGCAGATCATGCACGTAAGAGACAGGGCCTGGGATGAAGCCAGACTGGGCAAAGGCCGCATCACGAAGGTCATTTTATGCCATACCAAGAAGTTGAAGTCTATCCTGAAGGCGGTGGGCCACTATTAACAGAAGAACTTGAAGATCAGTTTTGTGTCTTAGATCACTCTGACAGCATGTGACAGGCCAAAAGGGGGCAGCAAGGTTAGAGGCAGGATGCCTGTAAGGTAAGTAAACTGTTCAACTAATCTAGCCAAGGATGATGAGGGAGGGCCCTAAGCTAAAGGAGGAGCAGTTGTGATGAAAAGGACGAAATGGATCTGGGGGAGATTTAGGAAATAAAATCAACAGGAAATAACCGTTTAGAGTTAGGAGACAAGGAAAATTCTAAACTCTAGACACACGATGTAGAAGGAAAAGGAGGGGAGTTCAGTTTTGGACCTGAAGAAAGTAGCAAAGAAATGTCATGACCGAAGGAAGTAACCAAAGTCATGGGTGCAAACAGCTTTTGCAGACCTAAGCATGAGAAGAGAACCGGGAGCCCACTTTCTAAAGGATTCAGTTCAAGAAGATAAGGATGAGAAGAAGTAAGAGATGTTGGGGGAACAGTAAAGAGCGTAAGAGAAGCCAGGTAGAAGAGAGTTTTAAGGGGCTTCTGGAGAGGGAGGTCAAGTGAAAGAAAAAGGACTGAAACGCTAGTCACTGGATCTGGCTACCGTGAATCCACTAGAACCTTTAGGAGAAGCAGTCTCAGTGGAAGGGGGCAGAAGTCAGACAGCAGTTTACTGAAGAATGAATGAAGACGCGGGTAGAAATAAAAGCAACCACTTATGTTTCAAGATGTCGCTACAACAAGAGGAGAGAGGGCGGTGGTTGCTTACCTTCATTTCGTGGAATGTCAACAGTAAATAAAGCAGAGCACTTTCTTATTCAAAGATGAAGAAACACAGTGTGTTGAAAATTGAGGTCAAGTAAAATCCTTTACTCCATTTAGCAAATGTCATAACCCTCTTTTGTTTCCTTCACTGCTTTTCTCTCTTCTAAAGAGATGCAGCCTCCTCCAACCCCTCCCAGCCCCTTCCCCAGAACAGACTAGAACCTCTTATTTTTTCCTATTTCCAGGGGGTAAAAGGAAGGATATTTAAATAATATTCAGATAACAAAAGCTAACAAATACAATAAAAAAGGAGCTACCACTGATTGACTCCCCACTATGTGCCAGGCACTGTTGTAGTGAATTTACATACAGTTCCTCACAATCACTGCACCAGGAATAATTTCCTGTCTTCTATGAGGAACCTGCCCAAGGCTGTACCACTAGCTAAGCTTTGGCTGGTCCAGAAGGTCAGCCCCACTGCCCTCTCCACAGCCCGCGCTCCTGCCCTTCTGCTCTAGTGATGCCCATCTGGGAGAGAGGGATAATACGGCAAATTAAGAACAAGTTATTATGACAAACTGAGGTGTAAAAATTCTTTAATATATAAAAAAAGCATTCAACAAATCCAGTCACAAAGAAGTTTAACCAGTTCATCGATCCATCACGCATCTCTTAGGAGCATGAGGAACAAAACTGGAAGAAAAGTAAGTCATAGAAGGAACTCTTACCCCTCTATGATGAAGTGCTTAGTGCAGGTCCTGGCCCATAAATAAGGGTGTGTTTCCTCGTCTATAAATGCAGACATTAGTTTAACTTCCCAAGTCTCCTACCTACAGAATTTTTTTTTAAGTTTATAAATTTTAAATTTCTGTGTACATTATTTGCTATCAATGAAAACAGGGGCACCTGGGTGGCTCAGTCCATTAAGCGTCCCATCCGGTCATGACCTCGCAGTTCGTGAGTTCGAACCCCACATCGAGCTCTGAACTGATGGTGCAGAACCTGCTTGGGATTCTCTGTGCCCCTCCCCTCCCCACATTCTTCCTCTCTCTCAAAATAAATAAACATTAAAAAAAAAAATAATTGATTCAGATAATCACTACTTTTTATCTAATTCCCTAATAAGGAAGTATCAAACCATGCGGACCTATATGTTTCACAGGCTAGAGGAGCACAGTTAGAGAAGGAAATATAAGGGATAACCAAAACCACGACCTCACAGCTATCAATGAACAATACGAAAGTATTCTGCAATACTGTGAATAATGTAGATAATGAAATGTGTGGGGAGATACGGCAGAAAGCACTTGCATGCAAAGAACCTGCAAAGTTTTCCTTTAATATTCAACTAAATGTCAGTGAATGTATTTAAGACTTATTTTTAAATCGATTAATCTCAAAAATCAAAATTTACCTTTGTATCCTTCATTTGATGTAGTGCAACTTTCCTAGGAATTAAATTATATTAATCCCCCAAATCACCAGGCCGACAAATCATCTAATTCAGTACATTTTCATTAGAGGAGACAAATATAAACCCATCTGTAATATATTCTATAGATCAACTGTTCACGAAAAGGAATTTGGTAAGTCATGTGAAAAATCCTGTATTTTTGTTCGCGGATCTCATATTTTTAATCAGATACAATGTTGACACATAACTTGACAAGACCTTTCCTAAATACGTTGCTTAGTATGTAACAAACTGAAATCTCAGACTCAGCTAACAATACCAAAGATGTGATGGGGCTAGTAAAGGACCTATTACATGTAATGAGTTAAATAACACACTCTTACCTACTACATACGTCACACACATACACACACAGAGAAGCATAAACAATGGGGTGATGACTTACTGAGCAGTTAGACATTCTTTCAATGCAGAATTTTCTTTTCGGCATTTTACTACCATAAGGATTCCAGAGTCCTTGCAACATTTGGTAAAATCTGAAAAAATGTGGAAAGAACAAAACAGCCTGCAGTTACATCAACACAATTTTCAACAGCTCTAAAATATTCATCCACTTAACATCCGTTACCTAGATTGTGCCTGGCACACGGCACACCCTCCACAAAAGACACACACATGAATAAAAGGCAGAACCGGACGAGTGACGTTAACTCTGCAAGAATAAAGAAGGAACTCTGAAAGGGCGGAGAGAGGACCTCTGAGGAGGCGTCATGGAGAGAGAAGGGACGGAGAGAATAAGGGAGACTTCTAACAGAAATAGGGGATCTTTCACAAGAAATGAGTAAGGAGGGTAAAAGGGAAGCCGTTTCCAGACACGGGCATCTGGCGTCTAGTTTCGCGTGTCTTCGATGGCATCAAGGCACCCCCTTTAAGACAAAGCTGCCACGGTGCCTTGACTTCTGATGACAGAACTCCCACTCCATTCCCAAGGCAACTCTTAGACGCCCCTGAAAATTCAAACGGCTTTCTGTCAAATTTCCATTCTAGCAGTTTGCCTTTTAGATTGTACTGGTCCCTCGGTATCCTGCCTTCTCAGCACTGCCAACCCAGAAGAGCCTGGTGCCATAATCCGGTTTGCTTTGGGTCGGACTCGGTCCGACCTCCCTCCTGCCACAGGACCACGTGCCGTGCCGCAGCTACTCCTGACTATCCTGGTCCTTCCGCCTGTCCACCGGCTGCTCTAGTTTCAGCTCTGCCATCTCCAACCTGCTGCAAGTAACCAACCATGTCAGACTTAAATACGAGATCATCCTCACAAAGAAGCTGTAGGTAAAACAGTGTTTTCTGAGTATCTTTTATAACCCCTTTAATGCAAAGTTAGCAAGAATGCTCTCTTTTCTTGAGCTATGCCTTACCCTCCTAGTGCCTAAAGAATAGAATTTATAATGATCTCAAAGCAAGCAGGTAATTCAGGCGTCTCCATGAAGACACATAACATGTAATAAAATATTTTCAAGCCGCAAGCAAACTGGAAATAACTGAGATTTATGAAATGTATAAAAAAAACTCACGAGAGGGGCTGTGCTGGGATAAGAGTCCCAGAACACAGACATTTGTATCTACGCGAAGCGTCACAGCACGCTCTGAAGGATATGTGGCAGGATAGGAACAATGACAACAGATGCAGGAAATGACTTTAATTCAAATAGTTTCATGTGTGCGATCCCATGAAACTGTGGGTGACACGCAGTGACACTCCACATCAAAGACACACACGATTAGCTTCCTTTAGCTGCTTGTTCTCTACCCTTGGCAATCCCACCGGTGGCCTTCTGGCTCCTGAACCCAGCCAGGTATCGTGTTTATTTCAACTACAAATATTCTTGTTCCTCTCTGTGCACATGAGCTGAGCTCATGAGCCACATCAGACCAAGGGAATTTCCTTTGTGCTCTCTGACTAAAGACTCCCTACAACTCAAAAGGCAAATCAGACTCACAATCAGCTCATTATTAGTGGTGAACCTGAGGGGTGGCTACATGGCTATCAAAAAGTTCATTAACTTCCACTCTGGAATGTCATTAGCATCCCTACATGTAAATTCTCTACTCACATTATGATACTAAGATCTACCTTTCTATAAGTAACGGTTATGATTCCAGATAAGAACTAAGACCTGGGAAATCCTCAAAGGGAATGTGTGTACACAGAAGTGACTAAATCTGGGTAAGGGATTCTTGAAGGGAATTGCCATGCTCCATGGTGAAGAACCATGAGCTTATTCCTCTCCATCACCCAACCTTGGTATAAAGGCACTAGACCAGACCAGTTCATGCTTCTGGATAATGTCTAGAAGAAATATCATTAGCATCCTGAATTTGCCTAATGAAAATATGCTAGCTGATCAAAACCGTCCTTTTCTGGAAAACACAAACACAATGGCTATTAAAAAGCCCACTTTCTGGGTTATAACAGACCCAATACTTTTACATTTGATAGATTCAAAACAGAATACTTAGACACTGTATTGTTTTCAGATGCATTTTCCCTAATATGAATAAAAATGTTCTTAGTAAGGAATTGATGCAAGATATCATTTATGTGTTCTGACCACAATAAAGACACAGTCTATATATTTTCACACTTGTCCAAATCTCTTCAGGAATAACTGTGACTGGCCTAAAGCCTCAAGCTGTTTGTGAGGTTTTTGTCACTTGTTTGGCAACAAGATTTTAATGAGGATCTTTCATACCGTATTAGCATACACTCATATAATAATGATGTTGCGAATCCTGCTAACTGAATGGTACTCTAAGACAATTTAAATTCTTTGTCTTTCAGTGTTATGTTAAATGTTACAAAGTTTGTATGCCTATATATAATTTAACATTAATTACCAGTAAAGATTATCAAAATAAAATTTCATTTATTTAAGTACATCTGTAGGAAATACAAATGAAAATCCGTAAACAGTAAGAACAGAGAGATTGCTAAAAGAGTTATTTCAAAATTTAAAGAAAGGTACTTTTAAAGATAACATTCCAGACTTTTTTCTTAAAAATGTCAAGAACATGGGGTGCCTGGGTGGCTCAGTCAATTCAGCGTCCGACTTCGGCTCAGGTCATAATCTGGTGGTTCATGAGTTCAAGCCCCACGTTGGGCTCTGTGCTGACAGTTCAGAGCCTGCAGCCTGCTTCAGATTCTGTGTCTCCCCCTCTTCCTCACTGCCACTCCCCCACTCAGAGACACTCTGTGTCTCTCTTAAAAATAAATATTAAAAAAGAATGTCAAGAACATGATATCTATTCTTCTCAAACTATTCCAAAAAATAGAAGAGGAAGGAAAACTTGTAAATTCATGATACAAAACCAGTATTACCCTGATGCCAAAACCAGAGAAAAAACACTACAAAAAAGGAAAACTACGGGCCATTATCTCTGATGAACATAGATGCAAAAATCCTGAAAAAAAAAATATATATATAAGTAAACCAATTTCAACAATACATTTAAAAATGCACTACAATCGAGATTTATTCCAAAGATACAAGAGTGGGTCATTACTCACAAATCAATCAATGTGATTTTAATTAATTAATGTGACATTAACAAGACAAAGGGATCAAAAACCATATGATCATCTCAACAGATGCAGAAAAAGCATGTGACAAAATGCAACATCTGTTTATAATAAAACCTCTCAACAAAGTTCAGAGGGATCGCACCTCAACATACTAAGGTGACACATGAAAAACCCATGGCTAGCATCATACTCAATGGTGAAAAACTAAGAGCTTTTCCTCTACCATCAGGAAGAAGGCAAGGATGTCCAGTCTCACTGCTTTTTTTCAACACAGTACTGGAAGTCCTAGCTGTAGTAATCAGACAAGAAAAAGAAATAAAAGGCATCCAAATCAGGAAGGAAGAATAAAACGGTCACTATTTGCAGATGACATGATGTTATATATAGAAGACCCTAAATTCTCCACCAAAAAACTGTTAGAATTAATAAACTGATTCAGTAAACTTGCAGGATACAAAACTAACACATAGAAATTGGCTGGGTTTCTATCCACTGATAATGATTTAACAGAAAGAGAAATTAAAAGAATCCCACTTACAACTGCACCAAAAAGAACAAAATATTTAGGAATAAACTTAACCAAGCAGGTGAAAGACTTGTAACCTGAAAATCATAAAACACTGATGAAAGAAACTGAAGACGACACAAACGAATGGAAAGATATCCCATGCTCATGAACTGGAAGAACAAATATTGTTATAATACCCATACTACACAAAGCAACCTACAGATTTCATGAAAACCCTACCAAAATACCAACAGCATTTTTCACAGAATGAGAACAAATAACCTTAATACTGATACAGAACCACAAAAGAACCTGAACAGACAAAGCAATCTTGAGAAAGAATAACAAAGCTAGATCACAATTCCAGATTTAAAGATATGCTATAATTATAAGCTTTAATAATCAAAACACTATGGTATGGGCAGAAAAACATAGATGAATTAAACAGAACAGAGAGCCCAGAAATAAATCCACACTTATACGGTCAATTAATCTTTGACAAAAGAGGCAAGAATATGCAATGGGAAAAAGACAGTCTCTTCAACAAATGATGCTGGGAAGACTGGACAGCTACATGCAAAAGGATGAAACTGGACCACTTTCTTACACCATACACAAAAATAAACTCAAAATGGATGACTAAAGACCTCAATGTGAGACCTCAAACCATAGAACTTCTAGAAGAAAACATCAGCAGTAATCTCTTTGACATCAGCCTTGGCAACATTGTTTTTAGATATCTCTCCTGAGGCAAGGGAGACAAAAGCAAAAATAAACTATTGGGACTACATCAAAATAAAAAGCTTTTGCACAGCAAAGGAGACCATGAACAGAATGAGAAGGCAACCTATTGAATGGGAGAAGATATTTGCAAAAATCTACTATTTAAAAGAAATTAAAAAGCTTAAGGGGAATACTCAAGATTTATTATCTCTATTTATTAGAATATAAATTAATGGCAATAAGATGTGATTCCAACAAAAAGCATTTAGTATGTAACACTTGGAACAGAGATGACTTCTACTTATGGAAAGCCAAAGGACAATGACACATAAATGACACATATGACCCTGTCCAGGGTCTACAATGGTTCCTGGAGATGTTCTGGGGAGGACTGTAGAATAGGAAGATTCGAAGCTCATGTTGTCCCACGGATACAACTAGATAACATTCACATCAGTATAAAAGACCCAGAAAATGTCCCCAAGACTGGCAGAACAAACCGCACACTGAAGTGTAGAGAAGAGCCCACCTCAAAGAGGGTAGGAAGTGTGAAGACACAGTCAGGAACTAAATGGACTTGTGGGACTGTCCATTGGAGGGAGGGATGCCAGGGTTATGGGAAGGGAAAAGAAACAAACTCTTACACTGGGGATCCCACATGGGAAAGAAAAATCCCCATAACATTTGGCTTTGAAAACCAAAGGGGTCAAATTTCATGAGTTCTTAGAATTAGCAGAGCTTAACACCAGGAATATTAAAAATCAGCAGGTTCAAGCTCTGGGAGAGCTGAGAGGGCAAGAGAAAACGGAGTCCCTCATCCTTAAAGAGACAGTACAACAAAGAGCCCTTAGAGATGCAGCATGGAAGCAGAAGTTTGAAAATTGGGGCATAGAGAAGGGAGAGTTATGTCACTCATCTCGGAGCCTGTCCTGGAGGGACACAGATGGCTGGGGGACTCCTCCAGGGACAAAGGAACTGGTAGAACCATTTCCCTCCCCCCATCACCTAAAATAAACACACGGCCACCTGTGAGAACGAGCCTGGCACACCACTGGCCACCTAACTCGCTACTAGTATGCCATCCCCCCTCCCGCTAGAGCAAGCTTCTGCAGAGCTGCTCCCTCCAAAGCTCTTGGCTGGAACCCATCCAAAGCAGTACCACAAGCTCCAACTGTGTAAGCAGCTGTGACAGGGGCCAGTAACACTCCAAAGGGACTCCTGTCCTGGGGAGAGGGGAAGATAACCACACACACTAGTCCAAATGCGACTCCAGCAGTGGGGTGGGGGCAGGCAGGAGTCTGACTGCAGGTCCCACCCACCCACCAAAAGATTCTCAGGGGCAACACAGGGAAAGCACCCTGCAGTTGGTGCTACTGTATCTCTGACAGACGCCTGTTCTGACTCAACTCAAGTCCAAGGTGGCCCCCGACTGGCCCATGAACACCACAGGGACCAAACCCTGTCCACAACAGGCAAAGAGAGCTACTGCAGACAAATGAACCGAAGGAAAAGGGGCCAAACCGTAACACCAGGGTGCACGCGACACACACAGGAGACACCCCTGAAGTGCCAGGTTGTGGTGAACAGGGGATGCCGCACTGCAGGGCACTACAGGACCTCCTATTCATTAGGCCATTACTTTCAAGAGCTGGAAACATAGCTGAGTTTCCTGACACACAGAAACAGAGTTAGACACACTGAGGACAAAGGAAAATGTCCCAAATGAAGGAACAAAATCACAGCAAGATACCTAAGGGAAATGGAGAAAAGTAACATGGCTGATAGAGAACTTAAAGTAATAAATCATGAAAATACTCACTGGACTTGAGAAAAGAGTAGAAGACCTCAGTAAGACCCTTAACAAAGAGACAGAAAACATAAAAAAGAATCATTCAGAGATGAAGACCTCAATAAATGAAATTAAAGATAAGAATAAATCATAGACTAAAGGAAGCAGAAGAGTAAATCAGTAACCTAGAGGACAGACTAATGGAAAGCAATCAAGCTGAGCAGGTTGAGAGAAAAAAAAAAAAAAAACAGAATGAAAAGAGACTTAGGGAATTCAGTGACACCATCAAATATAGTAACATCCACATTATAGGGATATCAGAAAGGTAAGTGAAAGAAAAGGGGGCAGAAAATATACTTGAAGAAGTAATAGCTGAAAATTTCCCAAATATGGGGAAGGAAACAAATCTAGGTTGAGGTCGCACAGAGTGCCCCCCCAACAAAATTGACCCAAGGAATTCTGCAACAAGACACAGAATAATTAAAATGGCAAGAAGCAGTAATGAAGAGAGAATTTTAAAAGCACCAAGAGAAAACAAAACAGTTACATACAAAGGCAACCCCATAAGGCTATCAGCTATTTTTTTAGCAGAAACTTTGCAGGCCAGAAGGGAGTGCCATGATATTCAAAGTGCTGAAAGGAAAAAAACCCTGCAGCCGAGATTACTCTATCCAGCAAAGCTATCATTCAGCAAAGAAGGAGAGATAAAGAGTTTCCCAAACAAAGTTAAAGGAATTCATTACCACTAAACCAGCCATACAAGAAATATTAATGGGGACTCCTTGAGTGGAAAGAAAATACCATAAGCAGGAATAAGAAAAGTAGAGGGCACAGAAGCACCTGGGTGGCTCAGTTAGTTGAGCATTGGACTCTTGATTTCAGCTCAGATCATGAAGCCACGGTTGTAGGATTGAGCCCCACCATGTCATGCTCCATACTAAGCATGGAGCCTGCTTACAATTCTCATTCCCTATGTCCTTCTCCCTTGCTCATGTGCTCATTCTCTCTCTCTAAAAAAAAAAAAAAAAAAAAAAAGTTAAAAAAGAAGGAAAAGAAAAGTAGAGAGCACAAAAGCAGTAAAAATACTGCTTTTTTTGTGAGTCAAGGGACTCACAAAATAAAAGGATGTAAAGTATGAAAGCATTTACCTAAATGTGGAGGGGAGAGGTATAAAGAATGAGTTCAAACTCAAGCAACCATAAACTTAATATAGCATATGTTAAGATGTTAGATACATCTTAATATAGCATATAGCAGAAGATGTTATACACAAGCCCCAAATCAAAAACCAGTATAAGGCAAAAAATAGAGAGAAAGGAATCTAAATATAATACTAAAGAAAGCCAAATAACCGTGAGAAAGCAAGGGAAGACTGGAACAAAGAACTACAAAAACAACCATAAAATAAGTAACAAAACAGCAATAAGTACATACCTATAAATAATTACTTTGAATGTAAGTGGACTAAAGGCTCCAAAGACAGAGGGTGATGGACTGGATAAAAAAACAAGACCCATATACAAGACCCTTATTTCAGATCTAAAGACACATGCAAATTGAAAGTGAAGAAACAGAGAAGCATTTATCATGCAAATGGATGTGAAAGGAAGTCAGAGTAGCAATACTTCTATCAGACAAAATGGACATTAAACAAAGACTGTAATAAGAGACTAAAAAGGACATTAATCACAAAGGGGACAATTCAACAAGAAGATATAACAATTGTAAATATTCATGCACTTAACATGGGAAGACCCAAATACATAAAAGTTAATAATATAAAGGAATTAATCAATAGTAATACAATAATAGTAGGGGACTTTAATGCCCCACTTACTTCAATGGACAGATCATCCAAACAGAAAATCAACAAGGAAACAGTGGCTTTGAATGATAACATTAGACCAGGCAGGCCTAACAGATGTATTCAGAATACAGCAGAATACACATTCTTCTCAGGTGCACATGGAATATTCTCCAGAAGAGAGCAAATATTAGGCCACAAAACAAGTCTCAACAAATCCAAGAAGACTGAAGTCATACCATGCGTCTCTTCTGACTACAATGCTATGAAACTAGAAACAAACTTCAAGCAACAATCTGAAAAGAGTAGAGATAAATGGAGATTAAGTTGCATATTACTAAACAATGAATGGGTCAACCTAGAAATCAAGGAAGAATTCAAAAAAACGTATGGAGACAAATGAAAACCAACAGTTCAAAATCTTTAGAATGCAGCAAAAGTGGTTCTAAGAGGGAAGTTTGTAGCAATACGGGCCTAACTCAAGAAGCAAGAAAAATAAACAACTTGTTAATACATCTTAAGGAGCTAGAAAAAGAACAAAATCCAAAACCGGTAGAAGGAAAGATATAATAAAGATTAGAATACAAATAAATGAAATGGAAACTAAAACAAACAATAGAACAGATCAATGAAACCAGGAGGTGGTTCTTTGAAAAGAACTGATAAAACTTTAGCCAGATTCATCAAAAAAAAAAAAAAAAAAAAAAGAGAGAGAGAGCACTGGGGCACCTGGGTGGCTCAGTCAGTTAAGTGTCTGACTTCAACTCAGGTCATGATCTCGTAGTTCATGGGTTTGAGCCACGCACTGGGCTCTGTGCTGGTGTTGCAGAGTCTACGTGGGATTCTCTCTCTCCCCACCACCTCTCTCTCTGCCCCTTCCCCACCTGCGTGCTCTCTTGAAATTAATAAACTTAAAGAAAAATACTCAAATAAAATCAGAAAAGAGAAGAAATAACAACCAATACCACAGAAATACAAATAAGACAGTATTATGAAAAATTATATGGCAACAAACTGGACAACCTAGAAGAAATAGAGAAATTCCTAGTCATCTATAACCTACAAGGAAGAAATAGAAAATTTGAACAGACTGACTACCAGTAATGAAATGGAATCACTAATCAAAAAACTCCCAATAAACAAAAGTCCAGGACCATACAGCTTCATGGGTAAATTTTACCAAACATTTAAAGAAGAGTTAATACCTATTCTTCTCAAACTATTACAAAAAATGGAAAAGGAAAGAAAGCTTCCAAATTCATTCTGTGAGGCCAGCATCACCCTGATATCAAAACCAGATAAAGACACTACCCCCAAAAAAGGGAACTACAGGCCAATACCTCTGATGAACATAGATGCAAAAATGCTCAACAAAATATTAGTAAACTGAATCCAACAATACATTTAACAAATCACTCACCAGGATCAAGTGGGATTTATTCCTGAGATGTAAGGGTGGCTCAATATTTGCAAATCAATCAATGTGATACCTCACATCAATAGGAGAAAGGATAAAAACAATATGATCATCAATAGATGCAGAAAAAAGCATCTGGCAAAATACAACATTCATTCATGACAACTCTCAACAAAGTAGATTTAGAGGAAATATACCTCAATATTATAAAGGCCATATATGAAAAACCTACAGCTAATATATATATATATATATATATATATATATATATATTTTTTTTTAATGTTTATTTTTGAGAGAGAAAAACAGAGCACAAGTGGGGCTGGGGCAGAGAGAGGGGGAATCAGAAGCAGGCTCCAGGCCTGCTGTCAGCACACAGCCTGACACAGGGCTCAAACTCACAAACCATGAGATCACGACCTGAGCCAAAGTTGGACACTTAACTGACTGAGCCACCCAGGCGTCCCAAGCTAACATCTTATTCACAGTGCAAAACTGACAGCTTTTCCCCTAAGATCAGGAACAAGACAAGGATGTCCACTCTCACCATTTTTATTCGACATAGTACTGGAAGTCCTATCTGCAGCAATCAGAAAAGAAAAAGGAATAAAAGGCATCCAAATCAGTATGGAAGAAGTAAAACATTCACTATTTGCAGATGACATGATACTATATATAGAAAACCCTTAATACTCCCCCCAAAATCTTACTGGTAACTGAGTTCAGCAAGGTCACAGGACACAAAATCAATTTAAAGAAGTCTGTTGCATTTCTATACACTAATAATGAAGGAGCTAACAGAGCAAATAAGAAAACAATCCCATTTGCATCTACACCAAAAACTATAAACCCTGAAAGCTATAAAACACTGATGAAAGAAATTGAAGACAGAAACAAATGGAAAGACATCCTATGCTCACAGATTGGGAAAACAAACATTGTTAAAATGTCTGTACTACCCAAAGCCATCTACAGATTTTACACAATCTCTGTGAAAATACCAACAGCATTTTTCACACAATCCTAAAATTTGTATGAAACCACAAAAGGCCCCAAACAACCAAAGCTATCTTGAAAAAGAAAACAAAACCATGTGCCACAATCCCAGATTTCAATTTATACTGCAAAGCCGTAGTAATCAAAACAGTATGGCTCTGGCATAAAAATAAACATACAGACCAAAGGAAGAGAATAGAGAGCCCAGAAATAAACCCACACTCATACGGTCAATTAACCTTTGACAAAGCTGGAAAGAATATGCAATAGGAAAACGACAGTCTCTTCCACAAATGGTGTCAGAAAAACTGTACAGCAAGATGCAAAAGAATGAAAATGAACCACTTTCTTACACCATACACAAAAATAAACTCAAAATGGATTAAAGACCTGAAACCATAAAAATCCTAGAAGACAGCACAGGCAGTAATTTCTCTCACACTGGTTGTAGCTATGTTTTTCTGGATATGCCTCCTGAGGCAAGGGAAATAAAAGCAAAAATAAACTACTGAGACTATATCAAAATAAAAAGCTTCTGCACAGGAAAGGAAACAACCAACAAAACTAAAAGACAACCTACTGAATGGGAAATGATATTTGCAAATGACCTATCCAATAAAGGGTTAGTATTCAAAATATATAAAGAACTTCTACAACTCAACACCAACAAAACCCAAATAATCTGATTTAAAAATGGGCAGAAGACACGAACAGACATTTCTCCAAAGAAGACATACAGATAGCCACAAGACACAAGAAAAGATACTCAGCATTACTCATCATCAGGAAAATGCAATCAAAACTACAATGAGATATCACTGACACCTGTCAGAATGGCTAAAATCAAAAACTAAAGAAACAACACGTTGACAAGGATGTGGACAAAAAGGAACCCTCGTGCACTGCTGGTAGGAATGCAAACTGGTGCAGGCACAGTAGAAAACAGTATGGAGGTTCCTTCGAAGATTAAAAACAGAAAGACCATATGATCCATTAGTTGTACTACTGGGTGTTTACCCAAAAACTACATAAACACTAATCAGAAGGGATACATGCCCCCCTATGCTTACTACAGCATGATGTACAATAACCAAATTATGGAAGCAGCCCAAGTGCCTGTGGATAACTAAACAGATAAAGAAGATGTGGTGTGTGTACATACACACACACACACACACACACACACACACACACAGAGGAATATTATTTAGCCACAAAAAAGAATGAAATCTTGCCATTTGCAACAGCATGGATGAATCTAGAGAGTATATGCTATAGATTATAATGTTATACAAATAATATAATGAACAAAAAAGGTCAGAGAAAGAAAAATACCATATGAATTTGCTTGGATGTGGAATTTAAGAAACAAATTATCAAAGGTAAAGTGAGACAAACCAAAAAAACAGATTTTAACTCTAGAGAACAAACTGATGGTTATTGGCGGGGGGGGGGGGGGGGGGGAGGAGGGGTTGCAAAACAAGTGAAGGGCATTAAGAGTACACTTATCTTGACAAGCACCAAGCAATGTACAGAACTGTTGCTTCACTGTATTGTACCCCTGACATCAATAGAACACCATGTGTTGTCTACATTGGAATTAAAATTGTTTAAATTAAAAAATAAATTATGTATAAAGCTGTAAAAAATAAGTAAGCAATAAATAAATAGATACATAAAATGGTTCTTAACTCATTTCTCCACTAGAAGAAACTGATTTCAGGAAGCCGTTTGTTTTGTTTTCCCATTTTCCCATGTAACTTCCTAATTTTTTCCAAGGTATTTAAAGGTGTTAATAACAGCAATAAGAATAAAATGGTAATGGCAACTGAAATACACTGGTTATTTATTACGTACCAGAAACTATGCCAAGGACATTTATTAGCTCGCTTGAATTTTATAGAAGCACCACTAGATAAGCACTATTCTTATGTTCATTTACCAGATGAGGAAACTGACCTTTACGTTGATGTCACATTTCCAAGATCATAGAGCTTGGCACAGAGCTTGGCATAGAGCTTGGACCAGGCCTTTACTAGTTCCGGAAAAATACCCGTAACTACTGTCAAATCTCACTTACTCCTTCCATGATAAGAACACAGGAAAGATCTCCACACCTGGCTGAAATTTCCATGGTCACAAAACAGACTAAACCCAAGCCAGTCAGCTCACATGAGGTCACAACTGAGACCTGGGTGACGGGTGGCCCAGCACACCCCATCATCACCACACGAACAAATACAGTGCAGCTTGCTGCTCGGTTTTATGCTACTTAGCAATCACCTGAAATAAGGTAACATCAGATACCTTCCTCGCTCTCTGGCCCCACCCGTTTTCTAGAATTCCTATAAAATATAAATATTTAAAATGAGGATTTTGCACGTTAGAAAGTGGCTTCTCCGAAGGGAACCTCATGAAATGCTAAATTCGGTGTTCCAGAGTTTAAGCGCTACCAGAATTTGAAAGGTAGACATCAGCATAGCCTAGTGTTGCTGAGGAAAGCATCAAACCACCCCACCTTTGTAAAAAGACTGCATGTAGGAGGTGCTTTAAGTCTCCCCAGATCGCAGAATCCACGATCGTGAATAACAGCAGAGGTGGAGGCTTTAGGTGACAAAGCAAGAGAAAGAGGCGAATGAGCTTGGCTCGTACCATACATTTTTGTTACACGTTTCCTCTTTGCTCCCTCACAGCCTCCAACGTTAAAAGACCCGTTCATTAACAGGCACTGGTCAAAGCGGCTAACCAAGCGGCCCGCCTCTGATCACGGGTCCTTCTAGGCTCCCCTGCCCTCTCCTGGTGGACGCTCTGCCCTCTCCCTCCCCTAAGGAGAAGCAGGACCACACAAAAGTAGGATCAAATGCTTTTAATAACGCAAGCTATACAGGCAACAGACTAACCTCCCGTGCTTTTTCATTTTTGCTAGAGGTTTTACAGCCTCCTCTGGGGGGAGGAATATGAGCCACCAGTGGCCATTTACCACAATTCACGGAGGGTCCACGGAAGGATGAGCTGCCTTGTTCCAAACTTCTGGGACTGAAACGGTCAGAGTGGGGAGGACGTCACGGGCCACTTAATCTGAACTCTTACTCGATGCAGAAGATCCTTGTTAACCCATCTCTCTGTTTAAACACTGTGACAAAAAAGTCCTTATCTCCCAAGGTAGCCAGCTCCTGTGCGTGTGCATGTTGCATGCGTGTTGCAGGTGTGTGGCGTGTTGGGGGAAGGATTTATAGCCTGGGGGAAAACCCAGTAAATCTAATGCCGCTTCCTCATCAAATACTACAGGAAATAACATCCCTGTTGTTCCCTTGTCCTGGTTCAGAGCCAGTGTGAAAGCTGTTCCCTCCTCCTTATTGGACATCACTTCCAGATTACTGACAAAACGTGGTCACGCTCCTCATAATCTTCTGGTTTGTCAAATTTATTCATGTTTTTAACACCTTGCTTTGCTCCCAAAAGGATCTAAAAGAGCTCGGCGCCTCCCTTATAAAACAACATCTGTAAGGACGGTAGGTTTTTCAAATTCTAACACAGTAGGCAATTCAAATATGAAAATAACTATGGCTATGTCTTAACAAAAGTAAGTATGTATATAAATATATAACAAAAATCCTTTGAAGGGAGTCATTACAAGCATGACACATAGAAGCCATTCCCCACTCTGGTCTTCTCTTAGCTAAAGCCAAAAATATTTTTACCCAAGCAAAAAATAGCCTTTGACACCAGTGAAAGCCACTTATCAGCTTTCTTTTCCTCGAATACAGTCACATCAACAACCAAAGCAGAAACACTGTTCTGTGAAGTACTATGCAGCCACTAAAAGAAAGTACACTGATAGGGAATGATCTCTAGAACTCAAAACGCAAAACAGCTAAGGTGCAGCACCACACGGTAGAGCGTGTGACCATTTCTGTTTAGAATCCACACACATTTGCGTACGTGCGCATGTGTATGCATCTATATAGACAGATGTTTACACAGACACAAAATGGCTGTGGAATAGCAAGTAAGAAACTGGTCATCGTGGTTGCTTCAGAGGAGGAAAAGCGGGGATCGGGGGGCCAAGAAATAAAGACACACATCTGTACTGTGTTTGGGTAGTCTACACATGGGTCAACCTTCCAAAATGTAATTTAAAAAAAGCAAGCAAGCAAGCAATAGCTTTGGGTGGAGGAGTGGAGTCCAGCTTCGGCTTTGATGAGCAGCTTTGCTGAGCAGCATGAAAAACTACAATTCGTGCAACTTCCTTCTGAAGCAAGTGCTTCTCCCTGAACTCTGCTCAGCAACCACTTAGCGGCGACCCTTCTGTATATCACTGAGAACATCCGTTCCTCACACTCTGGGGATATTTCTGCACACAGGCCTTAATTTCATTAAATGTGAGTTGTTCTCAAATACAAATTTGGACATTCCTTTTCACCAAATAGCTACATAGATCCTCCTATTCCCATTATACCGATGCCAAACGAAAAGCACCATTCCAAGGTAAAATGACACTATCAAAAGTCACACCATTGGCTTTCCTGTAATTTGACACAGTCACAAAAACTGCCAAAACGAAAGAAATCTGACAATAACACGTGCTACCTTACTCATAAATAGGTCCAAATTCTCAGTTTTAAGAAGAAGAAAAAAAAAGAGAATAAAAGACATATTATGCTAAATTTAATTAGATATTTAGTAAGTATAAGTATCCCTAGTCAACAAAGCAAATCGATCCTTTCAGTTCTGGCTGCAGTTTATTTAAAGACTTTACAATGTTACTACTTAAGAGTAAGTCCTATGGAGGTGTTATCTCACCATTTATATTTTCACAACACTTATGATATTGTTATCACACTCTTAAAATAAATGAAAAGCCCATGCCACATTTCAGACCAAAGTAATGCTACAGATTCCAATTTTATTTCTAGAAATATACATTAAAATAATTCTGTATTGCTCACTTTATTCTTGCAATGTTGAACATTAAAAAAAGTAAAACTAAGGTTTTTGTTTTGTTTTGTTCTGTTTTAGGTCCCTGGTATACTTGGAAAGCAGAAGTTTAATTGCTTGGCTTTAACCTTAGGCACCAGAAAACAGAACAGGATAAAATTCTGACAACAATAGCGTTTTATGACAAAATTATTATGCTTTTAATTTTCTATTAAATTGTGATTTATTATTAGCTTGCTACTTTAAAAATTAGTTTGTGTACAGAATGAATTTAGTGGTGCATTTAATGAGACAAGAAGGTAGGATGATGAACATGAAAAGATTATTTCACATCGTAGTGCATGAGCTATTTGATAATTCTAACATAGTACAAAAGAAAGCTTCTCTCTAGATTGATCATGGTTCAGTTAACATCACTGAATATCTAATACCTCCAACTCAATTAATTCTCACCTGATTAAGATCAGACTGATATTCAAACTAAATCATCTCTCCAGTCAAGTAGAAATCAATATTTCTGATTTTACTTTTAAATTACAATAGAAAATAAAATGCACGCATCTTCAATATGCCAAGAGTAGCTTTTCTATTCTAGTCTACCATGGCATGGATAACACAGTTGATTAAAGAATTATTCTAATTTGAGCACCGATATGTAGCAGAATCTGATTAATTTGAACACAGAGATGGAATAAAGTAATTAAATATATCTTATACAGGGCAAATAGAAAATTGACATAAAGTAAACTTGACTTCTTTAAAACAAACCTCACTATTTATCAGCTCAAGTAGTTAGGAACATGTTTTTACTAAAGACTGATCACTCTGAGAGAAGAGTCTTATTTCAGGTACAGATATTTGTAAGATGGGCAGACACAGTTCTTTTAAAATCAAACTCTTTCTGCCACTGTGATCTCCAAAAAACATGCACCTACCTAAAGACAACCAAACATGACTTTTCCAGAAAAAAGACATACTGACCCATTCTTGCTAGACAGGGTAAAAATTAGTGAATCCTAACAGAACCAAATGCTTACATATTTGTAACTCTTACTCCTGAAGAGAATAATAGGTTTTCCTCCTCTTTCTTCCTTAATGTCACTTCAAATTTAAGATGGAGAAGAGTAAAGTCAAATTATTTGTTGGAGTAACTGAATACAAAGTATTGTTTCGCTTGTTAGCAAACTCAGTAACTCAGAGGAAAATGACAGAAAATTTTCAAATTTCAAATACACTGAAGCAAAGCAAAATCACAGTTAATGTACTGTTAGAATTGAAACTACTACAATTTAGAGAATACTTAGTGTGTGCTATTGTGCATTAGATATTTAATATACACTATGTACATGTCACATATAAAATACTTTTATAAAATACTTTATATATGAAGATATATTTATGTAAAAAATATATTTCACATACATTATTCTCAAACCTCACAAAATGGGTTATTACTACTACTAAATAACTCATAGATGTTACCTACCTTAGATGTACCTTTTCAGGTGTCTTAGATAGATCTATTCATAGAAAAGAACATGAAGAACCAAAAGTTATGCAAATTAGTCTGGAAATAAAAACTTCCAAAATTCATACCCTATGCGAAACAGCCACAGAAGTTACAGACCATAGCTAAGGGCATTAAAATTTAGATTTTATGTTAAGATAGGAATCTCTCCGAAGAAACAGAATCTGATGGTGGGCTGCCTGTACAACTTGCATGCATGGATGCAACTTGGAAGTTGGGCCATTTGCATGTTATACACAAAAGGATATTCTTTGTTTTCATGAAAGACTCGGTTCTATTTTTGTTGAACCACAGACATTTCAGTTTGATTTTCTTATGACCGAAACACATTTTTGGAGAAATATTTATTATGTATATATACAAAGAATATATATGTGTGTGTGTGTGTGTGTATACATATATACATATATATATGTGTGTGTGTGTGTGTGTATATACATACACACACACACACAAATATTGGTAAACATTATATATATAGAGAGAGAGACAGAGACAGAGACAGAGGGAGAAAGAGAAAGGAAAGAGAGAGAGAAAGTAACAGTACAAGCAGAAAGACTATAATGAACCAATGCACATGCCCCCCTGTTTAAAGGTACAGTAGAACTATCTTCCTTGCAGGAATGGAAACATCATTACCAGATCTGAGGATTTATACCTTTTTTTAGGCTGGAATTTTGGTTTTATGTAAAATGCTGTAATTTTCAATAGTTTAGCTAACTTTGTTTTCAAAGACGCTGCACAGAGGAAAAACAAAATATGTCTGCACAATGGCTCCTGGTTGAAAGCTGATGGTCTGTGTCATAGACTTGAAAGGCTTTCTTGAACACTTCACTAGAATAATTATGCACATGAGGTTATCCCTTCAAAAACTACTATCACCCAATAACTACTACAACCATTGTTTCATAATTATTCTAAATAACTGCAGCCCTAGAGGCGAGGAATTAAAGGCAGACTCCCCAGTCTCTAACTCTCCAGGCCTCATCCTTTCCACGGTGTCATGAAAAGCCATCTTGGTCATGATAGACTTAGCACGTTTGCTTCCCTTCAGGAACCAACTACAAGGAATCAAAATGGGCCCTTAACTGACAGTTTACAGTTCCTTCAGGCTAAGCCTTCTCTCTAAATTAATGCTCCAAGAAGCACTTGAGGTAAGAGTGTTCCCTTTGATGGATGCTACTTTATAAAATAAAGGGGTTTCTTTTGCTGGCATACTAAATTACCAGACACTCGGTAAACTAACAAAGTTTGCTGCCTTCAAAAATGTCCAGTGGCTCCGCAAAGCAATGACACACTTAAAATGTTAAACAATACAAAACAAAACCGCAATTACGAAGAAAACGACCACAAATATCACATGACGGTAACAGACTAACTGGCTAAAGAGGGCATGCGCGATGGCTACTAATACCAGTTCGAAGGTAGTGAAAGGACTCATCTCACGGTCAGCCTACTTGAAAGGCAGCACAAAATTTAAAGGACTACTCCAACTATCGAGAAGACAGCAGAATTCCAAGAAATGTAAAACGGCAATCTCTACTCCCCCCCCCAAAAGTAGTCTATTAAGCAATCTGTCAGTACAAAGGATAAAATGAAAAATTCATTAAAATACATCTGATAATTTTTACATTCCCAGAATCCAATGTAAGAGTGATTAATTATACTCATGCAAAAAGCATTATGGCAAAATCTAACAGGTCAACAACATGGAGGTTGGTCTTAAGCTATTTAAAAGATGCTGCCAAATAAGAATTTTACCTTTGTTCTATATTTACTAGTAACTTTCGTTGAGATAATAAAAGTAAAATATAAAATATTTAAAGTATAAAAATGAAAAAAGGATTTGGAAATTTTCCGTCATGAGAAAAAAGTAGAGAAAGTAACTGTCACGAAGTCCTATTTGTTAGATTCCACAAAGAATATTTTTAATTTTAAAATAGAATGTCAACAGGGTTGATTGAAATAAAGAGAAATAAATTAATGCTAAATAATTACTAAGGAAGTTTTGTTTATGGAAATGAATAATTCAGTGTTTTACAAAGTAAATTCAAACAGCAGCTGCTTTGCTGACATTAAGCTTTCTCAAAATACACAAACTTTAAAACTAGAGAATCATCATTTTTTTTTATGTCAAACGAAGTTATTTCCTAGGTCTTCTGGTTTTAGTATAAAATATTACATGGTTACAAGGGTAACCGACCAACTGTTTAAGGAGCCTCGGCATTACATTTTTCACGGGAGGATATCTGTCACATTCTCGTTAACTGAATATATGCATAAATCCTGGCTTGTTAAGTCTTATCACAGCTGGGGGAGAAAGGAATTCAGATTTCTAACAATCTGTTCCCAATCCACTTGGTCCAGGATTTATTCAGATCTCAAAATCAATGTTACGGTTGCCCTGAACTCCACTGCAGCTCCATTGCTGTCTCCCAACCACCACTTGCTCCCGTGTACGGCACAAGAGCCCTTCCTCCTTCAAAGAGAAATGGACTCAAAACACAGTTTAAAGAAATTGCATACGTTACCAATTAAGCTCATGTTTACTAAATCATGTATCCAAAATTATTTTATCCAAATAATTGATCCATACAAACAGTATCTCATAATAGCAGCGAATGGATACAGAAACTTGAAAAATAATGTTGCCGGTGCCCTGAAAGACCAATCTGAAAATAAGAGATTTCCAAACAGTCACATAAGACAAAAAGAAAACCCTAAGATTTTTTTTAGGTTTATCTATTGCACAATGCAAACGGTAGTCTGCAGTTTTAGTGAACCAGGAATACTGCAAACAGTATTTATTTTTAAAAATGAGAGGCACCTGGGTGGCTCGGTCAGTTGAGCCTCCGATTTGGGCTCAGGTCATGATTTCACAGTTCATGAGTGCAAGAGCCGCATCGGGCTCTGTGCTGACAGCTCAGAGCCTGGAGCTGCTTCGGATTCTGTGTCTCCCTCTCTCTCTGCCCCTTCCCAACCTCATGCACGTATGCATTCTCTCTCTCCCTCTCTCTCTCAAAAATAAACATTTTAATTTTTTTAATGTTTATTTGTGAAAGAGAGCGTGAGCAGGGGAGGAGCAGAGAGAGAAAGACAGACAGACAGACAGACAGACAGACAGACAGAATGTGAAGCAGGCCCCAGGCTCTGAGCTGTCAGCACAGAGCCTGATGTGGGACTCAAACCCACAAACCACGAGATCATGACCTGAGCCAAAGTCGGACGCTTAACCGACTGAGCCACTCAGGCACCCCTCAAAAATAAACATTTTAAAAAATGAAATAGAAAATATCGATGTACACTATGCATTTCATCTATATAAACCTATATATCTATATAAATATATTTCTATTTGCCCAAGTCCTGTTCTAGGCACTTGGCACAAATGAGTGAAACAAACTCAAGATCTCTGCCCTTGTGAAGCTCTGTGAACAGAAGAGACAGACAAGAGACATAATATTGTATAGTATGTTCAAATATGGTTAAGGGTTACAGGGAAAAAGGAGAGAGAGGTGAGCCACATTATGGGAGGGTGGAGACAGTGGGCTGCATTTGACACAGGGTCCTTAAGGTAGGCCCCTCTGAGAATTTGGGGGAAAAACTTTAAAGGGGTGAAGGAATCAGTATCACTTATATACCCAATGATAGTATAATATAAATGCTTTAGCTTCTAATTCTATACACGACAGATAAAAAAAAAAATACTTATAAGGAAAACAGACCGGAAGAAATAATAACTGTGGCTAAAACTAAATCTCAAGAACTGGATTCCAAAGCACAATACAGGTGTCCAGTCCACCAGCCAAAGGGGAGGGGGCAGGCTACTGATGAAGTTGCCCTTGTGGAAATCAGACAGGGCTTAATCTTAAGATGTCACTAAAATGAAAATAAAGACTAAAGACAAAAGAAAGACACAAAAAGTGATTTAAAATCTTAAAGCAAAAATGAGCTCAGATCAAAATGCATCTATCGAAAAAACATTGTTCACCAAAAGATATTTCTAGGGCAGCAAAATGTGAAAACAGCATTCTCCGCCTCTTCTAGAATCTACAGATTCTTTTGTTTTTCTAAAAAATCCATACCGTAAGTCAAGCGTCCCTGTAACTTCTACCTGGGTTACAAGAGAAAGAAGAAATAAGTTTAGTTAATTAACCCAAGGCTGCTTTCTACCATAATTAGCTCCCGGTCTTGGAATGACACATCTAGAAGTAGCCCTATTACACCTATGTCCTCTATTGTTTTTAGTCAGAGAACACAGACATGTTTCCTTAAAGAGAAAGTGGGGAAAATAATGTGAACACATCCTAGGTGAAAGCTATTTTCTCAATTCATAAGAATGAAATAGCATGAGCAAATTTAGGATGTCTGGTATTATTACTTTGTGTTGACTTTTACTTATCTACGTTAGTTTCCATTCGTGCTTTAACTTACAATTAGAGAGTTCTATTTCCTTCTCTTTATGAAATGCAAGTAGTAGTTAACTTCTGATACTTATCAATATCCACACAGCTATACAAATACTTTATCTTACTTATTTAGTAAAATCCTATGAAAAATGTCCTCAAATCCATCTGAAATGGTTGGTAAAACTTTATTTCTCCTATATTATAGAAGAAAAAGAGTTATTTCATATGACAAAAAGGAAATATTATCCCCACATTTTGCTACTTAACCACATAAGCTACAACTTCAAGCTATTCTGTAAGAAAATAAAGCAACAGGAATTTTTGCATATGAATGGGGAAAAAAAAAGAAGCATGCCTCTGTTTTGTACACACAACAAATGAGTCAGGGTCTCATAATTGCAATGCCAGTCCTGTAACTGTTTTTGATGGAATTCATTAATGTAATTACCCCAGAACTGGCATTAGGTATTATTAAAGGGCATGCAAGTTATGGTAGACAAGGAGATCCTGTGAAAGCACTTCTTACATAGCTGGGCATTAATATTTTAAAGGCCTTTTTTAAATTTTTTTTTTTTTCAACGTTTATTTATTTTTTGGGACAGAGAGAGACAGAGCATGAATGGGGGAGGGGCAGAGAGAGAGGGAGACACAGAATCGGAAACAGGCTCCAGGCTCTGAGCCATCAGCCCAGAGCCTGATGCGGGGCTCGAACTCACGGACCGCGAGATCATGACCTGGCTGAAGTCGGACGCTTAACCGACTGCGCCACCCAGGCGCCCCTTAAAGGCCTTTTTTAAAAAGAAGTCACTAACTTCACATTTAGTTTACCCAATTAAAATGCGTTCTTCAAAAAAATAACAAATATCCTCTTCCCTTATTTGAAACCCATACAGTTCAAATTTCATCACACATCCAAATTACACAAGGTCTTAGAAAGGAAATTAACACAAACTCTATAGGACTAAAGGGTTTTTGAGTTAGAAAAAGAACATTTTTACAAGGCATATGTTTTGCTTTAAAACTGTTTGTAATCCCATGTATTAGAAATCTCAGACACAAAGCAAATTTTTGTTAAAAGCTGGGTATCTTCTTATCTATGTCTCACCCCACTGACCTCAAACTTAATGCGTCCAGGCCCACTGCTTTGTGCAAATCACTGAAGTCAAACTTTTGGCATCGTCATACTCTTCTTCAGGGGTCATCTTTCCAGTAACCAAGTGCTGCTTCTCATTTTCACTGGCATCTCCCTGAAACAAGCCCTCTACTGGTAGCTTAATCAAAGGAAAAGCATCCCCTTCCTTTTATTCCTCCTCCATGCAGCCACCCCCCATAAATAGAATGTTCCCCAAGTTCATGTTAATATGAGAGACTCACACCAATGGCATTAGATCAGCATGTATTGACTGAAGAGAGGGTCGACTTGAGATTCAAAACAATCTCAACATCATGGACAACAAGGCCAAAAAAACACTTTAAAGGTGAAATTTCTCAGGGATAAATGCAAATATATGTGGCTTAAAAAAAAAAAAAAAGAATTCCAATTTTAGAATAGAATGACACATAAGCTCAATGCCATCCAAACAACATGAAACAAGATAAAACACCTAAACCCAGTATTAGTGCCCCAGTTGCCCATGCTCACAGATAATTGTGCTCTTCTCGCAGGACCATATATTTAGGTGGATCTTGACAAATAAGCATGTTCCTACAGAAAGATGATCAGGATATTGAAAGAAATAAAATCCACAGTGTATATACAGTTGATCCTGGAACAACATGGGTTTAAACTATATGGGTCCACTTATATGTGGATTTTTTTCAATACAGTACAGTACTGTAAAATCTATTTTCTCTTATAATTTTCTTAACATTTTCTTTTTCTCTAACTTACTTTAAGGACACAGCATATAATATATAACATACAAAATAAGTGTTAATTGTCTGTTTATGTTATTGGTAAGGCTCTGGTCAACAGTAGGCAATTAATAGTTAAGATACGAGAGTCTAAAGTTATACATGGATTGTCAGCCATATAGGGGGGAGAGGGGAGGAGGTCAGCGTCCCAAAACCCCATACTCTTCAACAGTCAACTGTATACACCATGTTATGTACTAACCACATCTTGGAAATCTACCCAGGGTGTGCGTGGCAAAATAGAAAAATTTTCAAGTTAGCCAGAAATGAGGCTCCAAAAAGGAAATGAGACTATGATTAGTAAAGTCAGCTTAAATAAAATCTTGGAAGGCCTTACATATAAGAGTTTAGACTTGATTCCTATGGGCAGTGGAGAATGACATGAACTAAACTGTATACTTCAGAAAGTTTTACCTAGCAACACTTGGGGTAAAGTTAGGGGAAATGAAGGAAAACACATTTCTAGATAGGGAAAGCTAGTCTATATGCTAATAAAACAATTCAGGCAACAGATATTGAGGATAGTTCTGGTCAAAAAAATCACAGGATACCACAAGCTCATAAACTCTTCTTCAGTAAGATAAACAAAAGGAGCTTCAAAAGAGGAAAAATTGGCCAGCTGCCACAATACAAGGAAAGAGGTACCGTCTCATGCCATAAACTTCAAAATAGGAAAGAAAGGACTCTGGCAAACTCAGCATGGCAAGGTTCGGCATGGCATGGCCCCTAGTCCCATTTCCACCCCTTAGAACACACTGGAAGAAAAAAAAATGAGTTAAAAAGTCCTGAGAATCTCCACTAATAGCATTCCTTATTCTTGAGAGCAGCAGACCGAGGGCATGAGCATGAATCCTAGAGAAAAGTAAAAACAAAACAAAACATAACAAAAACTCTTAGAATAAAAGCCTCTACCCACCTTCATAGGATCTCAGCAGGGGTAGAAAAGCCCAGAGTATGCCATTTTTCAAGGCTCCATGCTTAATAGATAGGATAACCCAAAAGTAACCCCACAGGAAGAAAAGAAACATTCCTGAAGGCTATTTAACAAAAACACTGCACTGCTCCTTCTCCCCCTCCCTCCAGGCTTCAGGAAAGTACACAGAAGAACACCTCAGCCCTCACACTATACCACAAGGGAACACAAACATAGTAGAGAAAGGTGGCAGGAGTGTTAAAGAGAATTCACCCACAATTTTTCAGAAAAACAGCAGGGCAACTCTGCAAACACCCCCTAAGGAAAAAAGATTCATCTCCAATGTCACACTATATGAGAACTTAATAAAAATATAAATTCAAGAACGCTAGACTTTGGGAATAGTTGATAAAATAGAGGGAAATTTAAGAGGAGGTAAAAATCTAAATTAAAGACCTAAACAAATCTGTAACAGTGTCAATATATTAGAAATACATAAAGAATCAACTACACACAGCTGAAATTTAAGTGAGAAATTTTAGAAGAATGACTTTAGATAACCACAGTAAATATAGAGAAAAAATTTTAAAAGCTAATGTAAAAACAGAAAATCAATATGTGGTAGGCAGTTTCAAAGATGGTCTCAAATGATCCCAGCTTCCTGGTATCCATGTCCTAAAATAAACTAAGCCACTTCTCTTGAGAGCAGGCTAAACCTAGTGGTTTCCCTCTGATTAAAGAACCAGGCAAGGTGAAGAATGGGATGTCATTGCCATGGTTAGGTGACATAAGAGCGTGACTTCTGTGCTGTTAGCAAATGCTCCTCGCCTTCCCAGCTTGCGTGCTTTAATGACAAAAATTACCATGAGGGAGAGGCTCATGTGGTAAGGAACAGAGGGGTGGCTTCTGGACAACAGTCAACAAGGAACTGAGACTGTTAGCACAACACCCCCTGGGAGAACTGGATGTGGCCAACATCCACTGAATAAGCTTCCCCAGTTGAGGCTTCGGATGAGAGTGCAGACCCTGAGCCAACTCGCTGACTGCAGCTTTGTGAGAGACCAAAGCAGAGGACCCTGCTAAGTCATGTTAGATTCCTGGCCCACAAAATTGTGAGGCAATAAATATGTGCTGTTTTTAGCGACAAAGTTTTGGGGTAATTTGTTACATAGCAAATAACATCAAGTGATAATCCTATTTCAAAGTTCTAAGGATGATTGGTATCTTTGAGGTAGAGAATTCAAAAAAGAAAATAATATTTTACATGATAATTTAATAAAGGTTTTCTGACACAAAAAACTGAATCTGCAAATCAAAAAGACACAGTATATTCCAAAAAGCACTGATAAAGAATAAACACCTAAGATACAGTCTAATTAAGTGACCTAACTCAAGAATAGAAAAAGAATTTTTCTTGGGGTACCTGGGTGGCTCAGTCAGTTAAGAGGCTCACTTCTGCTCAGGTCATGATCTCATGGTCTGTGAGTTTGAGCCCCCGCATGGGGCTCTGTGCTGACAGCTCAGAGCCTGGAGCCTGCTTCAGATTCTGTGTCTCCCTCTCTCTGCCCCTTGCCTGCTCATGCTCTCTTTCTCTCAAAAATAAACAAACATTACAAAAATTTAAAAAAAAAAAAAAAAAGAATTTTTCTCTATCCAAGACCAATCAAAACCCCTATGGTAGGGTGGTTGTAAGGTGGATGAAAATCAGGCTGGACCCAGAATCCCAAGAGCAACATTCAACGCCTTAAATACTAATGCAATGTGTACAAATTTCTAAGGGAAAAAAAATATGACCTAACGATTTTATACCTGTATATGGCAACAAGCAGTAATTTCCAAACATGATAGATATCTAGGATTCTAAAACCCAAAGATTCTTCTTAAACTATTTGACAATGAAATCTAGCCAATCAAGCAGTGAATCAAAACAAAGAAATAAGAGAGGGAGAAGAGGTGGTCAGCACTGAATTTACGATTACAGAAAAGAAGTATTATAAATGTCAACGATATAAAAATACAACGTACAAAAAAAGGAACCTAAAAAGCAAGATGTGGGGAAATATAATTACACTTTCAAACCAAGGAATCAATCAATACTGCCCCAAACTATTATATGAAGTTTAAGACAGAACAGTGATTCAAGATTAATGGCTCCAGGTAATATTTTTTCTTGAGATTTGAGGCACATTTAGACGTAATATAGTTTTTAATCAAGAAAATTTACCTGAACTTCAGTAACTCTTTTAGTCTAGCTCAGTTTTGTTTTGCTAAATTCAACTTGAAAAAAATAGCACCTTTTATGTAATCCATTCTGCATACATTCACAGAGAGATACCTGTATCGGTGAATGTTGAGATTTAGGGTAAAGTTTTGGGGGGGGGGGTTCATCATCTTTTTTATATTCCTTACATTTTATAAATGGAGTATTTATCATTTATATTAAAATACTGATGCTATTTTTCTAAAAAATTAACAATATTATGCAGGAGAAAGTAACTACTGAAAGCGTGAATTGGGATAGAGGTACTGAAAATGGAAAATTTCACATATTATTGTAAAAATTCCTGAACTGGGACTAATTACTCTCAAAGGCTCCATCTGATGCTAAGTTTCCAAGATCACAGAATTTCCCTGAAATAAAAATCTTTGCTACATGAAAAATCCCTGTTTTCTATTGCATCAAGTTTAGACTTCTTGGCTTGGCTTTCAAGAAGCACCAAAACATGACCTCAACTGTAACTAGTCTTACATAATTAGGTGAATCTGCTTGCTGTCCCACCAATTCGTTGTGCTATATTCAGCTTTCATGTTTTTAACTCCTATTTGGGATATCTTCTAAACAGAGGGGTACTGAGATGTTAACAATTTATAGGCTATTTCATCCCCAATACTCAGTAAGATACGCAGATTTGAATTTTTAAAAAGCTCTACAAATCTAACCTAGCTAAAATGTAAAATAAAACATAAAACAGAAAGCCTATCTGCTACATAAAGTTTTTCCTAACATCTTGAAAGTTACTACATTTTTTTCAGAATTTCTAGAGCATTCAGATTTTTCTATATAGGAACTTAACTCTAAATTAATACTGCTGTGTAAATTTGGTTAGTCTTAACTCATAAATTTAAAGACAACCTAAAAGAATAGGAAGTTTTAAATATTAAATATATTAAGTTGAAAAAATTTAAAACATTTTGAATTTTATTTTTATTTTTTATTTAATTTCGAGAGAGAGAGAGAGAGAGAGAGAGAGAGAGAGAGAGAGAGAGACAGCACATATGTGCAAGCACAAGCAGGGAAGGGCAGAGGGAGAGGGAGAGAGAGAACCTCAAGCAGCCCCACGTTCAGCTCAAATTCTGATGCAAGGCTCAATCTCAGGACCGTGAGATCATGAGCTGAGCCGAAATCAAGAGTTGACGCTTAACTGACTGAGCCACCCAGGTGCCCCGAAATGTTGTAATTAAAAATAAAATGAAAGGGTGATACAAATAAATCTTATTTGAAATATGTTTTTAAAACTTTGATGTGGTCTTCCCAATCAAATATTTCATATTGGGTATTTTATTTTTATTTTTTAAATGTTATTCATTTTGAGTGACAGAGAAAGAGAGTGAGAGCAAGCAGAGGAGGGACAGAGGGAGAGACAGAATCCCATGCAGGCTCCATGCTGTCAGTGCAGACACGGGGTTTAATCTCAGGAACCAGGAGCCGTGAGATCATAACCTGAGCCTAAACCAAGACTCAGGCATTTAACTGACTGAGCCACCCAGGTGCCCCTCATATTAGGTATTTTAAAAAGAGAATTTTATGCATGTATATAGAATGCTACAGCTTACAACCATTCACAACTATGTGGATGGAAGTAGAGGGTATCACGCTAAGCGAAATTAGAGAAAGACAAATATCATATGACTTCACTCATATGAGGAATTTAAAATACAAAACAGATGAACATAAGGGAAGGGAAACAAAAATAACGTAAAAACAGGGAGGAGAGAAAACACAAGGGACTCTTAAATATTGAGAACAAACAGAGCATTGCTGGAGGGGTTGTGAGAGGGAGGGATGGGCTAAATCGGGTAAGGGGCATTAAGTCATCTACTCCTGAAATCATTATTCCACCATATGCTAACTAACTTGGATGAAAATTAAAAAAATTAATTGATTAAAAAAAAAACAAAGAATGCTGCAGCTCACAAAGTGTTTTAATGCTCCTTTACCTCCAAAAATAGTTTTCTAGTTACAATTATCCATCAAAGGGCAATGAGCACATTTAAACACTAGAAACGATGAAATTGAAAATTATTTTAATTGTTTCAGTAAGAAAGAGTTTATGAAACTTCATAGATTTACCATAGAAATACATTCATCAAAATCCTCTTTAACAAGACAGAAGTACTTTTGCAAGTAAGCAGCTAAATATTTATTTGTTCTTCCTCTCAACTACAATTAAAGTATTTACATCCCTTGTTTTAATATTCCAACACATTCAGAATGACAGTTGTAATTCTGGTTTTCGCCCTTCACTGTAATTATAAAATCTAAAATTACGTTAGTTGACTCCTTGAATAAGACCTAAAACTTTATTAATAAACCCTCAACATTTAATGTTACATTTACAGTGATGGGAAAGAGCATGATAAATCAATGTAAACATGAATATGGCTTCACTAGACTCCTAAGGACAAGACTTCCATGTATTTCTACCACAAGATGGAGATAAAGTAGATGTATTTACACATTCCAAAAATATATAGTTTTTTAAGTTTATTTATTTTTGAGAGAGAAAGAGTGCACGAGTGAGCACGTGAGCAGGGGAGAGGCAGAGAGAGAATCCCAAGCAGGATCCGCACTGTCCACGCAGAGTTCAACATGGGGCTCGATCTCACGAACTGTGAGATCATGACCTGAGTCAAAATCAAGAGCCGGATGCTCAACTCACTGAGCCACCCAGGTGTCCCCAAAATATATAATTTTTTATTAAAACATTTGGTATCACTTAGTTCATAATCAGAAAATATATGCTGACCTTTAAGATAAACAAAAAGGTTAACATTAGTTCATATGAGATCAGTTTCAATTAAAGTTATTTCCAAAATATTCTTCTGATAAAAGAAAATTATAAAGACATAAAATGTTTTCATGTTTCAATTCATTTTACATAGGATACTACCAGTATCTTCAGATATTTTAAGACATACACTGAAGAAGATGACTCATAGGTCTGTACCAGTGCCGCCCAAAAGAACTTTCTGCAATAATGGAAATGAAAAAATAATCTGCATTATCCAATGTGAAAGCAACAAGCCACACTTGGCTATTGAGCATTTGAAATATGACTAGTGCTAAGAAAATTAGGGAGGGGGCGCCTGGGTGGCGCAGTCGGTTAAGCGTCCGACTTCAGCCAGGTCACGATCTCGTGGTCCATGAGTTCGAGCCCCACGTCGGGCTCTAGGCTGATGGCTCAGAGCCTGGAGCCTGTTTCCGATTCTGTGTCTCCCTCTCTCTCTGCCCCTCCCCCATTCATGCTCTGTCTCTCTCTGTCCCAAAAATAAATAAATGTTGAAAAAAGAAAATTTTTAAAAAATTAAAAAAAAGAAAATTAGGGAGCTAATGAGCCTAGTGACTACTAGCTAATAACTGCTACTAAATTCATACCATAGACAGTTTAATATTTTAACATATACATATATGTATACATATCAACATCTAATGGTATATTTGATATTAAAATAATAGATAAAACCTGAAATATAAAAATAAAATGACAAATCAATGGTACAAAAATAGGTTCTGACAATAACTGAGGTTTTTCCATGACCATGAGAATAAAAAAGGAAAAAGCTCAATATAATGAGAGGAAACAATGCTGTATATTAAAAGAAATAAAGTTTTACACCATCCTTTAAAGGGAATAAAAGAGCATTATTAAAACATACACACACTTGGGGCGCCTGGGTGGCGCAGTCGGTTAAGCGTCCGACTTCAGCCAGGTCACGATCTCGCGGTCCGTGAGTTCGAGCCCCGCGTCGGGCTCTGGGCTGATGGCTCAGAGCCTGGAGCCTGTTTCCGATTCTGTGTCTGCCTCTCTCTCTGCCCCTCCCCCGTTCATGCTCTGTCTCTCTCTGTCCCCAAAATGAATAAACGTTGAAAAAAAAAATTAAAAAAAAAAAACATACACACACAATACACATAATCTTTTGAAAATATATCAATCACCATGTGAATTTTCATATTTGATATAGAAATGTGCTTAAATATTCAAAACGTCAAATATTAAATAAATGCACACAAAATAAACTCCATATTTACCACTTATTCAAGTCCAAGATTAGTCAACGTTTTCAACAACAACAAAAAATTGTTCCCTCTTACCAAACAGCAAGTCTAACTGTACAATTACAAAGTAGGGCACTTTGCACCAGAGACAGATTCCAACAAAAATCCATTGGAAACTCAAGCAATTCCAAGCCAGGTACTGTTTAGACTAGAGAGGCAATAACCAGGGGGTTTCTAACCAGAAGTACTCTTCCCATCCAGACAAAGATGCCGATCAAAGGTGCTGAAACCAAAAGGAAAAAATTTCATGATCATGAAAGCAGAAAGATTCATGATCACACCATTTCACTGATGTCTTTATTAGGTTTGGGCTGAAAAGGGAGGGAGCCGACCTGAAGTGTTATCGAGGCAACACTGAGGAGAGATAAGAGTGTTAGAAAACAAACTGTAGATTGGTCACCGAATTATTCTTGAAAATATGTTGATGGTGGTTACATTATTACGGCATAGGTGCTCTGACTTTAAAACCAAAAGAAACAAACAAGAATGTTTAATTACCAGTAGGTTACAAACTCAGAATGTTCTCATTTGCAAAAAAACAGTTAAAATCGGCCTGCCATTGACTGGGCACACTCTAACAGAAAACACAAAACAGAACTCTTCTAGTCAGCAGATCTACCCCTCCCCCAAAAGATCTCATTAAATGATTTCTGCATGTGCTGTGTTAAAACTGAACCCCTAGAGGGCAACTGAGCTTCAATTTTTACTTCTTAATACACTTCAGTTCCTAACTGCTTTACGGATACCATGACCTCTTTCCTTATACCTTGGAACTTCTTTAAAACAAAAGGTAAATGGAAAGAAGAAACCAAAGATATTCCACCCACTAATACAAAAATAGCATTAGTGAGTGTATTCTTTAACACTGATAATTCAAAGATGAAGAATATGGTATATTCTTAGAGGCATAATCCTGAATAGCACAGATCATAAACGAGTATCAGAATATCAGCACTCCCGTTAGGACGAAGTAACAGATAGGAAAGCTGTACTTAACAAGTCTGTTTAATAAAAAATGCTTTGCATAACTTTACATTCATTAAAGGGCACGTTAAAATTTATAGGAAAAGAAGGTGAAGAACTTAATCTCAATAACAATTAACCCTATATAAACTACCCAGTATAACCCACTATAAGAAAATCAGTCTTCCCTCAGGGTCAAAAATGTGACAAGGTTTCCTAACTGCCCTTCTAAGCTAATTCCTTATCATGAGGTACAAGTGCTGACATTCAAATTTTTTTTTTTTCAACGTTTATTTATTTTTGGGACAGAGAGAGACAGAGCATGAACGGGGGAGGGGCAGAGAGAGAGGCAGACACAGAATCGGAAACAGGCTCCAGGCTCTGAGCCATCAGCCCAGAGCCTGACGCGGGGCTCGAACTCACGGACCGCGAGATCGTGACCTGGTTGAAGTCGGACGCTTAACCGACTGCGCCACCCAGGCGCCCCACAAGTGCTGCCATTCAAAGAGGCCCACTCACAACACTGATGTACCAAAAAAGAGAAAAAAAAAAAAAGGAGTTAATATATCACTGTGAAAGAACACTAGCTAGCAAGGCCACTACACTAACCTGTATAATGCAACAATGCTATATTTAACTTTTAGTGAAACGGCTAAATTAGGCATACACAAGTCTAATATGTATATACCAGCAGAGTAACACAACAGAATGAGCTGAGCATTTACTTGCATGACACATGGGATTACGAAAGCAACTTGATAATTTGATTAGTTACGTGTGTTTTTTACTTTATTACTTTATTTAAACAAAATTTTTAATATTTATTTTTGAGAGAGACAGACACGGAGTACTAGTGGGGGAGGAGCAGAGAAAGAGGGAGACACAAAATCCAGAGCAGGCTTCAGGCTCTGAGCTGTCAGCACAGAGCTCGATGCAGGGCTTGAACTCACAAGCCGTGAGATCATGACCTAAGCCGAAATCAGACACTTAACCAACAGAGCCACCCTTTTTTAATATTTTATTATTTTATTTTATTTTATTTTATTTTATTTTATTTTATTTTATTTTATTTTATTTTATTTTATTTTATTTTATTTTATTTTATTTTAATTTTATGAGAAAGAGAAAGAAACTGAGCAGGGAAGGGGCAGAGAGAGAGGTCTGCACTGTCAGTGCAGAGCCTGATGTGGGGTTCCATCTCATGAACTGGGAGATCATGACCTGAGCTGAAAGCAAGAGTGGACACTTAACCAACTGAGTCACCCAGGCACCCCCCTACACGTTTGGTTTTTTTTAATCCAAAAAGGCTTTTAAACATCAACTCTCAGACTTGTATATTTACTTTATAATATGTACTTGTTAACTGGAACAAAATTTTAATTCAATCCACAAAGACTTATTGACTGTAAATGTGCAACCACACAAGGCCTTCCTCCCCACCAGGGTATGTCACCAGTGGCTCAGCGCCAGAACCAGCATCCTCCTGAAGGCACAGAATACATGCACATGCTGGTTAAAGACCTTTTCTCCATGTCACAATAATTTTCTTCACTAACTTTCTAAACTATTCACATTTGCAATTACTTGTAATTATTCACATGACATCCTGTGGACTCACGGATCCAAAATGATCACAAATCAAACTCTGTTCATGTAGGTTAGAATCTGTATATGAAATATGACAAATTAAGCATGGACTAATGTAATACAGAGAAGAGAGAGGCTGCTGAGAAGCGTGAAGTTTGTGTGCCATGAGGTCAGTAATTTTCAGAACAGGAAAGAGGGACAGGGAGTAGGACAGGATAAAAAGGGAATCAAGGTTTAAGACTGCAAGAGCATCCTTGGGTTCATCACTTCCTAAGAATCTTTGGCCCACTAGAAAAGAATTTGAAGGCTGACCCAGATAATGTGGGGCTCAACTTCCAAGATGGAAGTAAAAGAAACAAAGTTTCAGAAATAGAAAACACACACATACCCACAACCAAGAATAACAACAAGCTTATAGTTCATATGGAAGAGTGCTCTAGATGGTGAAGTACTAACTTTAAGATACACAGAATGAACTGAAGACAGAAGTAAAATCCACATGGCCTGTTGCCACGTGCTACTTTAAGGAGCAATTCTGTGTCTGGCCAACCCCTTCTCAACCTTGCCTGCACATTCAAATCACCTTGGGAGCTCTGGAAAAAAAAAAAAAACACAAACACAAAAACCAATACCTTTCTTTGTAGAGAGTAGCCTGTGCACTGGTATTTTTAACATTCCCAGGTAATTCTAATGTATAGGAAAGGTTGAGGACTACTGATCTAGTGTGAGAAGATAAAATCGTAAAGGCAGAGCAGAGGTTCTACCATAAGAATATGACAATTCGAATCTCATGAGGGAGGATGTGAAAGAAAAAGATAATACAGAAGAAACTACATGAAGCCTTTATCAGTGAGGTACTGAGTAAATAGATCCACTCTGAAAATCATGGGGTACTAATGAAATTAGAATTCCTTAATAAACTCAACCACATGTAAGGCAACCATAAGGTCTCATCTCGAGGACTATTAATAAGAGAAAAACAAAAATACCTTTTTCACACTAGTACATAAAAAGTGCGGTAGGTCAAACCTTCAATAAGATCAGAATTTTTCAATGTTTCAGAAGTTTAAATTTTATGAGCCTGGCATATCTTTGGGAGATATATTGGGCAAAGAGCAGGATGTAACATATCTTAAGTTTTTACCCTGTATTGACACAATCTAGGATTCAGTGAAATCTCTAGCTCCTTTTAAAGTGGGTATTAAAGAGGGCACTTGTGATGAGCAATGGCTGTTATATGTAAGTGATGGGTCACTCAATTCTACTCCTGAAACCGTTATTACACTATGTGTTAACAAACTAGAATTTAAATAAAAACTTAAAAAAAAATAAGAGGTATCAAATGATAAAAAATGAACAAATAGGGGCGCCTGGGTGGCGCAGTCGGTTGGGCGTCCGACTTCAGCCAGGTCATGATCTCGAGGTCCGGGAGTTCGAGCCCCGCGTCGGGCTCTGGGCTGATGGCTCAGAGCCTGGAGCCTGTTTCCGATTCTGTGTCTCCCTCTCTCTCTGCCCCTCCCCCGTTCATGCTCTGTCTCTCTCTGTCCCAAAAAATAAATAAACGTTGAAAAAAAAATTTTTTTTAAATAAAAATAAAAAAAAATGAACAAATGAAGAATTGAGAAGGGACGAACGGAAAATTAAGCAGGGAGAGAAGAGAATAAAAGTATAGGAAGGAGAAGCAGAAGAACAGAGGAGTAAACAGTAGTAAAGACAGGGAGAGCTTTCTATCAAATTCAGCTTTCATATGACATGGCCAAGGCCATATGGAGAAACTGGTCTTTACTCTGTTACCTCCACACCAGGGTGACAGAAGGTGGTTGAGACAGGTTTTGAGGTAGTGTCCTATGATCTGAACTTTCATGAGGATTAAATGAGATCATATAACAGCAAAAGAAGAAGAAGGAGGAGAAGGAGGAGAAGAAGGAGGAGGAGGAGGAGGAGGGGGGGGGAGGGAAAGAAAGAGAAAGAAAGAAAAAGAAACAGAGTTTCAAATTTCCAAATACAGTCTTGACTCTTCTCGGATGATCTACTTCGTGGAGGTGAGTGAATGAGAAAAGTAGGCAAGGGGTCTAACTGCATTAATCTGCACGGAGTTGGAATAAAATTGCTCCTACTGGTTCAATAAAGGTATCTTCCACCACAATAAAGGGCTTTTGTCTGGAACAGCCAGAACGGAAAGGAAATTATCTAAGCTCAAGAATCCAACAGGCTTAGAAAGACAATTCGAAGAGTGAGACAATGTTAATGCACGAAGAGATGGGTTCTAATCATGTATTTGATATTAACCCATGGTTTGAACTAAGGTTAGTCAATTACCTAATCTCTTACAGAAAGGACACTGAAAAAGATGACATTTAAAGATTCTCCCCAGGGGCGCCTGGGTGGCGCAGTCGGTTAAGCATCCAACTTCAACCAGGTCACGATCTCGCGGTCCGTGAGTTCAAGCCCCGCGTCAGGCTCTGGGCTGATGGCTCGGAGCCTGGAGCCTGTTTCCGATTCTGTGTCTCCCTCTCTCCCTGCCCCTCCCCCGTTCATGCTCTGTCTCTCTCTGTCCCAAAAATAAATAAACGTTGAAAAAAAAAAAAATTAAAAAAAAAAAAAAGATTCTCCCCATTACTTAAATTCTATGTAATACTTGGCTCTTTGGCAGTGTTACTGACTAGGGAGGTGTAAATATGGGGTTGAACTAGAGAAATAATTTACAGTAAGCACATGGCGAAGTTTAGAATGTCCAGAGGAAGCTGAATTTGTGCGTGGTGACCTGAAACTCTTACATAAATATGTCCTAATAAATCCAATTAAGATTTTCTCAAACTCTGCTAATAGAGATGTTTCGAATTAAAAAGACATCTAATAGTATGGATTCAGACTTAAATTTGTGCTGTATTTTTTAGTTTGGTTATCATTACAACTGGCTTTGGGGTTTTGGGGCACAATCAAAGGGTTAAAAAAATTCAATGCAAACACATTATTCGTTCATGCATTTTAAAGGTAAGGGCATGAGTATTACATCAGAATGCAGAATAAAACTACGGGGGGGGGGGGGGGGGGCGGGGGGGAGAAGCCGCCTCCCAAGGTGAACTTTCAAATTAGGTCAGCAGAAATCAACTGCCATTAAATTAAGAGAACATGCTGCTCTTTAGCTATTTCACCATTCTTAGATCAAAGAAGGTTTTTCTTTAGCTCTGAGGACTCAAAATGTTGTATTTTAAAAATGTGACAAATCAGTCTAGAGAGGATAATAACACGTGCCTAAGGATAACTGCAAAAACGAAAAAAAAGCTATGTCACAGTTAACTCTGTGGAAGTGCCACACTGCAGTTCATCCTCATCCTCACTCAGTAGCCTGACACTTTTCATAAATGCCAGCGGTTATGCTACAGCAGCCTGAGACGGGGTGTCCCTTTAGCTCTGGCAAACACACATCACTGCCTGTCACTTTAATGAACAATACCTTCTAGTTTTAAAAGAAGGCAGAGGGGCGCCTGGGTGGCGCAGTCGGTTAAGCATCCGACTTCAGCCAGGTCACGATCTCGCGGTCCGTGAGTTCAAGCCCCGCGTCAGGCTCTGGGCTGATGGCTCGGAGCCTGGAGCCTGTTTCTGATTCTGTGTCTGCCTCTCTCTCTGCCCCTCCCCCGTTCATGCTCTGTCTCTCTCTGTCCCAAAAATAAATTAAAAAACAAAACAAAACAAAAAAAAAACGTTGAAAAAAAAATAAAAGAAGGCAGAAAGCCAGATTTTAGGAAGGAAATTTATCAGGATGTCCTGTGTTCTACTGCAGAACTAACCTTCTTTCAACTGTGTTTGTATCGAGTCTCTTCCTGGGAAGGGAGGAAAGAAGAAAGGAGAGAGGGAAGAAAGTAAGGCAGGGAGGAAGAAAGGGCGGACTTCAGATGCTTCTGGTTTCTTACTGGAAAACAAATCTAAACTCCTGTTGTAGGTTTTTTAAGGCACTCCGAAATCAGGCTTGACCCCCAGTTGTTACTGGTCATTATCCCTCAAACGCACTGCCGGTCTCCTAAGGTCAATCTCCCTACTGCTGTATAGACCCACTATACCCACTACTACTTCAGGGCTTTCAACCCTGAATCTATGGTGAAAAGGCTTTTCCAGCATCCCTGGACTCACCCAAATCATCAGCCACCCTTTAAGGTCCACTTCGTAGCCCACGTTCTTCTTTCAGTCTCACCTGACTAAATCAGAATTCACTGGCTTTTCTTTTTTCTAAACTAACATGCAGGTATTTCATTATAAATTGCTTTATATGATGTAATTCTATTTTATGTATGGCTGGTTTGTCTCTCATCCAACCAGACAAATTTCTTAAAACCAAGTCTCCTTACTCTGCCTCTATAACACTTCTCACAGTGCTGAACATGTGAAAGGCAGTCAATAAAGATGTAAGAAGAATGCTACTAACATGAACTATGTAAATTAAGAGCAGGTTTTTTAAAGAAATGTTTTTAAAAAGTTTCAGCAAGTGTCTGGTTATCTTCTTAATCTTCTTTATTTTTATTTAAAATTTTTTTTAATGTTTATTTTTGAGAGAGAGAGAGAGAGAGAGAGAGAGAGAATGCAAGCAGGGGAGGGGCAGACAGAGAGGGAGACACAGAATCTGAAGCAGGCTCCAGGCTCTGAGCTGTCAGCACAGAACCGGACGCAGGGCCTGAACTCATGGACCGCAACATCATGACCTTAGCCAAAGTCGGACACTCCACCGACTGAGCCACCTAGGCGCCCCTATCTTCTTAATCTTCTCGGTCTAAATCCAATCAAGAAATAATTGCCAAATATAAAATAATTCTAGAAAACTTAAGAAAAAGTGTAGCTTTTAAAAAATTCTTCTTTAAAGACTTTATGTTTAAGTAATTTCTACACCTAGTGTGGGACCCAAACTTAAAATCTTGAGATCAAAAGTCACATGCTCCATCGACTGAGCCAACCAGGAGCCCTGAGAAAAAATTTTTTAAATCACCAGTACTTCCAACAACTAGAAGTAACTTCTGCCAGCATTACTTTATAGCCCTCTTTCTTCATAATTATTAGTCATAATTAGTAATCAGCCATAACTTCAATTTGAATACTTACTCGTACTTATTAAGTAAGGAATCTGCTTATTAAATAAGCATCTCCCCTGCTTAAACTCAGGAAGAACAAGGGCTGAATCTGCTTCTGTCACATTGATGTACACAGTGTAGTGTATGTGAAATGCTTGGTTCATGGGAGGTGCTCCAAGTTTATGGAATGGGTTAGTTTTGGATAGCCCTTCTTGTGTCTTCTCATGTAATTAAACCAAGGGTCAGGAAATTTTTCATGCAAGAGTCATATGGTAAATATTTTACGATTTGTGAACCCTATGGTCTCTGCTACTCTGCTACTGCAGCCACAGGCAATACTGAAGTGATGGTCAGAGCTGTGCTCCAGTAAAACACAGAGACAGGCACTGGGCCAGACTGTGCCAGGAGACTGTAGACTGCCAACGTCGGAATAAAAAAAACGTATTGTGTCTAGTGACTCATTGCAACGATGGGTTTATTAGGATTGCAAACGCATACATATCATTTCCTTTAACATTTTTTCTAATTTTTTTTAATGTTTATTTATATTTGAGAGAGAAAGAGAGCGCGAGTTGGGGAGGAGCAGAGAGAAGGAGATACAGAATCTGAAGCAGGCTCCAGACTCTGAGCTGCAGCACAGAACTGGACACAGGGCTCAAACTCATGAGCCGTGAGATTGCGACCTGAGCCGAAATCAGACACTTCGCTGACTGAGCCACCCAGCGTCCTACAACATTTTATATAATCAACCAGACTCTGTTGACGTCTAAGTTTGGGCAATACTCCATATTCCATATAATGTGGTACTGAACATACGATGTGTATTTTACTGAACATCTCTGATCATTTCCTTAAGAGACATCGCTACCACTGGAAATGCTAGGTTAAGCAATAGCCATATTTATGAATTTTTGTTAGAAAAAATACTCATAAGCTGGAGGAGCTTGGAAAGATAGTGGAGGAGGAAGACCTGAGCTCACCCAGTCACACATTTACAACTACACATCATCCACATTCCAGTCAATAAACCAGAAAGCAGTGGGAAGTCTGGCAGAACAGACTCTACAACTAAACATAGAGAAGAAGCTGTATCTGAAAGGTTAGAAGGTCAGAAAGGTGGAGGTGGTTATCTGCAGGAGGGAGAAATCTGTGGACATGGAGAGGGCAAAGAAACCGGCCCTTGCACCTGGGAGCTCATGCAGGAAAGACTAACTCCCATGTTTGGTTTTAAAAGCCAAAGCGGCTAAATTCGGTGAGTTTATTTAAAAAAAAAAAAAAGTGGGACTTGAAGCCTGGAGCTTTAGAAATCGGCTGACTCAGCACGGGGCAAGCCTGGAGGGAGAGTGATAGGTGGGTCACTGCCCTTCAAGGCAGGAATCAAGGGGGACCTACCTGAGTGGCTCAGCTGGCTAAGCATCTGACTCTTTGACTCCGATCAGGTCATGATCTCACAGTTCATGAGACTGAGCACCCCCCCCCCCCCCCCCCCCCCCCCCCCCGCACTGTAGCACAGAGCCTGCTTGGGATTCTCTGTTCTCCCTTCTCTCTGCCCCATCCCCACTGTGGGCACACATACACCCTCTCTCTCTCTCAAAACAAATAAGTGAACGTTTAAAAAACCTGCTTATCCTTGTGATATTGTGATTCATGATAAAAAAAATACTTAAAAAAAAAAGAAAAAGAAAAGAAACAGCAGCCTGAGCAGAGAAGCAACATAAAAAGTTCAGTTTACAAACAATGGTGGCAAACAGGAGACAGATCTATTAATACTGACTTCAGGGGGGTGGGGGCAGGCAGGGACTCCTCCTAAAATGAGGGAGCTGGCAGGCACCATTCCTCCCCCCACTCGCCAGCATAAATACAGGGGCATGTACGGGAGGCGGGGCTGCAGGCACCTGCTACCTAGACGGCTAGCAGTGTGCCACGCCCCCCAGGCTCTCCTGAGGACTTGCCCACTCAAAGCCCGCTAGCATTGGTCCTGGGCTCAGGACAAATTTTGTTGGCATATGTGTACCACATCCACCACCAGATGCATAGCTACTGCTGCCCACAGCACCCAAACACGCACCCCCAGCTACCAAAGCACATTGGGCCCAGCCATAGCCAGCCATCATCTCATGCCCCACCTAGCCTCACACCAAGGGCAGCAGCATTTTTGTAGATCAGGCACAGGACTAGTGGTCCAGAGCAAATTTTACTAACACCACCATCCAGTTGTCAAATACCCCAGCAGGCACATCCCCTAAGAGCTTGCCTGCCTGGGTCCCACTAAAAACATTGAGAGCAAGCATAGCCCACACAGGCAACGACCTTCTGCCTCCATTCGTTCCACTGAAAGGAAAAGTGACTACAACAGCAGGGCGTAAGCAATACACATAGGGTATTTTCCTGAAGTGCCAGGTTCTGGAGAACAGGGGACACTGCACTGCAAGGCACCCAAGGATCTCTTCCACACAAAGTCACTACATTCAAGATAGAAAGACACAGCTGACTTTCTTAACAGAGAAACAAATACAAAGAGGCAGGCAAAATGAGACAGAAATTTATCCCAAATAAAAGAACATGACAAGGCCACAACCAGAGATCTAAGCAAGACAGATACAAGTAACATGCCTAACAGATAATTTAAAGCAATGATCATAAGGATACTCACTGGACTTGAGAAAAAAATGGAAGATAAGAGTGAGACCCTTAACACAGTGATAAGGAACAACACAGCAGAGATAAAGGGCTCAATAAACGAAATGAGAAAGATGCTTGCTAGCCTGGAAAGTAAGATGGAAAAAGCAGAGAAACAAATTAGTCACCTAGAAGACAGAGTAATGGACATTAACCAAACTGAACAAAAGAGAGGAAAAAGAATTATGCAAAATGTGACTAGACTTGGGGAATTCAGGGATTCCATCGAACATAATAATACTCAGATTATAGGAGTGCCAGAGAAGAAGAGAGAAAAGAGGGCAGAACATTTATTTGAAGAAATAACAGGTAGAAACTTTCCTAATGTGGGGAAAGAATCAGATATCCAGTTCCAGGAAGCACAGAGAACGCCCATCAAAATCAACAAAAGCGGATCTATAGCAGGACATATTATCATTAAATTGACAAAATATAGTAATAAAGAAAAAATTTTTAGAGCATCGAGACAAAAGAAAAACACTAACTTTTAAGGGAAAACCCATAAGGCTAGCAGATTTTTCAACAGAAATTTTGCAAGCTAGAGGGAGTGGCATAATATATTCAAAGTGCTGAATGAGAAAAATCTATAGCCAAGTAACTATGCCGCAAGGCTATCATTCAGAATAGGAGAGGAAAAGTTTCCCAGACACACAAAAACTAAAGGAGTTCATGACCACTAAGCCAGCCCTGCAAGAAATATGAAAGGGACTCTGTAAATGGAAAGGAGAGATCAAAAATGAACATAAAGGTAGGAAACACAAAAGCAGTAAAAATGAGTATTTCTGTAAAAAATCAGTCAAACATTCACAAAAACAGAATATAAAATATAATAACATATGCCTAAAATGTGGGGAAAAGAGAAAAGAATGGGTTCAAAGTGAAATGACCATCAACTTGATACAGACTGCTGTAGAAGAGGTTATATACAAACCTAATGGTAACCACATATCAAAAACCACTAATAAATATGCAAAGAATAAAGAGAAAGAAATCCAAATATATCACTAAAGCAAATCAGCAAAACATGAGAGAAAGACAAGAAAGGATCAGAGAAAATCTTCAGAAACAACGACAAGTTAGATAATAAAATGACAATAAACACATATCTATCCAAAATTGCTTTGAATGTAAATAAATGTTCCAATCAAAAGGCATACGGTGTCAGATTGGATACAAAAACAAGACCCATCTGAATGCTGCCTACAAGAGGCTCATTTCAGACCTAAAGACACCTGCCAATTAAAAGTGAAGGGACAGATAAACATCTAGCATGCAAATGGATGTCAAAAGAAAGCCAGGGAAGCAATACTTATATTGGACAAAATAGACTTTAAAACAAAGACTGTAACAAGAGACAAAAGAAGGACACTTGATAATAATAAAGAGGACAATCCAACAAGAAAATATAATTGTAAATATGTGTGCGCCCAACACAGAAGCACCTAAATACATAAAACAGTTAATAAACATAAAAGAAAGTATCGATAATAATATAATAAGAGTAGGGGACTTGAACACCCACTTATGTTAATGGTCAGATCAACTAAACATTGTATCAACCAGGAATACCAATAAGGTGAATGACACAATGGAACACATGGATTTAACAGACATATTCAGAACATTCCATCCTAAAACAATGTAATATACATTCTTTCCAAGTGCACGTTGGACATCTTCCAAAACAGACCACATATTAGTCCACAAAACAAATCTCAACAAATTCGAGTCCACAAAACAAAAACAAACAAATGATATGTGGTTACCATTCTCAACAAATTCAAGAAACTCAAAATCAAACCATGCATCTTTTTTGAGCACAATGCTATGAAACTAAAAGTCAACCACAAGAAAAAGTCTGGAAAGACCACAAATACATAGAGGTTAAATAACATGCTACTAAACAATGAATGTATCAACCAGGAAATAAAGAAAGTACACATAAGCAAATGAAAACAGAACAGTCCAAAACTGTTGGGATGCTGCAAAAGCAGCTCTAAGAGGAAAATTTATAGCAATTCAGGCCTACACCAAGAAGCAAGAAATATCTCAAATAAACAACCTAACCTTACACCCAAAGGAGCTAGAAAATAAACAAAACCTAAAACCAGAAGAAGAAAGGAAATAATAAAGATTAGAGCAGAAATAAATGATAAACAAATTTAAAAAAATAGAACAGATCAATGAAACCAGGAGCTGTTTCTTCAAAAAAAACCCAAATCAATAAAACTGATAAACCTCTAACCAGACTTATTAAGAAAAACAGAGAAAAGGACTCAAATACATAAAATTATAAATGATTTTGTATTTGTAAACACAGAAATACAAACAATTGTAAGAGAATATTGTGAAAAGGCATATGCCAACAAATTGGACTACTTAGAAGAAATGGATAAATTCCTGGAAACATATAAACTACCAAAAATGAAACCAAAAGAAGTAGAAAATTTGAACAGACCAATAATCAGCAAAGAAAGTGAATCACTAATCAAAAAACTCCGAACACACAAAAGCCCAGGGCCAGATGGCTTCACAGGCAAATTCTACCAAACATTTAAAGAAGAGTTAAAACCCATTCTTCTCAAAGTATTACAAAATATAGAAAAGAAAGGAAAACTTCAAAATTCATTCTACAAGGCCAGTATTATCCTGATACCAAAACCAAAGACACCACTGAAAAAGAGAACTACAGGCCAATATCCCTGATGAACATAGATGCAAAAATTCTCAATAAAATACTAGCAAACTGAATCCAACAATACATTAAAAATATCCACCATGATGAAGTGGAATTTATTCCTGCGTTGCAAGGGTGGTTCTATATTTGCAAATCAATCAACAGGGTACATCATATCAATGAAAGAAAGAATAAGAACCATATGATCATTTCAATAGAGCAGAAAAAGATTTGACAAAGGACAATATCCAATCATTATAAAAAAAAAAAAAAACCAACAAAATAGGCTTAGACTGAACATACTACACCATAATAAAAGGTCATTTATGAAAAATGCACAGCTAACAACTTCAATGGAAAAAAAACTGAGAGCTTCTCCCCTAAGATCAGGAGCAGAACAAAGTCACCACTTCTATTTAACATAGTACTCCAAGTCCTAGCCACAGCAAACAGACAACAAAATAAAGGCATCCAAATCAGTTAGAAGTAAAACTTCCACTATTTGCAGATCACATGGTACCTTATAGAGAAAACCCACCAGACTCCACCAAAAAACTGCCAGAACTGATAAACAAATTCAGTAAAATCACAGGACACAAAATCAATGTACAGAAATCTCTAGCATTTCTATATATCAATAAAGCAGCAGAAAGGGTACAATTATTATTGTACCCAATAATTAGGAATAATCTTAACCAAAGAGGTGAAAGATCTTTACTCTGAAAACTAAAACACTGATGAAAGAAACTGAAAAGAACACAAAGAAATGGAGAAATATTCCATGCTCATGGATTGGAAGAACAAATATTGTTAAAATGTCTATACTACCCAAAACAATCTACGTATTTAATGCAATGCCTATCAAAATACCAATTGCATTTTTCACAGAACTGGAACCAAGAATCCTAAAATTTGTAGAGTACCACAGAAGACCCCATATAGTCAAAGCAATCTTGAGAAAGAAAAGAAAAGCTGGAGGCATCACAATTACAGACTTCAAGTTATATTACAAAGTGACACAAAAATGATACTGGCACAAAAAGAGACATAGAGACCAAGGGAACAGAAAACCTAGAAATAAACCCACAACTATATGATCAATTAATCTTCGACAAAGCAGGATCTGTTGGGAAAAGGACAGTCTCTTCAACAAATGATGTTTGGGAAAAGTGGACAGCAACATGCAAAAGAATAAAAGTGGACCATTTTCTTACACCATACACAAAAATAAACTCAAAATGGGGGCGCCTGGTTGGCCCAGTCAGTTAATCACCTGACCTTTGCTTTTGGCTCAGGTTATGATCTCACTGGTCCAGTGGGTTAACTGTCCAACTCTTGCTTTTGGCTCAGGTTATGATCTCAGTGTCATGGGATGAATCGCTGTGTCAGGCTTCACACTGGGCACAGAGCCTGCTTAGGATTCTCTGCACTACCCCCCCCACTCTCTCTCTCTCTCTCAAAGATAAATTAATTAATTAAACTCAAAATGGATTAAAGACCTAAATGTGAAACCTGAAATCATAAAAATCCTAGAAAAGAACACAGGCAGTAGTAACCTCTTTGACATTGGCCATAGCAACTTTCTTCTAGATAAGTCTCCCGAGACAAGGGAAACAAAAGCAAAAATGAACTATTGGGACTACATCAAAAAAAGTTTCAGCACAGTGAAGGAAACAATCAATAAAACTAAGACAACCTACTGAATCAGAAACGATACTCACAAAAGACATATCTGCTAAGGGTTAGTATCTAAAATATACGAAGAACTTATAAAACTCAACATCTAAAAACCAAATAATCCAATTTAGAAATGGACCAAAGACATGTACAAAACATTTCTCCAGAGAAGACATCTAGATGGCCAACAGACACATAAAAAGATGTTCATCATCACTTACCATCTGGAAAATGCAAATCAAAACTATAATGAGATATCATCTCACATCTGTCAGAACAGCTAAAATAAAAAAACACAAGAAACAACAGGTGTTGGTGAGGATATGGAGAAAAAGAAACACTTACGCACTGTTGGTGGGAATGCAAACTGGTGCAGCCACTGTGGAAAACACTATGAAATTCCTCAAAAACTTAAAAACAGAACAACCTTATGATCCAGCAATTGCACTACTGGGAATTTACCCAAAGAACACACACACACACACACACACACACACACACACGCACACACAAATTTCAAAGGGATACAAACACCCCTTTGTTTACTGCAGCATTGTTTGCAACAGGCAAACTACGGAAGCAGCCCAAGTGTCTGTGGATTGATGAATTGAAAAAGATGTGATATATACAATGGAATATTATTCAGTCATAAAAAAGAATGAAATCTTGCCATTTGCAATGACATGGAAGGAGTTAGTATTATGCTAAACTGAAATAAGTCAGCCAGAGAATGACAAATACCATATGGTTTCACACATATGTGTAATTAAAAAAAAAAACAAAACCAATGAGCAAAGGTGGGGGTGGGGAGAGAGACAAACCAAGAAAAAGACTCAACTAAAGAGAACAAACTGTTACCAGAGGGGAGGTTGGTGGGGATAGGTTCAGTAGGTGATGGGGATTAAGGAGCTCACTTGTCATGTACTGGCTGGTATATGGAAGTGTGAGTAACTCCACCATACACCTGAAAATAACATAACACTGTATGTTAACTAACTGGAATTAAAAACTTGAAAGGAAAAAATCCATTAACCCTTTTCATGACACTGTGCTGATCTGTATTCCTAGCCAGCAGTGTAAATACCTGCTTCTCCAAAACCTCAACATTATACACTACATGTGTTTTCTTACCCACAGATACTTTTATCATGGACAGGATTAGAATTCTATACTTGTTTACTTTTTTCTTATTAGAAAACATTTATAAACAAGGAAATAAATCTTTCTTTAAAAATGTTTTTAATGTTTATTTTTGAGAGACAGAGAGAGAGACAGAGACAAAGAGAGTAAGCAGGGGAGGGGCAGAGAGAGAAGGAGACACAGAATCTGAAGCAGGCTCCAGGCTCTGAGCTGGCAGCACAGAGCCTGACGTGGGGCCTGAACCCATGAACCATGAGATCATGACCTGGGCTGAAGTCGCTCACTGACTGAGCCACCCAGATGCCCCAAGGAAATAAATCTTAAGTATAGAACTCAATGAAACAAAGAATATACCTTTGCATCACAAACCAACAAAATATAGAACATTAAAAATCACTCCAGTAAGTTCCTTCAAAGTTCCTTTCCAATCAGTCCCACTCCTACCCTAATGGTGCGGTTTGGATTAGTTTAGCCTATCCTAGAACACAGTATCAACTGTGTCTATTCTAGAACATATTTTTAAAAGTATCTGCTTTTATACTTTTTTTATATTTCACTCAAAATAATAGTTTTGAGATTCATCTGTGTAGTATATAACAATAGTTTGTTCAACTGTATTGCTGAACAGTATTCCATCATGTATGCCACAACTGGGCTATCCTTTCTCCTTTTAAGAAATACTTGGCTATTTTCCATTTTTGGCACTTGTAAATAAACCACCATAAGTATTATTATACAGAAATGAAAACTTGTGTTGAAATGATTCATTTCTCCTGAGTAAAGCTGTTGGGTCATTGTGGGCAGGTATGTGGTTAGTATTTTCAGTGTTTTAACTGTAGCTATTATGCTGAGTATGCAATTCCAATTATATAACGGTCCTTAGTATACCATTCTGCAGATCACTGAGATTCCATTCATCTTTTTAAATTATTTTTTATTGTTTATTATTTAAAAAAAAATTTGTAATGCTTATTTATATTTTTGAGAGAGAAACAAAAGAGTGCAAGTGAGGTAGGGGCAGAGGGAGAGAGAGGGAGACACAGAATCCGAAGCAGGCTCTAGGCTCTGAGCTGTTAGCACAGAGCCCAACACGGAGCTCAAACCCACAAACTGTGAGACCATAACCCGAGCCGAAGTCAGATGCTTAACCGATTGAGCTACCCAGGTGTCCCTATTTTTTTTTTTTTTAACATTTATTTAACTTGAGAGAGAGAGAGAAAGAGAGAGAGAGGGAGGGAGTGTGTGTGTGTGTGTGTGTGTGTGGTATGGACAGAGAGAGAGGGAGAACGAAAGTTCTGAGCAGGCTCCACACTGTCAGTGCAGAGCCTGATGCAGGGCTCAAACTCACTGGGAGATCAATGACCTGAGCCGAAATCAGGAGTCAGATGCTTAACCAACTGAGCCACCCAGGCATCTCTCCTCTTTTCCTTGCCTTTTGTATTTCAGTTGATCTATCTTTAGAGTCATGATTCCTGCCATTTCCATTCTGAAGTTCTTACATCAGACACTGTATTTTTCAGTTGTAAAATTTTGATTTGGGCCTTTTTTTATTATTATTATTTTGAATTCTCTGTTAAGATTTACTCTTTTTATTCATTGCAAGTATACTTTCCTTTACATTCTTAAGCAATTCCAATAACTGATTTAACATTCTTCTCTGATTCGAACTTCTTAGTTATCTTCAAGTTAGCCTCTGTTGATTGCTTTTGAGAATATAGCATGTTTTCTTGTTTCTGTGCACATGGAGTAATTTGGCATTCTATCATGTATGTAAAATGTTTGGATTCTGTTTTCTTTTTAATTTTTTATTTACACTTATTTCTTTTTGAGAGACAGAGCACAAGTGGGGGAGGGGTTGAGAGAGAAGGAGACACAGAATCCAAAGCAGGCTCCAGGCTCTGAGCAAACTGTCAGCACAGAGCCCGAGGAGGGCTCAAACCCACGAACTGTGAGATCATGACCTGAGTGGAAAATCAGACACTCAACTGACTGAGCCACCCGGGTGTCCTAGATTCTGTTCCTTTTTGGGGGAAAAAAAAAAAATTTTTTTTTCCTTTTTCATTTAAACAGTCAATTTTATTTGCTGATCTCAAACTGTGGAACCTGAAGTCCCCTGCAAGGTATAGTGGTTCTTTACCCTGAACCGAGTGGCTTGGAATTTGCTCCACATGTAGTTTAAGATTGAGCCAGAGACATACACAGAGTTTATACACCATGAGGCTCACCTTCTCTAGCTCTCAACTTGCTGGGATTTATCCCTTCCCCTCCTCTTACACCATCACGCACAAATACCAAGTTTTCTAAGTAGTTACACCAAACCCTGTTTTTGATCCTTCAGACCAGTAAGACTAGAGGGTTTTATTTTGTTTGCTTATTAGGTCAGAGTTGTAACCACCCTACAGGGTGGAGACCCACCCGGTACTATTCCCTTCCTTCACTGTGATTCCTCTCCGATTTCCACTTGCTTTCTTGTCTACTCTCCAATGTCTTCATATAGTTGTTTTATATTTTGTTCATAGTTTATAGTTGTTTTCTGCAGAAAAACATGTGCAATAACAGCTACTAGGCCATGCCAGAAGCTAAACTTCTGTTACGGACTTTTAAATCATATCAAGTTTATAGGTTACATATAGTACTGTAGGGTGTGTTTTGCAATGCACTCACTGAAAGTAAAAGCAGCTATTTTTCTTGTTTAATAATATGTAATTTGTCAGGGCACCTGAGTGGCTCAGTCAGTGAAGTGTCCAAGTTCGGCTTAGTTCATGATCTCGTGGTTTGTGGGTTTGAGCCCCGTGTCAGGCACCACGCTGACAGTGTGGAGCCTGCTTGGGATATTCTCTCTCTCTCTCTCTCTCTCTCTCTGCCCCTCCCTGACTCATGTTTTCTCTCTCAGAATAAACTTAAAAAATAATAATAAAATTTAATTTGTCCAAAAAAACCTTTTTGTGCTCTGCTTATTTTTTAAATTGGATGTTCACCAATTCCTTACAGGTAAGAAGTCTATAAATTAAGGATAGCAAACCTTTGTTACACATATTACAAATATATTTTCCTAATCTGTGAACTTTCTATTATGTTTGTAGTGTATGAACATAAAAAGGTTTTATTTTTTATATTTTTAAAGTTTTGTATTATTAAATATAACATCTGATTCTTTAAAGTTTTTTTTAAAAAACTACATGTTCATTATGGAGAATTTTTTAAAAATCCTTTCTATAAAAATAAAAATTACCCAGCATTCCTTCTTTTTACTCTCATACCCTTTTATGGCTGTTTTTTTAAACATCAGGTATACTTCCAGTCATCTGGAAGTCTGTTTAACATTTTCTGCTGAAATTGACATTATATACATTGTATGATCCAGAAATCCCATTTCTATGCTATAAATCATAGCACATCCATATAATGGTACTATATAGCAATGAAAATGAAGGAACCATTACTACTTACAAAAACATGGATGAATCTAACAATACGACGTTGAGTAAACAAAGCTAGACACCAAAGATCACACACTGTATGGTTCCATTTAAATCAAAACAAAGGCAAATTAATCTATGTAGTTCTCAGGCAAAATGTGGTTGATTTTAGCAAGGAGAAAAGGGAGAGCGATTAAAAGAGGGCCCAAAGAAGGCTGGCTTCTGGTAATTTCTATTTCCTGACTTTAATTCTGGCTACACATATATGTTTACTGTCACAATAAGTCATCAAGCTACAAACTTGTTATTTGTGCATGCAAGATACAAAAAAGCTTATGTTTTCATTCTGAAGAATATGAAAAAGCTATGCAGAGGAAAAGAAACCTATTATCCACCTTCTTTATCCCATGTTTCCAGATACTTACTACATTTTGGATGTATTTTTTTTTCAACATATATTTATAATGGTATTCGAATTATACCAGGTACATGATATTTTTAAAAACTTTAGAGACACAGAGAGAGAGAGATGGAGAGTGAGGGGGGGGGGGGTGGGCAGCAGAGGAAGGGGAAGAAGGGGAGGGGGGGGAGAGAAGGGGAGAGGGGGGGAGAGGGGGAGAATGTCAAGCAGGCTTCAAGTTCTGCGTGGAGCCTTGATGCAGGGCTCAATACCACAACCATGAAGTCATGACCTGATCCGAAATCAAGAGTTGGATGTTTAAATGACTGTGCCATCCAGGCACCTGACGCTGTTTTTGACTGATCCCCTTCATAGTATGCGAGGCAGCCACTTCCAACTGATTAAAGTCAGCATAGATAAACTATATTTGCAATGTCTGACAATTAAATGGGATGTTAATTCCAGCACTAAGCTGGGAATTAAGATACCTGGATTCTAATATCAACTAGGACATATTAACAATTCCTACGATACTGAATAGGTAACTTAATCTCTTCATTGTGGTAGGAGACCATAACCTCATATTCCCCTCAGTACTTAGCACCATTATTTTCCCCACTAGTACTGAAGCATAGTTTGTTAAATTAACAAATCAGCGCAATTATGATTTGCTCTGGAAGGGAAGTGGTCTATGTGGAATCTTAAAGGAAAACCAAGAAATAAAAATGTTAGCTTTTAATCTAGCATCGTTCAAGTTAAAATTGTGTGCCAAATGTACACTAGGAGAACTTGCACTATTTACATAAAAATATTGGAAAAACACCAGAACCACCGCAGTTGGATAAACATTCTACCCCTTTGTTTCCCTTTAAAACAATGATTAATTTTTACTACTGTTTAACACAATGGTTTCAAACTTACATGCCTAATAGACATCTCAAGAGTTAACCTGTCCAAAACTAAACTCTTAATATATCAATCACTAAAAACTGAACTAAAATAATAATATTTCTCCACACACATTCTTCCTCATCCCTGCTAACTACAATTTCATCCTTTTACTTGTTCAGGACAATAATAGGGAGTAGTTATGTCTTTCCCTGTGCCCTCTTACCTTCAAATTACATCTTGGATGTGCTCATTCTATTTTTTAAGGTTTATTTGGAGAGAGAAAGAGAGAAAGTGCACACAAGTGGGGGAGGGACAGAGAGAGGGAGGGAGAGAGAAAGAGAATCCCTAACAGGGTCTGTGCTGTCAGCACAGATCCCAAAGCAGGGCTTGATCTCATGAACCGTGAGATCATGACCTGAGCTGAAATCAAGAGTTGGACACTCAACGGACTGAGCCACCCAGGTGCCTGGGATGTGCAATCTCATCATCTCCACTGCTGCCACCCTTTTAATCCACCATCACTTGCCTCTTGCATTATCACAATCACACTCTTAAACTGGTGTCCCTGACTCTGCCCTTGTCCCTACTGCATTTATACTTAACAGAGCAGTTGCTATTAAACAGTAAATCAGACCCTGTCTCTCTCCACTGCTCTAAGCCATCCGAGTTTTCCATTTCTCTCCCTAGTACCTGTGAGTCCTCGGTACTTTATTCTGCCCCCAATCACCCTGCTGAACCCCTCACTTTTCCCTCTCCTCCTCACTCATTCCACCTCACCACAGTGATCTTTCAGGTGGTCCTCAAACATGCCAGCTCTGTCTAGCGCTTCAATGTCTGCAAGTACTGTTCACATCACTCTTCCCAGAGACGCCTGCACATCTCACTCCGTCACCTGTCACACATTTTGTGCAAACGTCCCTCGGTGAGACCTACGTTGCCCACCTACTAAAAACTGCTGCCCCATTCTAGCACCAGTGCTCCCCACGGCCCTCACTCAACTTTAGTTTCCTCCACATCACTTGTATTTACTTATAATAACCTACAATATTTATCTCCCTCCGTTGAAATGTAAGGTCCATAACGGTAAAAATTTTTGTCTGCTTTATTCACTGTTCACATAATGGTGGCTAGGAAATACTCACTAAACATTTTTGAATGACTTATGTTCCATATAACCCTCAGGTTCCATTCAACTGTTTAAAGGAACGTGAAAAGTCTGTTTTTGCTTATAAAAACATACAATCATTGACTGACACTAAAATATTTGCAAACAGTATTATCAAATATAAACACATTGGAGAAAACCAATGTATTAAATACATTAAACATATTAAAATATTAAAATATATTAAATATGATGCCAGATAAACTTGTTTATGGGCCTCAGATTAATATTTCTGTATCTGTTTAATTGAATGGTACTCCAAAAATCTGAGTACAATTTCTCTTAAAGTGAAATATTTAAAATTCTTATAGCAAAACCACTGAAAGGCAAGGAATATAATAAAAACTTGCTAATGAAGTAACGGCAGAATAGTTAGCTTATATTTTGTGTTAATATTTATTCACTGTAACGATATTTCTAAGTTTCAAGTTATGTAATTCTTTGCTTTTGTGTTCAAATGTACACTTTTCACACTTAAACCTTCAAAAATAAGTTGCATAAATTAGATGTCTAAAATAGTAAATTCATCTGCCCCGACAAAATTCCCAGCTAAGTCAGTCATTTAAAGATTTAGCATTTAAAGGTTTAACTTACTTCAAGGCTCCTGGGTGGCTCAGTTGGTTAAGTGTCCTACTCTTGGTTTCTTGGCACAGGTAATGACCTCACGGTTTGTGGGATCAAGCCCCGAGATGGGCTCTGTGCTGACAGTGCAGAACCTTCTTGGGATTCTCTCTCTCCCTCTCTTTCTGTCCCTCCCCTGCTCTCACTCTCTCTCAAAATGAACATTTTTAAAAAAGATTTAACTTACTTCTAAAACAGATTGCACTTTTCTCTGTGAGAAGAAAACTAGCCAATTTATTCAAGACTATTTATGTACAATTATAATTTTATTACACAATTGCCTTGTTATTCAGAAACAAGACAGTCATAATAAGCCATTCAGTCCTACAATACAGGCATGAATTAACAAATGTAACTGAGAACCACTAAATCAATGAGTAACGACCGCTACATACTTTGCTCAGTTGTTTTAAAAACAATTCAGCTGTATTTGTCAGATATAGGTCTATTACATGCAGCGAATGTTATGACAGCAGGCCTGATAGGCATACACAGATACTTATTGGCAATTAATTTGTATTACGTCCATGGCAGACAGGGGGGAAACATGGTGGGACTGACGCTGCCATCCTCAGAAAAGCCTGTTTGTGCGGTTGGCCTTTAGCCGGTGCCTGACAACTTGGATTTTGGGAGTGTTCCCACCATTCCCTAATTGCTAAGAGTGGCTCACCGTGTCTAAACTGTTTGTGCAAACCATATGGTTTATGCTGAACACCTGCTTTCCTTCTGGGAGTCTGAAATTTTGGTAATGCTAACCAAAGGATGCCCATGTGACAAACTCCTCATAAAAACTCTGTTTCTAATGGGTTTCCCTGCTGGACAACATTTCACACATGCTGTCATAGTTCAACACTGGAGGAATTAAGCACATCCTGAGCGACTCTATTGGGGAGAGGACTCTTGGAAGCTTGAGCCTGGTTTCTTCCGAACCTCATCTCATGTGCCTTTTTCCTTTGCTGGTTTTGCTTGTGTCCTTTGCCTGTAATAAATCTTAGCCATGAGTATGAGTATGTGATGAGTCCTGTGAGTCCTCTTAGCAAATCACCAAACCCAGCAGGGGTTGTGGAGATCCCTGCCACAGTTGCAGGTGCAGAGTTCTTCTCCGTAGAGCTGTACCTTAATGCTCTGTATTTCTATATATTTTTCTATATATTCTCTGTAGAGCTGTACCTTACTGCTCTATATTTCTTAGAGTACATAGCATAACCTTATACATAACAGATACGAATCATGTTTGGAGATTTTATATACTACCCTCCTAGTCTATCCAAAATAGCTGCATTTCCACTTCAGCGTTCGTCAACATTGGTGAACTACTAAATGGCAAAAATATATGTGGCAATAATAGCACCATTCAAACAAAGGAAAAGTTTTTGGCAGGTTCGAGTAACACAGTTGGATAGATTGATGACTTTGACCATCTGCAGTCTACAGCCCTCCAATTTGTTTTACAAATGTTTGGGTAGTTTTCTGCCTGTAGACATCCTAAAGAATATCCAAAGTATTCTTAATTTGATTTTATCATCAGCTCACATTCTTTGGGATTCAGCAAAATGTGACATATTTAATTGCATGTGACTGACAGAAGTCAGGCAGTTTTTCAAGCTTCTGTGTTCACTACTGCTCTGGAATGTTTCAAAGAAGTGAACAATCCATGCTTCCTTATGCTTTATATAATTTCTTTAGAAGTAACCCCACCTGGGGCACCTGGGTGGCTCAGAAGATTAAGTGTCCACCTCTTGATTCTGGCTCAGGTCAGAATCTCACCGTTTGTGACTTTGAGCCCCACTCAGGGCTCTGCACTGACAGTGAGGAGCCTGCTTGGTATTCCTTCTCCCTCCCGCTCTCTCTCAAGAATGAATGGATGGATGAATGAATGAACATTAAAAAAAACAAAACAAAAAAAAAAAAACAACTAACCCAACCTCTTGGCCAGAAGATCAAAAAGACTGCAGAAGACACTGATACAGAAGAAACATTAAAATAAGGTAAAAGAAGACCCAAAGGCTGAAAGGAGTCAGTGAGCAGGAGGATACACCTAGGTTAAAGACCGATCCAGGCCACCCCAGTACATCCCTGTACAGGCCACCCCAGTACATCCCAAGAGTACTTTCTTGGTCTTGAAGTGTCATAGCAATAACAACAAAAAAAGCGTTATTATATTTAAAGCAAAATTCATTATCAAACATGGAAACTTTATATCAAATGCCAACTATACAATTCAAAAAAAGCAACAAAACAATGAATTTTTACAAAACAGCAATTCAGGGACTCTACCTCTCATGGACTATTTCCAGAGGAGAAACTATAACATTAGAATGCATACTTGACTAATATATACATATGATCTACAGTATATATATGACAAACTATATATTACATACAACATATATGACAAGTGATATTACTAACACAGAAAATAGAAATCATTAAATTACTAACATAGAAAATATAAGTCATTAAATTAGCAAAGAGTCAAACACATGGAAAAAGTCACGGGGTGGAAGTAGCCTCCAGAGGTCATCAAAGCATCTTCCTTTTAAAACACCACACGTTGGTAACTCCCAGATCCAAGAAAAGCAATGATTCCGCCATCACACTTGATGGAAGAGAATTTCTGTTTTGGCTTTTGGGAAGTGGGGATACTGGGAGACAGGACATTCTAGAATTTTCCTTAAGTTCCATTCCCAACATAGTGATCATTGTGCTAACGTCTACAAATGCACTTTGGTAATTTACGTCAGCAGCTCTATTCACTGTCAATATCACTGGCAGAAGAAGAATATTATGAAGTTTCATTTTCTATCCAAATCAGTTGATCACTTGCTTTTCTGTTGATACATGTCCTACCAACAGTTTATGATCTTGTCAAAGTTTATGTAATAACAAGATCAGGATTTTCAATTCTACATCTAATCTCTAGGTCAAGCTACCTTTACTCATCAAATCAAAGTGAAATTCCGAAAGAAAACGTGAGGAGTACTACTTTTCTTTTCAGAAAGAACACAAAAAAGCCTATTTTATAAAGACAAAGATTGTCATGTCGACACCAGTTTAACACAAACACTGCTTAACTGTCACCCAAAAGCTGAGATTTTTCTTGTTTCAGGTTATAGTTTTCACTATTTTGAAATCGTAAAGTTACTGCGACTTTATAGAAATCCACTGTAGAATAAGGATTATATAATCGTAAATAAAAGTTAAATTTCCGAAGTATTAAGGTATGTAACAATGAAACATTCGAAATGCGATCTGCTACTTAAGACAAACTTTAATTCTGTTTAAACATAAGATGAAATGTGCAACTCAGACTAAATAGTGTATAGTAAAAACCAATAGTGTATATATAGATAATGAAGGTATCACGGAAACTGGTTAAAAATTATAATGAAGAGAGAACTAGTAAGAATATAGCAACCTGGCTGAAATTGATATTCATTAGGGTACTCGTCACATCAATAGGGAGCATTTGGACTCTGTGGTCTTTATCAGTGTCCCAGCTGGTAATGGTTGAAGGTTAATGCCTTACCCCATTCTGTTCAATTTTCTATCCTAATTAGCCCTCCAAATCTATAGCTGTGAGCACCAAGTGTCTGTGCTCAAAAGAAACTAATTAATGCTAGCAAATTAGATCAAGTCCAAAGATCCAACAGCCAAACTCTTAGTTAAATGCTCCTTGTTAATAGGAAGTGTAGCTGTCAATAACTGCTGTTGGTGACTATAATGAGGCATCTTTCTTTCATTGAAAGTGATTTCATTTCTCTTTGTCCCTGGAAAAGCTGTTCCATTCCCTTCACAAACCTAAGTTGCTGGCAGTCTGACCCAATTCTTATGATCAGCTGGGTTGAAATGACATGCAAAAAAAATCAAACAGAAAAGCTTTCCTACATAATCAGGTTTCAGGCCCTTAGCAGAAAGTCAGATCACTTATTAAAATTCCTATATCTTTATCCAAGAACTATACAATTAGCACACATAATGCTTTTATATAAAATCCTATAAGTATTTAATAAAGCAAAGGCCGTAAACAGTAAATAAACTACAAGGGAAGTGTCCTGATTCTAAATTACATCTTATTGTTCAGTTCAAATGCAGCTGTTCTGCTACTACTTAAGCATATGATACCAGTGCATGTTCTTTACTAAATCACATGGTTAGGCAGGAAGAATACTAAAGATTATTGTTTATAAAATAATCAGTTTTAGATTCTCTAACTCTGTTTTGGACCACATGGCCTAAAAAAAAAAAAAAATCAATATACGATTATCTATAAAATATTCAAATATTCAAAAACCAATAGTTAAAACATGTTCTCATAGAGACAAATGCATTGAAGTAACCCAAGCAGACCTCAAATTTTAAGATGCTTTCAGTCTTCTGAAGATTTTAAGCATATTTAAAAAAAACAAAAGCTTAACCAAGGCAATGCCCGAAAAACTTAACTTTTGATAAAGAAGTGATGAATCACTAAATTCTACACCTGAAACCAATTTTACCATATCTGTAAACTAGAATCTAAATACTTAAAAAGTGAAGAGTAAAAATTTTTCTGTACCATTATGATAGTAGTTGTGCAACACAAACTAATAAATATTTTAAAGTTATACTCTCTTTCCTTCATTTCAAAAACCAAACACACAGTTACATTGACTAAGAGTAAGCAAAGGCAGTTCTGAAACCCAAACTCTAATTATTCTGCATTTTCATCTGAACCATGTGAGTAAAACCTCAATCTATAATTGAATTAGCTAGGTTTATTTCATTCTAGATATCAGAGTAATGTGTTAAAAACACCATAAATATAGCTCATATTCATCACTTTGGACCAATTATCAGTAATGAGTAAATTTTCCTAGTAGTGACAAGTTAACCCTGTAACTTCATTACACGTTGTTAATTTTTTTCCTCCCTCACCTGAGTCAGGATATTTAGTTATTTTTTAAGTTCTGAGGCAAGTGGAGGATTACCTCTTGAGATGATCAGCATGACACCTGCCAATGCCAGCGTGGCACCAAACCTGTCTGCAGGTGGCAATGGGTTAATTTCTCCTGACACCTGGGGGTGTGGGTGGAAGGGAGGTGCTCTGATTAAACAACTAATTCATGGTGAAAGCAAAGCTAGTATCGCAGAATGATACTATCAACTTATTGATAATATACTGATTTATGGATGGATTTAATTTAAATCTAATTTATGAATGGCTCTCAAACTGGAATAGGTCATAGGAAGTCATTTAAGAAACAGAAATGATCATCACACAAGGTCCGCTCTAAGAAATTACTCTTTCACTGCTCCCATCGATTCCAAAGGTCATTCTCAAAGAAGAGCATTAAAGGGACAGAAATGTTCCCAGCATCCAAACGTTGTTGACACAGTCCCGAAACACAGTTGACAGAGCCTGGCTCTCCTGTCGAGAAACTTGCTATGGAACTGCAGCCCATCGTCCTCACAAAGAATCACTGAGGTCCCTCAAGGAGGAAGAGACTACAGGGAAAAGTGGCTCCGCAGCCAGAAAAACAGTCTACATCAGCAGAACTTTGCTACTCCTTTTAGATGGCCATTCCATGAGGTAGAATTTCTTAAGAGGGCATTTCTGCAGCAATACTGCGTCTGCTTTTCTAATTACCCACCATTTGTGGTCTCATTTTTCACCTTCTGCTGCTCCGTTTACATTTTTTCACTAAATGTTATATATTAATCAACCATTAGCTCTAGATTTATAGAATACAGGAATAATTCACGTTAAGAAACATTTTCCAAAGAAAATATGTGCGTGTGGGTGCCTAGTGCATGCATTTACAGAAATATCTTTCACTCAGAGATGTAAAATACAGAGAAGTAAAAATAAAAACAAAAACAAAAAAAACCCGGCCTCGTTGTAAGTAGTACTGGGATTCCATTAACAATTCAATAATAGACAATGACCTCAAAGAAAATCATCTTAGAATATATATGTCTGTGTGGATATGTTGATGAGGAAAAAACAGGTACATGTTACATTTGATGTTTCTTCTTTCCCTATCAAAATCGCCAGAATAACTTGTTTCTCTAAAATACTCATACCAAGTTTTTCTCTACATACAACTGTACTTCTGGGAAAAAATATTTTTTCTTAGTAATTTGGGAGAATATTTTTAAATTGTAAATGAATTGAACACCGTCTGGAAGTTCTGAAAGCTGAAATATTGGTATCTCAGTGAAAGGGTGAGAAACAATTCATACATATTAATTCATTGACTATTTGACTCTAAGGCTAAGGATTAAATTCAGATCATATTATAAAAAATGTATTTGATCTTTATATGAATATTTGAATCTTACCTTGAACTTGTTCAGAACATCTCTCTCGGGCTTTCTCTCTCATTATTTTAGGGATCAAAACATCCTTTTCGACATGTCTGAGATGCTGCTCTGGAAAAAAAAAAAAAAAAGATCTTTCTTTAATATAGTGAAGTTTCAATTAAATCACCAGTTTAGGGAAGAAATAAGCACTCTGGTTTATTCAAAATAAAAGCCTATACAAACATACTAAAAACTGACTCTTAAAGCCTCATAAAATTGTGGCTATTTTCGTCACTAAAAATCATTCTAAATATTTCTTATACACAACAGAAAAAAATGTGGGACATAGACAGTGTCTTTCTAAAAATTTCTGCAAGCTATATTGTAACACTTTATTTGATAACATATTCTACGCAATCTTGTCAAAATTAAAGTCATAAACTAAAACAGTATAATTTTGCTTTTTAATACAATCCACAAAAAGAGAATTTTTATCAATAGTGAGATCCAAGGATAGATGAAGAGATCCAAGATTAAGAGATTCTCAACCTGGTAATAAGAGTAGCCTAAGAAAGAAAGAACCGTCAGAAGAAGAAAAAGTAGAACTACATGTGCACATAAACACAGCATGTGAGATTTCTGTGCATTTTAAACAAAACTACCACAATTAGACTAAAATGGTAGACAGAACACCTGCTTCAGGGTCCCACCAGTGTCTTAAATTCATAGAGAGTCCTGAAAAATAAAAGCTACTCCGATGTAGCTTGGGCCGGGGTCGTCAGAAAAATCAAAATGATCAGGAATCTCTTTGAAAGACAAAAGGCAGATGAGATCAGATTAAAGGAGGTAATCATATACCCACAGGTTTTTCCGAGGGAAAAAAACTGATGCCAAAAGTAGGCACTGCTCCATGCACCGAAGCAGCAAACACGGGCAGCCAGAGACTTCCCTGAAGAAAACCAAAGCATAATCGGTTGAAATACCTCAGTAGGAGCAAATGGATCACCTCTTCTGCTGCCTCCAGACCCATGGGTAAAAGAAGTAAATACATGTATCTATCCCCAAAGGGTCAGAAAATTTCCCAGTATCTAGCGACACCTAGGAAGACCAGGAACCCCTCCACTTTCCCTGGTACAATGCGATTCCTAACAATCTCTGGATGCAGGCAGCTACGAACTGAGAATCTGCAGACAGTGTAAGAGGGCATGTCAAAAAGCAAACAAAATCAACAATAAAACAGCCGAGGATCACCTAAATTTGATGGACAACACAGTGAAAGGGAGAAACCAACTGTAATGAATCCGTAAGAATCCAAATCTTGAGAAAAGAGTAAAAAAAGAAAAAAAAAGATTTTAAAGTAAATATACTGAGATAAATAAACAGATGTGAGTCCTCAGACAGAAATGGATCAGAGATTTGCCTACGTGCACTTTGAAATGTCTGAAGCTCAAAAATCCGAAAAGCTTCAAAAGGGAGAAAATGCTACCCTCACCGTGGAATGAGCATCAGATTTACATCATGTTTCACTGGCAAGCCATGGACGCATGAAGACAACGGAGAAGTAACCTCGAAGTTCTGAGAGTGCATTATTTCATCACCAAGAATCCCAAAACCAATTAGGAATGAAGTTCAGGTATGAAGGGACTGAAACATTTACCTCTCGCATACCCTACTGAAAAGAAGGGTATTGTTGTCTGATAAGCCACCAATCAAACATAGTGGTATAAAAGAAACACTTTGTTATAGAGAGAGATCCTACAGGTTAGTAATTTGGAAAGGAAAAGCAGAACTGACTCCCCTCTGCCTCACAGTATCTGGGACCTCATCTAGGAAGAGTCAAATGACTGGTATTGACTTCAACAGCTGCAAAAGCGGAGTCTGGAAGACCTACTTCGAAGAGGACCTCTTTCTTCACTTGTGTATTTGACATCTGGGCTGAACTGGCTGACGAACAGGCCCAGTGAGGACTGTAAACTACAGCACCTACACAAGGCCTCTCCATTCGGTTTGGCTTGGCACAGTAACAGGTAGGTCAGGAGAGGTAGGAATGTTTAAAGGAATTGTCTAGAGAGTAAGTGTTTCAGGAAAACCAAGTGAAAGCTGTAGGTTTAACCTTTCTGACCCTGTCACAGAAGCCATGAAGCATCATTATCATTTCTACGGTAGGTACTACATTGATCGAGTCGCCAAGGACAGGCTATACCCAAGCACAGGGAAATTAGGTCGCCATTCTTTCTTGCAAGGCCACATTACAGAAGAGCATGAGGAATGCAAGATAATGTTGTGACCTTTTTTTTTTTAATTGTGTTTTTTTTTAAGTTTGTTTATTTTGAGACAGAGAGAAAGCGGGAGAGAGAGGAGAAGGAGCACAAACGAGCACAGGACGGGGGCAGAGAGAGAGAATTCCAAGCAGGCTCTGCATTGTCCGTGCAGAGCCCGATGCAGGGCACAAACCCACAAACCACGAGATTAGAGATTATGACCTGAAGTTGGACACTTAACCAACTGAGACACCCAAGCGCCCAATGTTGTGACCTTGGTAAAATAAAATCTGCCACAAGAAGTAAGAGAGAATATCCTCAGGTAAAATAAACATGAATTCATGATGCACAAATGTAATATAAAACATGGATTTAAATTTATATGTTAAAACTACAAAGTATCTGAACCATATCATCAATTAGTTTGACCCATTTATAGAATATTCCACTTAATAAGAGCTGAATATTAACCAAGATAAACCATAGTCTAGACCATGAAAAATATCTCAATAAATTAAAAGAATTCAAGTCCTACAAAGTATGTTCCCCGACACCAACGTAATTAAGTTAGAAATCAGTAACAGGAGGATGTCTTAATAATCTCCAAATATTTGGAAACCAAGTAACACGCTTTAAAAAATTTTTTTAATGTTTATTTATTTTTGAGAGAGAGAGAGAGAGAGAGAGAGAGAAAGACAGAGCATGAGTGGGGGACGGAGAGAGAGAGAGAGGGAGACACAGAATCCAAAGCAGGCTCCAGGCTCTGAGCTGTCAGCACAGAGCCCTACACAGCACTCACACTCACTAATTGCAAGGTCACAACCTGAGCCAAAGTCAGAAGGTCAGCTGACTGAGCCACCCAGGCGCCCCCCCTCCCCCACCAAATAACACACTTTTAAATAACCCATGCAGCTAAGAAGCAATCAAAAAGGAAATAAACTATTTTGAAATAAATGAAAGTGAAAATATATCATAATTTGTGTGAGACAGTTAAAACAGTACTGAGAGGAAAATCTGTAGCACTACAAGTCTACATTGGAAAAGAAGAATGCTCTTAAATCAATGACTTAAGCTTCCACCTTGAGAAACCAGAAAAAGAACAAACTAAACACAAAGCAAACAAAAGAAAATAAATAATAAAGATCAAAGCCAAAACAAATAAAATAGAAAATAAACAAAATGATACAGAAGAGCAATGAAACCAAAGCTGATGCTTTGAGAAGATTATTAAAATTGATAAACCACTAGCCAAGAAAAGACAGCTATCACAAACATTAAAAATGACACACAGGGGCGCCTGGGTGGCGCAGTCGGTTAAGCGTCTGACTTCAACCAGGTCACGATCTCGCGGTCCGTGAGTTCGAGCCCCGCGTCAGGCTCTGGGCTGATGGCTCAGAGCCTGGAGCCTGTTTTCGATTCTGTGTCTCCCTCTCTCTCTGCCCCTCCCCCCGTTCATGTTCTGTCTCTCTCTGTCCCAAAAATAAATAAACGTTGAAAAAAAAAAAATGACACACATTTTGGGGGCGCTTGGGTGGCTCAGTCAGTTGAGCATCTGACTCGATTTTGGCTCAGGTCATGATCTCATGGTCCGTGGGATCTGAGCCCCATGTCAGGCTCTGCATTGACACTGTGGAGCCAGCTTGGGATTCTCTCTCTCCCCGTCTCTCCGCCCCTCCCCCACTTGCATGTGCACAGGAGCAGGCTCTCTCTCTTGAAATAAACTCTAAAACAATGATTTTTAAATGATAATGTACTCAAATAATCTTTAAATGTACGCCAATAAAATTAACAGCACAAACAACCAAAGCTAACTCAAGAAGACATAGATAGAGAACCACTCCAGCCCTGTATCTATTTAAAAAAATGAATCAGGCCGTCTGGGTGGCTCAGCTCCCTAAGCATCGGATTCTCGGTTTTAGCTCAGGTCATGATCTCACGGTTCCTGGGTTCAAGCCCTGCGTTTGAATTTTATCCTGAGAACAATGGGAAGATGCTACAAATTTTTAGGCAAGGAAAACCTTCTTTCATTTTCACTATGCTGACAGAGCCTACTTGGATTTTTCTCTCCCACTCTCTCTCTCTCTCTGCCCCTCCCTGGCTTGCTCTTTCTCTCTCCCTCTCTCTTTCAATAAATAAACAAATAAACATTAAAAAAAAAAAAAAGGAAATTCAATCTGTAGTTAAAAGCCTTCTCCCAAAAAATAATTCCAGACATAGATAGCTGCACATGAATTTGACCAAACATTTAAAAAAGAAATAATACCAATTCCATACACTCTTAAAAAAATTGCTGAGGCCAGCATTATCCTGATACCAAAACCAGGCAAAGACATTAAAGAAATCTATAATATCCCATCATAAGCATAGATGTAAAAATCTTAAAAAAAAAAAAAGAGAGTGGCAATTTAAAATACAATAGTATAAAAAAGGATAATACTTCATGACTAAATGAAGTCTATTCCAGGACTGCAAGACTGACTTAACATTCAAAAATTGATAAATGTAATTCATCAGATTAAAAAGCTAAAAAAGGAAAAACATACGGTTATCACAACAGACACATAACATACATCTGACAAAAATCTAACATCCATTCCTAATAAAATCTCTCAGTAAAGTAGCAACAGAAGGAAACTTCCTGAACATGATAAATAACATCTACAGAAAAAAACCCACTTGCAGATGTTTTCCCCCTAAGACATGGAACAAGGTAAAGAAGTCTGCTCTTGCCACTTCTACTCAGCATTATACTTGACATTCTAGACAGTCTAACAGAGTAAGAAAAATAAAAGATCATCTATCTAGAAAATCCAAGAGTCTACAAAAAAGCTATAGAACTAATAAGGTTTCCAGATATAAGATTAATATACAAAATTCCAATGGAGATGACAAAATAAAATAGAGCTTTTTAAAAAATGAGCTAAATAAGGCTCAGGGACCTGCAGGACAAAGAATAAAAGAAATTAAAAAAAAAAAAGTCTATCACTTATTTTACCAGAGTCTGAGAAAAAAACAAATAAGAATGCAGAGCTAAAAAAATACTTGAAAAAATAATGGCTGAAACCTTTCCAAATGAGGCAAAAGAGGGGTGCCTGATGGCAGATTAAGCATCTGTCCTTGGCTTAAGTCATGATCTCAAGGTTTGTGAGTTCCGGCCCCACATCGGGCCCTGTGCTGACAGCATGCAGCCTGGTTCAGATTCTCTGCCTCCCTCTCTCTCTGCCCCTCCCTTGCTCATGCTCCATCTCTCTGTCTCTCTCTCTCTTAAAAATAAATATTAAAAAAAATTTTTTTTAATGAGGCAAAAGACAAAAACCTATTAATTCAAGAAAAACAGTTAAAAACCTAAAGAAACACATCATAATAAAACTTCTGAAAATCAAAGGCAAAGAAAAATCTTCAAAGCATCGGAGAGACATATAGTAGAACAAAGATTCAAAGGACAAAGGATTTTTTTTTTAGGATTGAAGATGAAATAAAGACAACTGAGATGAAGAGAAGCTAAGGTAATTTCTTGCCAGCAGACCTATTCTCAAACGATGGCTAAAGGAAGTTATTCAGACAGGAAGGATATGGTAACAAAAGGAAACTCAGAACAACAGGAACAAAGAAAAGGCAACTGAAACTATTCTTTCCTTGAGTTTTAAATATTCTTTTTTAATGTTTATTTATTTTGAGAGAGAGAAGAAGAGAGTGCGAGTGGGGGAGGGGCAAAGACAGAGAGGAAGACAGAATCCCAGGCAGGCTTCCTACTGTCAGTGGGGAGCCCAACACAGGGGCTTGATATCAGGAACCATGAGATCATGACCTGAGCCAAAATCAAGACTAGGATGCTCATGATCTCGCAGTTCTTGGGTTCAAGCCCTGCATCCGGCTCTGTGCGGACAGCGTGGGGCCTGGAGCCTACTTCAGATTCCGTTTCCATCTGTATGCCCCTCCCCTGCTCACTCTCTGTCTCTCTCCCTCTCTCTCTCTCTCAAATATAAAATAAATAAATAAATTAAAAAAAAATGACTATACCATAAAGGAGAGAGGGTAAAGTAAACTTTGGGGGTAGCAAGATTACCTATATTCCGCTTACATGATAAAATGTTCATGCTAACGGACTGTGATAAACTATACACATACACTATAATCTTTACAACCACTAAAAAAAAAAAAAAATTAAAAACCATTATAGATAAATCAAGTGGAATATCAACAAATTGAAAGTATTTTCTCTGACCATAATGGAATCAACTAGATACCAAGAACAGAAAGTAGCAGGAAAAATTTCCTAACAGTTGGAAATTAAACACCACTCTTCTAAAGAATTCCTAGATTGAAGAAGTATCAAGGAGGGTAGAATAATACAATGACCTGAATGAAAATAAAAACAAAACTTACTAAAAGCTAAAGCAGTGCTTGTAGGCAATCTATAGCAATAAATGCTCATATTAAAAAAGAAAGTCTCTTGGGGCACCTGGGTGGCTCAGTCACTGGCTTAGTCAGTTGAGCATCGGACCCTTGATTTCAGCTCAGGTCATGATCTCACAGTTTGGTTTGTGAGATGGAGCCCTGTCTTGGGCTCTGCTCTGACAGCAAGGAGCCTGCTTTGAATTCTCTCTCTCTCCCAATCTCTCTCTCTCTGCGCCTCCCCACCTCATGTTCTCATTCTCAAAATAAGTAAATAAACTTAAAAAAAAAAGTCTCAAACCAACACTCTACATTTCTATCTGACAAAACTAGAGAAAGATCAAAAAGAACCTAAAACAAGCAAATAAATAAAAATAGGAGCAGAAATCAGTAAAATTGACAACAGGGAAACAAATGATATAATCATTACTGAATAGTTTCAGGTTTTTGGTTTTTTTAGGGGGGAAAAAAAAGAAAACTGGCCCAAATGTCCTTGTTGACAAAGTCTATGAAATATTTAAAGAATAACACCATTTCTAGTCTCTTCCTAGCACATTTTATGAGACCAGCACTGCTCTGATATCAAAAGCAAAGGCAATATTAAAAACATAAAACACAGACCAATAGTCCTCATGAATATAGACTCAAAATTCTCAACAAAATATTAGTAAATCAAATCCAGGAATACAGAAAAATAAGTTGGGTTTATTCCAAAGATACGAAGCTGGTTCACTATCCGAAAATCAATCAATATGATTAATAGTCGAAAAGAAAAACGTATGAATCACGTCAATTGAAGCAGAAAAAAACATTTAATAAATTCAATACCATTCATTAAAAACAAACAAAACTTTCAATAAACTAGGAACAGAAAGGAACCTAATAGAGTGCCTACAAAAACCCTATAACTAACATCACACTTAATGGTAAAACACTGAATGCTTTCCTTATATGAACAGGAATACAGAATAAGATTGCATAGAACTATATACACACATTGCATATATAGATAAAAACTGGTGAAAATTGAAAAGGTATATAGTCCAGTTAATAGTATTGTACCGGCTTCAATTTCCTGCTTTTGATATTATACTACCATTATACAAGAGGCATTGTGGTAAGTAGCATGAGGGCATGTAGGACTCTATATAGTATTTTTTTTTGTAACTTCCTGTGAGTCTGTAATTGTTTCAAAATAAAAAGTTAAAGGAAAAAACTTCTATAAGAAACTACAGAAGAAAATCTTCATGACCCAGAGTTAATCAAAGACTTATATATGACACAAACTCATGATTCAGAAAAGGGAAAAAGAATAAATTCTACTTTATCCAAATTAAAAACTTTCACTCCACAAACACTGCTTTTAGAAAGATAAAAACAAGCCACATATGGGAAAAATTATTTGCAAATCTCATATCTAAAAAAGGACTTGTATTCAAAATATATAAAGATTTCTGTAAACTCCAACAGTAAGAAAACAATCCATTTAGAAATGGGCAAAAGACTTGAACAACCACTAGACAGGAGATATAAGTATGGCAAATAGGCATATGAAGAGATGCTCAACATCATTAGTCATTATGGAAATCCAAATTAAGGTTACAAAAGTTATCATTAAAGACCTATTAAGATGGCTAAAATAATAATAATAATAATAATAATAATAATAATAATACCACCAAGTGCTAACAAGGATGCAGAGTAACCGGATCTCTCATACATTGCTGTGGGAACATTAAATTGCACAGCCATTCTGAAAGATAATCAGGTAGTTTCTTATAAAGTTAAACATGTATTTACCATATGACCCAGCACACCCCTCAGGATTTAGCCCAGAGAAATGAAAAGATGTTCACACAAAAACCTGTATACACATGTTCACTGAGGCTTTACTTGTAATAGCCAAAACTTGGAATTAACCCAAAAGTCCTTCAATGGGTGAATGAATACCAGTTCATCAACATAATGGAATATTACTCAGCAATAAAACAAAGAACTACTAACATACAAGAGCAGCAGCAATTTGAATGGATCCCAAGGGTATTATGTTGAATGAAAAAAAGACCACCTCAAAGGGCTACGTATTACATGATTCCACTTAAATTGACAAATTAGAGTGATGGAAAACAGATCATTGGTTGCCAGGAACGAGTGGAGGAGGCAGTATGACTATTAGAAGGAAACATGAGGGGTTTCCTTTGTGGTGACAGAACAGTTCTGTATGCTGATTGCGATCATGGTTGCTTTCGTCTTCATATGTAATAAAATGTCATAGAACTACACACACACAACATGTAAAATTTGGTATAGTTCAACTAAGATATGTACCTGAGTTAGCATACTAATGTCAATTCCTGGGTTTCTCAGGCACAATTAATTACAGCTGTGTGTCCCAACTTTTTCATTCTAAGAGCCCTTTTTAGACTTTTCTTATCGCTAATGCTCCCCATGAAATGTTAATACCACAGGAACACTGCATGCATAACAGTACATTAAAACAACAAGATTATTTTCTCCCTCCAATACCAATTTTTGCTCTTCTGAAGGCAGTATCATACTCAGTGAAGACCTGTACTATGGTTATGAGAGAAAATAGCATTAGGAAAAGCTGGAGAAGAACTACATGAAAAATGTCATCTTTCACAGCTTGATAAATTATTTCAAAATAAAATAATGTTATTTTTTTAATTTTCTTTTTACATTTATTTTTGAGAGACAGAGTGAGACAGAGTACAAGCAGGGGAGGGGCAGAGAGAGAAGGAGACACAGAATCCCAAGCAGGCTCCAGGCTCTGAGCTGTCAACACAGAGCCTGATGTGGGTCTCAAACCCACCAACAGTGAGATTATGCCCTGAGCACAAGTTGGATGCTCAACTGACTGAAGCACCCAGGCACCCCTAAAGTTATAATTTTTAAAAAAGCTTAAAAATGTATAAGACAAAAGGAGTGAGAATAACCAAAACAATATTAAAACAGAAGAACAAATTTGGATGACTTCCACTCCCTGATTTCAAGTCTTACTACGAAGCTAGGGCAATCAAAGTGGTGTAGTACTGGAGAGAATTTGGATAAATAGATTAATGTAATAGAGTCCAGAAATGCTTCCACATTTATACAGTCACCTTATTTTGACAAATTCACCAAGGCTACTTAATGAAAAAATAAAAGCATTTTCAACAAATGGTGATAAAGACACCTAGATAAACATTGAGGGGAGAGGATCAGTCTGAACCATCTGACCTCCTACTTCATAATACCCAAAAAAGTTAATTTGCCACAGATCACAAACCTAAATATAAAAACTAAAACTATTAAGCCAACCAAACAAACAAACAAAAACTCAAAAACAAAAAACTTCAACTCCTCGGAGTAGACAAAAATATTTTAAAGACACAAAGGGAAAAAGGATAAATTTGATTTCATCAAATATAAAATCTGCTGTTCATCAAAAAAAAACACCGTGAAGAAAATTAAAAGACAAGCCACAAACCAGAAGAAAATGTTCACAGTATATAGACAGAGACACAGATCTATAGAGAGAGATTTGACAAGGACTTGAATTTAGCATATATAAATAACTCCTACATATCAATTACAAAAATACAAACCACCCAGTACAAAAGGGACAAAAGGTTTGAATGGACTCTTTGAAAACAATATAGACAAACTGTAAATAAGTAAATGAACATGTGTTTGTTTAAAATCATTAGTCATGGAGAAAATACAAATGAACCCCATGATACTATTTCATACCCACGAGGATGACTAAAATTAAAAATACAGGGGCACCTGGGTGGCGCAGTCGGTTAAGCGTCCGACTTCAGCCAGGTCACGATCTCGCACTCTGTGAGTTCGAGCCCCGCGTCAGGCTCTGGGCTGATGGCTCGGAGCCTGGAGCCTGCTTCCGATTCTGTGTCTCCCTCTCTCTCTGCCCCTCCCCCGTTCATGGTCTCTCTCTCTCTCTCTGTCCCAAAAATAAATTAAAAAAAAAAAGTTGAAAAAAGGAAAAAAAAAAAAATTAAAAATACAACACCAAATATTAGAATGTGGAGATACTGGAACTTTCATATATTGCTGGTAAGAGTGTGAAAAGATAAATTCTTTGGAAAACTGCTTAAGTTATAGTGAAATATACACCTAACCTACTTTCCTACTTTCCACTCTTAGGTATTCATTCACCTAACCCAAATGACAACATGTTTCCAGAAAATGACTTGTGCAAGTCTGTTTATGGAAGCATTCATAATAGCCCCAAATTGGAAAGAACCTAAATGCCCGATTGAATATTATTTAGCAATGCAAAAGAATTAACTACTGATATACTTAATGTGGGTGAATCTCAAAAACTCTGTTGAGAACAAGAAGCCAGGTGCAAAAGTACCTACCACATGATTCAAGAACATGAAACAAAATCTATGGTGATAAACAGAACACTGGTTATCTATGGGAGTTGAGAAGGATATTCTTTTGCGGATGTCCTGATTGGGTTGTATACATTTAACAAAACTCAATCTATAAATTTCACTGTACATTTTACCTCAATTTAGAATAGATTAGCTGTAAAACATTTTTTAAAAATCTGTTCTCATGATTTTCACACACAACTATCACAACTTTGTGTGATTTTAACACACAACTACCAGAAATTAAGTAGACAAAAAGTTTTATAATTCTCTCCTTAAAGACACTGTTGATCTTTTATTAGATTTACTTATACTGGTAAAGGTAACCTTTTCATAAGCAACATGTAATTATTTACTGCTATTATATAGGTTCACCTGAATTTTTTATATTGTTCTTACAACCCAACACAGTCTTACTTAACTCTCATTAGTTCTAATAAATTGTCAACTGTCTCTTCCAATTTCTATGTACACAATAACAGAGACAGCTCTGCAGCTCTTCTTTTCTGGCTCTGTCCTTTAGAAAAATGGTAAGCAGAAATTAACAGCACATCTGTCTTGGATGTTCAAATTTTATTTAGAATTTTTATAGTCATCTTCATGTTGAGATTTGCCTATGATTTTCCTCTGTATTGCTCTGGTATCTCAGTTACATTATTTAAACAATAAACTAGGGACCTTTCCTTTCCTTCATTTTCTCTGGAACACCGTATAAAATAAAGACTATTATCAATTCGTTCGTTCTTTCTTTTGAGAGCAAGCAAGCACAAGCAGGGGATGGCAGAGAGAAAGGGAGACAGTTCCAAGCAGGCTCCCTGCTGTCAGAGCAGAGTCCCACACAACGTGGGGCTCAGTCTCATGACCTGTGAGATCATGACCTGAGCCAAAGAAATCAAGAGCCAGAGGCTTAACCGACTGAGCCACCCAGGCACCCCATTATCAGTTTCTTTAAAGTCTGATAGAAACCACCTGTGACAGTCAGTTTTATGATTCCACTTGGCAAGGCTACAGTCTCCAGTTATTCAAACTAATCCAGGCATTGCTGCAAAGGTACTTTGCAGATGTGATTAAAGTCTATAATCAGTTGACTTTAAGCAAAGGAGATTATCCTAGATAATGTGGGTGGGCCTGATACAATCAGTTGAAAAGCCTTAAGAACAGAATTCCATCTGGGAACTATAGCTTCAGCTCAGAACCAAGAGTTCCAATGCTGTTCTGATAGCCTGGTCTGCCCTACGCGTTTCAGACTTGCCCAACTAGCCCCCCCAGTTACATGAGCCAGTATCTGGCCATATACATATGTATGTGTATATGTGAACATACACACAATAGCCCTATGGTCTCTGGTAGTACACCAGCTATTAGGGCCTAGGTCTTGGAATACGTGGGAGAGAGACAGACACAGAGAGCTTTAACTACTGATTCCATTTTCTAAGAGCTTTTTATTTATTTTTAAGTCAGTTGCAGTTTTAATAAATTTCTATTTCTCAAGGAAACTATCCATTTCATCTAAATACTCAAAATAATGATAGGAAGATATTCACATATTTTCCCTCTTTACCATACGTATACTTGTTTCCCAGTTTTCACTGCTTACTCCAGGGCTCAACAAACTATTTCTAGTGAAGGACCAGACCGTGAATACTTCAAGCTTTGCAGGCTACAGACCATCTTTACCACGTATGTTCCTTTTCTTTTTTTTTTTTTTTAAACGACCCTTTGAAAATGTTACTAACCACTCACAGTTTACAGGCCTTACCAGATTTTGCCCAGATCATGCTTTGCTGAAATCTGGCCTATTTAAGCCTTCTCTTTCTCCTTAGCTTTGCCAGAGCTACTGTTTAAGATGAGAAAAAGAACAGTGAGCTTATAAAAGGCACTGTAAGTATGGATGGAGCGAAAAAGGACAGTTTCAAGGGAGATCCTACAAGATGCCCAGGGCTTAAAGGGACTAAATAAAGAGGGTTCAAAGAAGGTTCCCAGTTTTCTGGCTCCTGGTGAAATCGCTGTGACCACTCACTGACACAGGGAACACAAAAGGAAACACCAGGGGGGAGAGGAATTCAGCTGTGGACATGGTGAATTTCAGATGCCTGTGAGACATCCTGCGGAGTGGAAAGCTGATCTCTCCTTGAAGGGAAATAATAAAACTGGGGGCTATCTCCACATACTTCTTTTCTCCTGGTCTGCAGCATACATCATATGAGGCATCAGTGATTAACACGATAATTACTGAATGGAGAAGAAATATTGTGCTATACTGACCTATTTTATAAAATCAGTTTCGAAATGTTACCTCTTCCTTTCGCTTACATAGCTTTAATCTATACAACTTATTAATAATGTGTCTTAATGAATCTACTTTTCGCTCTGTAAATTTTGCAGTGGTCTTAGATAACAAAAGCACCAATTTTTTAATCACTTCCTTAAATACAGACACAGCTGTGTAATATTAAACCATTTTTCCATAAGAAATTATAATAGAAATGTACCTATATAATGAATTCTAGGTTATAATTCCTATTTAAACACGGTTTTTACATGGCTTGCAAAAACTTCTCCTGATTCCTCTCAAAAACTTCCCTCATTCCTCTAAAACCTCCTAGGGCAAAAAAACAATTCTAGAATCACATGAGAACTGATTTAGATTTTCCAAACTCCTGGTGTTAAATCAGAAATAACAGGCTAAAAAATCTATAAATTCTGCTAAAGATTTTCCCACTTGGTAGCATATCAACCACTGAGTATATTAATTATGGTTTTATATGTATTACAAAGCTATCTTCAACACCACAAACACTGTAAAGATGGTACTTTTTATTCATAAAATTACAGAGCGATTCTCTCAAAGTCAATGTGATGATGCATATATGTTATACATTTGTATAAGAGTCTGAAAAAAAAATCAAATTTTGAGAGTTTGCTACATATATAGTCATATGAATTTATACTGAGATAAAGAATCAGGATAATACCACCAGGGAAAATTTCCAAAGCTCTAACTTCTCAACATTCTATCATCACCTGAAAGTCAATTTTCACCTTTTTCACTGGCTGAATTTGTTAGCTCAGATTTTGCTTTGGGGCTCACGTGTTCTTGCAGTATGGCAGTAGTAGATTAGAAGTCTACTGACAACAACACTTGCTATGAATCCACAAAGATAACAGTGAGGCAAATCAGAATATTACAGAATCTTTGGAAAGAAGTGACACCTGAAGGGCAAGGTATGCCTTTTCAATAGTGAAAATGTTCTAATTTAACTAAATTTGATTCTTGTTTAGATAATGCCACTTTTTTTTTTTTAACTTTCCAGTTCTATTTATTTGCTCCTGAAGACCTTTCCACACTACTGTTACTCTGGAGGAAAAACAAGAAAAATGCTTGCAGTAAATACGCAACAGTGTTCTCATTAGCAACAGTTTCTATCTTTAGATTCCTCTTCTGTACTAGCTAACAAGAGCTTCAAATCCAAGTGCCCCAGGGCAGATACTAACATGAACACTACACAAAGACCAGAGTTCTCAACTGCTACATTTCCAAGAAGTGCTTCGCACCAGGAAGACCGGCGGACTCCAGTTCTCGACCGCCCAAAAATAGGGATCGGATTTCCATGGTCTTGCCAGCTTGTTGGTTCCTTCTTGCTCTAATAAAATGAGGAAGGGGGGTGAGGGGCAGAGGTACTCAGGGAACATTAAGACAGCCAAGATCAGTGTTCCTTTCACATTCTTTCCTCCAAGCCAAACGTGAACGGACAAAACGAAACCGGAAAAGGAAGTCAGCGATGGGAGAGATTTCCTTCCGCACAATATTCCCGCCTGCCTCCGGCCACGAAACCTCCAGGTGAGGGTGATCAATGCCCTGCAGCCTACTTAACAGCCCTCCCAGGTGAAGGGCTTTATTCCAGTTTGCAGATAAAGGAGTGGAGGCTCCCAGAGGTGAAATGGCCCAAGTGTGATAAACTGGCAATGCCAAGATCACACAGCCCAGGCCCCGAATCCCTTCCGCGACGCACCACACACATGGGGTGATGGCCTTTTTAAGGGGATTCCAACAAACAAGGTTGTCTGAGTTTCTGAAGTTAAGGGTGAAACAACCCTTACACAGTAAGGGCGTTTCAGGAACTTCAGAAGCACAAGCAAAAATAAAAAATTCCCTCTTTAGATTTTCTGATCAAAAGGTAAAGGTAAACGGAATGGTGATCCTCTGATTCCTACCATGTAGAAAATTATTTAAAAGAGAAAACACACACACACACACACACACACACACACACGAAGCCATTTGTCAGTTGGCTGAAAAAAAAAATGTCTTCAAAGAAAGTAAACATCATGTATTAGCTCAATCGGTAACAATCTAATGTCCTATAAGCTCACCCTTAAACAAAACATGGAAAGCACATCAACGAGAGAGATGTGCCTGTTTCTGTCTGGCTTCCGGGTCAAATACCACCTATCCCTCACAATAGTATGCTTCATTTGAACTACTTTGTCCTATCAGCTTTCACTGCTAATAACCACCTAGTTCACACTAGATGTGCCCACTTCCCAAAAGCACCTATTTCTTGGACCTCAGATTCTGCAGATTGCTAGGTGTGAACACTTCCTCTTCCACCCACATTACTTTAACCCATGACGAGGCCAAAAGGGGACAACCAATTAAAAGTATACCAAAGCAGAAAATCAACTTATGCAGGAAGACATGTCAACTTTAGCAGCATGCTGCAATGTCCACGGTGGCCATAATTTCGTGAATGAGAAGGTTTCACATTTACGGTAAAATTTCGGTAAAACTTCAAGACTATCTTTTCCTGATTTTCTAGTAGAAAATCAGCAGTGTTGTGGGAGACAGGAGTCGGTATTTGAGAAAGGAAGAAATGTCAGGATGCCTGTGCTTTCTCAGCAATTCACACCTAACTGATTTTTCTGATGTACATCTAGAACAGGGTAGACTATCCTCAAATCTATGACCGCTCCTCGGTGCCTCTGGCCACTCTACTCCACCATTTCTTTTTCATCTTACAATACTTCGTAACATTTCTACAAAAACAAAACAGAACAAAAACCCTGTGCCACTCTGTAACACAGTGGGGGGATTAATTTTGCATCCACAGGTTATTCACTTACTTCAAAGATTCAAATTTTGCTCATGCCACTCATACTTCTTGGCGTGGCCTTCAGAGCCAGTGTGCATTGACGGGAAAACGAGTCCCACAATACAACTTCTTTTGGGGAGGAGCGTTTCCCAGGATGATTTCCTCTGGCTAACCACCTTGGCTGAAATACCAGGTCTCTTCTAAACAATAAGTTTCCCCTAAATGAGGATGCTGAGATGAACAGACTGTAGAGGCTGAAGGCAAACCCTAAAGGAGTCTCAAAAATATTCTGCAAAATGGCAATAATCCTAGGAAAAGGATGAACGCTTCCAAGGTAAGAGCTGCTCCCACTCCTCTTGCGGCTATCCCACAAGGTTCTACCTTTAACAAAAATTTTTTTTTTCAACGTTTATTTATTTTTGGGACAGAGAGAGACAGAGCATGAACGGGGGAGGGGCAGAGAGAGAGGGAGACACAGAATCGGAAACAGGCTCCAGGCTCTGAGCCATCAGCCCAGAGCTTGACCCGGGGCTCGAACTCACGGACCGCGAGATCGTGACCTGGCTGAAGTCAAACGCTTAACCGACTGCGCCACCCAGGCGCCCCAAACAAGGCTCTACCTTTAAAGATGCCGTTGTTCATGCCATGTTCCCAGTGCTTATTTCCATATCCAAATCTACTCTGCCCACCTTTTCAAGCAGCTACCACACAATTAGCAGCCATCACAATTTCAACTTAAAATTTCAACAATTTAAATCTTCATCCTGCCATCCTGATGGTTACATTATCCTCCTTGCCTAAAAAAAAAAAAAGCAGCTTATGTGTATAGGGTGCCCAGAAGAGGCACAATAAATATTTGCAGAAGGAAGGAAGGAGAAGTAGGAGTTGTTTTACAAACGTCACAGGCAGGAGAAGGTACTTCTGAGCAGAGGCTCAGAAAGCTCAAAGCCATCTTCCAACATTACGCAGCAAATCAAACTCCAGCTCAGTCTTCTGCCTTTATTTTCCATCTTCTACCTCTTATTTTCTTACCAAGGTCTTCCGATTTAAACCCAAACTCAATACTTATTCCCTCCCAAAGTTCTGCCTAACCCCAGCACCTGAAAGTGCTCTCTCCTTCTGTAAGCCCAAGATTTTGTGTGCACCAATGATCTGGCTCTCATCACATCCGGATTTAATATACAACGTCACACCATCTGTGCAACCTTCTTCTCCCGACAGATTGGTGGTCGCCATGGACTGAATTCTGTCCCACTTTCCCCACCCCAATCATACTGAAGCTCTAAACCCTAATGTGACTATATTTCAAGAGGCAATTAAGTGTCAAAAGAGATCATATGCGCAAGGCCCTAATCCGACAGGTGGCCTTGTAGGAAGAAGAACCAGCAAGCAAATTGGCCAGCACCTTGAGCTCGGACTTCCCAGCCTCCGGAACTGTGTTAAAATAAATTTCTGTTGTTTAAGTCGCTCAGTCTGTGCTATGTATGCTGTTATACTAGGCCGAACAGATTTAAGACAGATTTTGGTACCAGAAGTTCTCAATTTTAGCTGCATCTAACAAACCACCTGAGAGTGCTTTAAAAATTCTGATGCCTGGGTACCACCCAGACCAGTTAAATCAGAAATGCTGGGATAAACCCAGGCATTGGTATTTTTAAAAGCTCCACAAATGATTCCAATATGTAGCTAGAGCAAGAAAGCTGCATGAAACTTAAATTTGATGGGGTTCAAGAACATGTCTAACTCATCTCTATAATTCCCTCTAATGGCTGGCACATGGTAAATATGCAAACTGTTTAAAAAATGACACATGATTGGGGCGCCTGGGTGGCTCAGTCGGTTGGGCGTCCGACTTCAGCTCAGGTCACGATCTCGCGGTCCGTGAGTTCGAGCCCCGCGTCGGCTCTGGGCTGATGGCTCAGAGCCTGGAGCCTGCTTTCAATTCTGTGTCTCCCTCTCTCTTTGCCCCTCCCCCGTTCATGCTCTGTCTCTATCTCAAAAATAAACATTAAAAAAAAAAATGACACATGATTATGAGAGTTTCAGTATCTGATAATTAATATTCATTCTGTTAACAAATATTAGGCACCTACTAGGCATCAGTCACCATGCTAGGGGCTGTATACACAGAGATGAGTAAAACAGGCTAGGTTCCTTATGCAGCAGCCAACATAAACATTCGAAACTCTACATTTCAACATGCTTAATTAATATATCCTTTGATCCATAAAAAAACTCTAAGTTTCTCAGCAAAAATACAATGCAGGATATTAAATACCATGTTCTTAAATTGTTTTTCCCTCAATCTCTTTACTTAAAAATATTAAAATAAGAACAGGTGAACATAAGGGAAGGGAAGGAAAAGTAAAATAAGATAAATAGTGGGAGGCAAACCATAAGAGACTCTCAACTACAGAGAACAAACAGAGCTACTGGAGGGGAGGTGGGTGAGAGGTGGGCTAGACGGGGGCTGGGCATTAAGGAAGGCACTTGTGGTGAGCACTGGGTGTTGGATGTAAGTGATAAATCACTACATTCTACTCCTGAAACCAATACTATCCAATGTGTAGTATTGAATGTAAATAAAATCTTGGAAATATAAATAAAAATGCTAAAATATAATCAGGGCTGGTGGGGGGAGAAGGTTAATTTGGGAATCAATGTTCTTATTTGGCACGGATTGATCCACTTATATCAAGCAGAAGGTAATATTTCTTGCATTTTTTTGACGTCCATAAACTTAGAGGATTCTACAATAAGGATACTAATCCAGTCAATGAGAACATAAACTTGGAAGTTATTCTCCTGTGGTGAAAGAACCCCTTGAGACCAACTGCCAAGTATTTACAATCATACAGGTTTGAGGCTTAAGAAGCTTTAGCAGTTATCTGAGAAACCCTTCTCTCCTTACCCCAGCATCCTCAAACCTGAGATTATGCCACTTAGAATAGGGCCTGAGGTTAATGACAAAGTCTAAAACAAGAAGGCATCCTTACTCATTCCCAAATTCAACTGGATGCTTCTCCCAGGATTGGTGGGCAATCTCTCACTGTCTAGATGTAATTAGCTAGTTTATCTTTTCTAATCATCTAGTCTCCAGTAAACCTAAAGACGTGAAATCATATGAAAAGCATTTACTGTTTACTACAGTTAAATACTTTCATTCTCCACCTGACATTTTTCTTCATCTCTCAAATTATTTGATACATACAGACAAATCATACCTGTAGGTTTCACTTTACTTCTCAAGGAAAAACCTCTGGATCTAGAATGGAAACTCTATACCCAGATTATTTGATAGTTTGGTAGTTTTTAGAAATTTCAAATATTTTTAAAATTGTTTCTTGAAAGACTGTGGAATCATGCAAATGATTCTACAATAAGGTGTGGGGGCACCTGGGTGGCTCAGTTGGTTAAGCGGCCAACTCTTGATTTTGGCTCAGGTCATGATCTCAGAGTTCCAAGTTCCAGCCTCACATCGAGTTCCACACTGACTGTGCAGAGCCTGCCCGGGATTCTCCTCCTCCTCCTCCTCTTTCTGTCCCTCTCCCATTCCTGCGTGCTCATGCACTTTCTCTCCCTCTTAAAGTAAGTACAACTTTAAAAAATTTTGTTTAATAAATAAAGTGACGTGTGAAAAATGAACAAGAACTAGACAGATTTGGGGATGTAAGAGAGGGAAAATTCTAAAAAGAAGGAACAGCATGTCAAATGGCCTGGAGGGAAAAACACAAAGCACAGTTTGGCGTATGTTAGGTATAGCTCAGGCCAACGTCATTACCACAACCCCATGATACTTCACACCTGGACTCAGAGCACACACTTGTGTGTATTTACATATTTGTGCAAGTACCCCTTCCTACCTGACCTACCACTATCTGAACTCTCACTACCTGAACAAAGGTTCCTAGTGGCTTCAGATAAATGATTTTTAGGACAGAGAATGTTGAAGCCTTCACACCTGCAACCTTCTCAGGACGGCCCTCGGGCATGGCAGCTTTCCTTCCTGTGGCCCCTCTCCCAGTCTCCTCCCATGGGCAAGGACTGCCACATGGCACAAAAGCCCAGCACTCTGGCCTCCAAAGTGGGTCAGGCCCTGTGCTTTGTGGTGCACCAGAACTGATCAGGTTGCGACAGGCCTTCCCTGAAACCACATCCTTGCTGAGCTTCCTCCCCTTCCCTGTCCTGTTCCCTTGGTCCCTTACAGGTTTTTTTCTAACAGCACTCCATTAACAAATCATTTGCATGTAAAACATCCAATGGTACCCAGACCTTGTTCTCTGATGTCATGACCAAACAAAGGAACCAGGGTTTGTCAAAGAAATGACTAATTCTATGCATGGGCCAGAATAGGTAAGAGATGAACCAGAAATACTTTGTGTGAGAAAAAGAGAAAATGCTCAAAAACAGGATGGGAACATATCACAAGGGCCCAGAAGCTAGTTTAAAGGAACTCCCTCACTGGCCAAATCTGGGAAAATGTAAGCACCACAATAATTACATACAGTAACAAATTATAAACCCCTGGAAAAATAGGAATTCATGAGTCCACACCTATAATGAATCTACAAATAAATGAACAAGAAACAAAGTGGTCTCTTGCTTACAGCAAAAGAGCAACAACCGACAATGTGGAGAAAGTGCTGGAGGCAGAAAATCACCATTCTGCAACCATTAAGGGAAGACTGAAACAAGCAAAAATCATCAATGGATACTATATCAAAAGGGACATTTCCATGAGGAATGGATATCTGCATAGTCTTAAATTAGATTGTACTCTCCACAAATTACTTATTAATTACAAGAGAGGAAAAACAAACCAAAGCAATGGGACAAGCCCCTGACTGATCAAACTTAGTATAATCTATGAGAGACAGAAAGATGTCATATACCTCCGGATGTGATACCACGAGAAAGACACGATACCACTTCTACAGTATTCTGCTGAGAACACATAACCTGGATCTAATGAAAAGTCAGGTGAACAAAAAATGAAAGCATGTTCTACTTGCCTAAAAATCTGGAGTATCTTCCCACTGTTCTCAGGATAAAATTCAAATTCCTTGAACTCATTTACAAAACATTTCCTGATTCATGATGTACAACTCTCATCACAAGTATACTCTGAGTTTAGAAATATACAGAATTTACAAGTGAGGGGAGCCTGGGTGGCTCAGTCGGTTAAGCATCTGACTCTTGGTTTTGGCTCAGGTCGTGAGCTTGCAGTTTGGTGGGTTTGAGCCTGTGCCAGGCTCTGCACTGGCAACACTGACCCTGCTTGAGATTCTCTCTGCCTCGCTCCCCCACTCAGGCTGTCTCTGTCTCTCTCAAAGTAAATAAACTAAAAAAAAAAAAAAAGAAATACATAAAATGTATAAGTTAAACATACTTTTAGCTCTGAAATACCAACGTGATTGATACTATCCAGATACAGAAGCAATAATCAAATTAAAAATTTTCTAATCAACTACATAACCTTTTACGTATGAATCACAGTGTTCTCAGAAAAGGTTCTTTAAATCTGTTTAGGTGTCTCACTTACAAAGTAAGAATTTCCTAAAGCTAATCTACCTACATCCCCATAGGAACCACTAAAAGAACCCCTGCAATCCAAATACTCTAAGAGCTGCCCTGACGACATCCTCCCAAGATATACCTTCAAATTCTACTCATGGAATATCATGAAATTGCTGATCCCACTTTCTACTCCCTGAGCCCTACAACTGTCCCATCTTCCTCCCCTTATTAGATTTCTGGAAAACACCAATAAAGTGGCACACACACAATTAAGGAAACTTCTCTCTGCTGCTATCCCTCCATCATGCAAAAGTAGAGAATGAATCCACACTAACGGACAAGGGAAGGGAAACTACCTACCCCCTAAGAGAGGGAACCATACAAGAAAAACAACAAAAAAAGAAAGGAAGCCCTTATAGTTATTAGAGAAAATAAGCAAAATTATTAGGCCCAGGTTTCTGGAGTTTGTGATCTGGGAATACAGTCATGTGGGAAAATGTATCTGGAATCTGGGAACAGCAAAGAAATAACTGGGTGTTCTTTAGTACAGCCCTTGACTTGACTTTCCATTACCAGGCTTGACTTTCCATTACCAGGCCCTTTTAAAACTTGTTATGAGAGGAGGTTAATGTCTAGAATTTTGTTGAATAAAAACAGAAATAGTTTCTGACCGGTGGAAAAGATAACCCCAAAGATGACAGTGTATGGCCTGCTGTAAACTAACCACCATTACCAAGCCATCGATCGAGGTACCATTCACGGCTAAAGAGGTAGGGATAATTTCCTCTGGAAATAGGAAGATCAGACTGATAAGAAAACAAAGCTAAAGACTAAGTCAATAAAGTGGAAGAGTTCAGAACAGCGATTTCTCCTCTACTCTGTTTGCATATTAGAACTGCCTATGGACTATTTTAAAATGTCAGAGGCTTAGCAAATTAAATCTGAACATCTGGGAGCGCAACCCACACACTAGTAGTTTTTAAAAATTTAACCTCCTCAGCCACTTTTCTTGGGTGTTGTGGACCCCCTCCAGCTTTTTCTCTCTGCATTCAAATAGTAAGAGAAAATAATGAACCTAACGAAGTACGGCTGAGAGACTTACAAAGCGTGCCTTTATTACCTCTACATTAACAGTAAGGAAAATAATCTAAATAAAACTACATATAAGTATGTAGCCTGCATTTCACTGCTGGGTTCAGAGTTTCTTGAGAAAAGTGGACCCTACGAAGTTAGTTAAAGGCTGTTGCCAAATGAAGATCAAACCTGTATGAAGATTTTGAAAAATCTAACATAAACCAGTGAAGGCAACCTACACAATGGGAGAAGATATTTGCAAATGACATATTTGATAAATATTCCAAAATATATAAGGAACTGATACAACTCAACACCCAAAAAACAAATATTCCAATTTAAAAAAGGGACGAGGAACATTTTTCCAAAGAAGACATCTAGATGGCCAACAGACACATGAAAAGATGCCCAACATCATTCATCATCAGGGAAATGCAAATCAAAACTACAATGAGATACCACCTCATGCTGTCAGAATGGCTAAAATCAAAAACACAAGAAACCATAAGTGTTGGTGAAGACGCGGACAAAAAGGAACGCCGGGGCATGCAAACTAGTGTGGCCACTGTGGGAAGCAGTATGGAGTTTCCTCAAAAACTTAAAAACAGAACTACCCTATGATCCAACAATCACATTGGGTAGTTAGCTAAAAAATTCAAAAACATTAATTCAAGGGATACATGCACCCCTGTGTTTACAGCAGCATTATTTACAACAGCCAAATTATGGAAGCAGCCTAGTGTTCATCAATAGATGAGAGGATGAAGATGATGTGGGGTGTGTGTGTATATATATATAAACATATATATCAAGCGTTGCACACACATATATATGTTTATATATATACACACACACACACACACACACATATATAATATTCCCGTGTGTGTGTATATATGATGTGTGAATCTTATTCAGCCATAAAAAAAGAATGAAATCTTGCCCTTTGGAACAACAGGCATGGAGCCAGAAAGTATAATGCTAAGCAAAATATGTCCGTCAGGGAAAGACAAATACCATATGTTTTCACTCGTATGTGGAATTTAAGACTAAAAAAACAAACAAATGAAAAAACAAAAACAAAAGAAAGAGAGACAAACCAAGAAACAGACTCTTAACTACAGAGAAACTGGTGGCTACCACAGTGGAGGTGGGTGGGGGGTGGGTGAAACAGGTGAAGGGGATTACAAGTACACCTATCACAGTGAGCACTGAGTGGTGCATAGAATTGTTGAATCACTATATTGTGCACCTGAAACTAACATACCACTATGTCAGCTATACTGTAATTCAAATTTAAAACTTAAAAAAAGATTTTTAAAAATCTAACATAGGGGCACCTGAGCGGCTCAGTCAGTTAAGCAGCCAACTTCAGCTCAGGTCACGATCTCGTGGTCTGTGAGTTCGAGCCCTGCGTCGGGCTCTGTGCTGACAGCTCAGAGCCTGGAGCCTGCTTCAGATTCTGGGTCTCCCCCTCTCTCTGCCTCTCCCTCTCCCTCTCTCTCAAAAATCAACAAACATAAAAAAATTAAAAAACCTAACAGAAATCAGTGGGAAAACAGACTTGGCTATATTCACCTCAATTGACCTAACTATCTACTCATCTACTCAGAAACACATCTACTCAGTGTGGGCACATACCACAGTATAAAAAGCAAGAGAAATAGCAAAATGTAAATCTATGCTTCAATCCAGGAACCAAACACAAATGAACTTAAACAAAAAGGTGGCTTCAATACATTTGTATTCTGGAACTTACACCGACAAGAATATTTCAAAACTTCCTACTTGCTGACTCCACTTTCTTGTTTCCCATTCCAATCTTGCTTCCATCCCTGCTTAACAAGTTTCCAATGATCATACTGTTGGCTTTGACCATAACCAACCACCCAGTTGCTAAAGTAAAAAACCTGCTAATTATCCCTAATGCCTCCCTTTGCCTCACCACCTTTATTCAACGCAACAGCAGGTCCTGTCAATTAGTCCTCCAAAACATCTACTGAAGCTTTCTATCTCTTTCCAGCTTTTCTACTCCCACTCCAGGCCAAGACACTAACATACCTAGCCTGGACCACTGCCACCATCTCTTAACCCGTCTCCCTGCTTCCACTCAGGACTCCTCCACACTGCATGCTACCACTGCAGCCAGAATAGTAAAGACATCATTTCTATTGTGCCACTGCCCTCATTTTTTTTTTTAATTTAAAGTAATCTCTACACCCAACATGGGGCTCAAACTCACAATCCTGAGATCAAGCGTTGCACACTCCACTGACGGAGCAGGGGAGCCAGCCCTGTCACTGTGCTCTATAGAAGCCTCCAGAGGCTTCTGAGGGGTGCCTGGGTGGCTCAGTCAGTTGAGCCCCACGATGGGCTCCATGTTCACAGAGTAGAGCCTGCTTGGGATTCTCTCTCCCCCTCTGTCTCTCCGCCCCTCCCCCACTCACGTGCACGCTCTCTTTCAAAATAAACAAACATTAAATGAATGAATGAATGCAAGCCTCCAAAGACTTTTGATAACATCAGGAAAAGTCCAAATGCTTTCTTATCAGGGCCTTCCAGGTCCTGCAGCATCTAGCTCCTGCCTACTTTCCCAACATCCCTCCTTATGAACCTCCTCCACGCTCTGGCCCTCATTCCAAACATTTTAAGCATTTGCTGCTTCTGACTGCCCAGCATACTCTTTCCCTACCTCTTCACATAACTGCCTCCTCTTGTCCTTCAGATTCCAATTCAAAGGACACTTCCTCATAGAGCTCTTCACTGCCTACTCTGAGGTCAGTCCTCTTTTCCCCACCTACCACATGATACTGCTTATTTTCTTCATGTTGACCATAATCTGGCAAAGTATATATGGGGGTGCAGGGGTGGGCTGTCTTCTTTCTTCTACCATTGTATGCTTGTGACATATAATGGGCACTCCCGTTTTTGTTTTCATCAGAGGCATGGTCTATAGCATGGACCCGGAAATGAAATTACCAGGGCTCTATTCCAGCTTGGGCTCTACCAGCAATTAGCAGTGTGGACGTGGGCACACCACAAGATTGAGTGGGTTAAGAGTAACTGGACAGTAAGAAAGTGGAAACAGCAAGTGAGACTTTTTTCTAAATTTCATGTATCTAAAACTCAGAATATAGACATATGAAAGCCTTTGACCTCTCTGAGTCTGTCTCCTCATTTGTAGATTACTTTGAATGTCACTTTCAGCTCAGATGCACTAGAATTGTAACAGGCGTCAATCTACTTTCCAACCTAATTTTTCTTACCCCTCATTTACACTCTGCAACTAAATATCACACAGTGATATTTTACCACCTATACATTTGTTCATTCTGCCGCCTCCTCTCCAAGTCCAACCACTGGAAATTATCCTTTAAAGGCTAGATCAGGGGCGCCTGGGTGGCGCAGTCGGTTAAGCCTCCGATTTCACCCAGGTCACGATCTCGCGGTCCGTGAGTTCGAGCCCCGCGTCGGGCTCTGGGCTGATGGCTCAGAGCCTGGAGCCTGTTTCTGATTCTGTGTCTCCCTCTCTCTCTGCCCCTCCCCCGTTCATGCTCTGTCTCTCTCTGTCCCAAAAATAAATAAACGTTGAAAAAAAAATAAAAAATAAAATAAAAAATAAAGGCTAGATCAATTATTAATGGCCTCATAAAGTCTGTTCCAATCACCTGGCCCAAAATTGGTGTGCTTGTGAAGTGTTCCAGAAATTTTTATGCTTTAAATTAGATTAGTCCCTAATCTCTCTCCACCTCAGTTTTATAATCCATGAAATGGTCTACAATATCACATACCATTGCTGGATAATTGAGAATACTTAGCTTGATAATAAAGCGTTCAAAAAATGTATTATTTGTTGGCTACAGATATTTTCCGCTCTTCTTGAGAGCTACCAAATGAGTTTTCCATTTCTGAATCTCCAAACGTTTGAAGCCATTACTCCTCCCAACGCCTTATGAATAGTTTTCCTATTCATAAAACGAAGGGCGTGGACTAGACCAATCACCACCCCTTCAAAAACGAAGTCCTCTATACTTACATGAATAGTCTACAAAGATACCGTACGTGAGCTTCTGTAACACAAACAGCTTAAAGCAAAGGCAGCGCAGGTGAGCTTCTTTAAGGACGGGAATTCGAGGGAAACTACTCCCTCATATAGAAGTGGGCTGGAAGCACTAACTGATCGAGACTCTGGGGATCCTTTCTAAAGAAACTGACCCCTGCCACAATGACGGGTCCTTTGGATTGTTGTTTTTAAGTTATCTTACAGATACTTAAAGGAGTCAGTACCCGCCCCCCGCCCCCCAGAGGGACGAGAAAGATGAGACCAGCCGCGTTAAGAAGGAAATGTTTGTAAGACAAATGGACGACCGCTTGGACAACAAACCCAATGCCTTTCACCTAACCCTAACCCCAAGGAGCGAGCCGATGACCCAAGACTGCAGGGAAGACGCTGGGGCCGCCAGAAACCCTAAAGCGGCCAGCCGGGCGGGCGTGAGCAGCCGTCTGCGGAAGCGGTGCAACCTCAGCGCTCGGCACCTTTCCCAGACCGGTACCCAGCCGCAGGACCACAGTTAGGGACCCGGGCCGGGACTCCTCAGCAAACCCCGCGTCCCGCCCCCGTACCTGCGGGGTCGAGCGCCATCGCGGCTGGAGGAGAGGAAAGCAGCCCGCGGCCGCTCCCGGGCAGGGGGAGGGAAGGGGAGGAGCCTGGGCTGGGAGGCACGTGCGGCCGCCCGGAGCTTCCCTGAGGTGGAGGAAGCCACGGAGGAGGAGCGCAGTGCCCTTCGCGGAGCCCGGCAGACAGGCCCCTTCCCTTCCTTCTAATTTCCCGAGTCGCTACTTCCGCTGCGCATTGCGCCTGCGCCCTTCTGGCCCCACCCCGAAGCCTGGAACGGACTTTGCCCAGGGAATGACTGGGAAGGGGGCGTGGCCTTGTGTGCCTTGGGGGCGGGCTGTCTCAGAGGCTCGGGGCCTCGCTTGGGGCGGAGCGCTAGCGCCCGCTTGCAGACCCGGGTCTGCGGAGACCCGAGCCGAAGCTGCTGGCCTTTGGGACTGCGCCTCCCGTGGCGACTAAGTTCACGGCCAAACCCTTCCCTCCGCTCCCGTCTTCGGAAGACGGAATGAATCACCCTGTTTATTTTATCTTCGTTAACGTTCATTCATTCATAAATTTCTATTTCATGCCTGCCAGGTTCCAGCCACGGTTCTGAATACGAGGGGTAAATACCTAAATAAAAATAAGGGCCCTATTCTCGAGAAGAATCGTGTTGGCAGGGGAGTCAAATACAAGCAACACGCTGTTAAACGTCATAAACGCCACACGTGCAAGATATGAACAGCTTGTTCTATAGAGGTGGTATAGTTCGTACAGTATCATTATTTGTCCCACAAATCAGCAGCCTGTGGCTTCCCTGGAGGGGAAAATTAAAAAAATGGGCTCTAGGACATATTGTCCTTAGGGCGTACAGCCTGATTTGGGTGATATTACAAATCCCGATTCTGCCAGTTAAAGCCGTATGTTTTTCAGAAAAAATGAAGGAAGGTGACAGCTATACTCCAGAAGAGCCCCAACTGCCCTCTTCTCGATAAAAGAAACTTTCTGGTGGCAGTTATGCTCATTTCCGCTCACCAACCGGCCTTCAGAAATGCTTCCTTGTCACATCCATGGTCAGCTAGTTCGAGCCTCCAAAGGGTGAGGTGCGGCCCGGGACAGATGGGACAGATGTTAGAAAAACAAGGAGCAGCTGCTTCTTCCCTGGGAGGGATTTAGAGCTTTCAAAATGATCCCCTCCCCACCTACCTGCAGTCCCTCCTCCCCTGCTGCTGCTTCAGCCTGGTCAGTTGGCAGAAAAAGCAGCCACAGTCGAGCCGGTTGGGAAAGTGGGTCTCTGCCCAGCAGGTCTTCCGTTTAAGGGCCTATTTGGGCATAACGGCCCTTATTACAGCTGTAGGTTGAGGTGCCAAGGTGAAGAATTAATGTTTCACTCAGCCAGGCAGGAAAGCAGGTCTGTTTTCTTGTGTGTTTTATAAATGGGTTTTGAAACATACCAAATTCATTCTGATGCCCCTTTTCTTTTTCTGGAGATGGAAGATTTAGTTTAGAAAATAAATCTTTTTAAGGAGATGAGGTGGGGTATAAAGACACAAGCCAGACATTCACACTTGGGTGATTACACTAAATTTTCCTATATATGCAAAAGGATGTCAGGGAGAGCTTTAGTCAGAGACCTAAGTACCTCTACCGGAATCCTGCATCACCACCTAGTAGATCTGTGACTTGAATGAATTCCAGCGTTTCTTTGGACTTTAGTTTCTAATTTGTAAAGACGTTGTGAGGAATAAATGTGTTATCATTTAACACTGTTTCAGTCGCTGAAAACCCACTTGATGGCCTTTGCCATAACTGAGTATTGCTTGAAGCTTTATTATTTAATATTTTTATTTAAAGTAACTCACTGAAAAAAACAAACTCAGATGGGCACTATCTACTTCAGCTTTATCCTATGCAATAATATCTGTAAAATCATGGGTTTTGTGTGTCCCATAAAATGGACTGTTAGACATCTCACACTATGAGAAGCACTAGCATCTCATTGCCTGGTACATAACAGCGTGCCCCTCTCCTGTCTCATAGATCTCCTTGATCTATGAAATTAGATCATCGGGCGGCAAAGTCTCTATAAAGTACCTGGGAAAGATAACTCATGTATTAAAAACTAAATCATAGAAATGTAATTGGTAATTCAAAACAAATTTCCTAAGATAGCACATTATTTAAAAAAAAAATTTTTTTTTAATGTTTCTTTCTTTCTGAGAGGGAGAGAGAGAGACCAAGTAGGAGTGAGGGAGGAGCAGAGAGAGAGGGAGACACAGAATCTGAAGCAGGCTCCAGACTCTGAGTTGTCAGCACAGAGCCCAACGTGGGGCTCAAACTCACAAACTGAGCCGAAGTTGGACACTCAACTAACTGAGCCACCCAGGGACCCCTAAGATACGGATAGTTCTTTGAACAATAGCTGAAATAAGAACATAAAGGGGAGGAGAGCACACTGTCCTGGAAATGAGGAAATCTGTATCAGCCAAGCATGATCTCTAGGGCTCAGACAATATGTGGTACCTAATGGCCGCACAGTAGCTTTTCACAAAGGACTGAATGCCAGAGTGGCTAGGAAGGACTTGAAAGATGAAGTAGAAATTATGGTTGGCCTTGAAAGATGGGTAGCATGAGTCAGCAGAGAAGAATGTATGTCACACTAGGAGAAAAATAAGCAAAAATGTCTGAGATTTGAGGTGTTCTTGAGGGACAAATGAAGCATGGAAAAGACAGAAGGCAAGAAATAAAAACATACATGCAAAAGCAAAAGCATAGGGGTAGGAAGCCCAGGGCTGTGTGACAGTCATGTTGGAGGGCAATGTCTGACGCCATTCATTGAGGATTTGGGAAGCTAGGATACTTACGAATGCGACTGAAAATGTCAGAAGAGCCAGATGCTCAAAGCCTTAAACATTAGGCTGAGGCGTGTTTGAAGCTGTAACGGGTCAGGGGCTGTTGAAGGTTAACAAGTAGAAAAATGGCCTTTTGTCAAAGTGATGTGTTTTAAAGACGATTTTGCATAGGATAGATATAAGTGGTGACGAGAGACGCAGGGGGTAAGCAGAACGGTAAGGAGCTTTTGTAATAGTTCAGGCAGGATCTGAAAAGAGCGTGAACTAGTCTATGTGGCTATGTAAAAGACAGGATGGATGTGAATGAATGTAACTGGGAAGGAAAAATCCATTCTTCATAATCGACCTGGAAGAATAGAACAAGGAGTCAAGAAGGACTGCTAGGCGATTCCGTTCCTTGGAAAATGTACACAGACAAATGAGAAAATCATGGCCATGCACCCATTCATGCCTCAAATGATCTGCTCTTGATCCTCATTACTGGGGAGCCAATACTGAGACGGAGAGACCAGTTAGGAGGAAACTTCAATGACCCGAGGGAATATTTGATCCATGGCAGAGCATGTGAAAGCAGAGAAGTGAGGGGCTTAGTATGTAGACTAGACATAAGCACACACACACACACACACACACACACACATACATATCTCTTAGTCTAACATCTAAGGAATTCGCAGGTACAAACAAATATCTTAATTGTTTATTGCCTCAATTCTAACTAGATCTAGCATAATTTTTGGCTCTATGTGGATACCTATTAGTTACAATAAAGGTTGAGATAACCCCTGCTTGCTTCCAACTCTGCCCCAAATCAGAATTAAAGATTTCACCTATTGCTTTGTTCTGCCCTGTCTTTGAGCCAATGAGAATTACATTTGGAGGAATATTAGAAGCCCCATCCCTACCAGTACCTGAAGTTTGAAATGGCTAGCCAACTTCTTGGCTGGAAGATCACTATCCGAGGGGTCCTGGTGGCCTTGTCTGCTTACTGAGCTGCATGATTTAGCTCCCAGCCCCCAGGGCCTGTGCCTTCTCCTTTTTCGATAGGCACAGGTCCAGATTGGTACTTCTATTCGTTTGTTAGGGCCGCCATTACAAAGTACCACAGAATGGTTGGCTTAAACCACAGATTTTCTCACGATTGGAGTCTGGAAGTCCAAGATCAAGGTATCTGTAGGTTTGGTTTCTTCTGAGGCTACTTTTCTTGGCTTACAGGTGGCCATTTTCTCTTTGTCACTTCACATAGTCTTCTGGATGTGCGTTTCTGTGTCCAAATTTCCTTTTTATAAAATAAGGAGACCAATCATATTGGATTAGGGCCTACCTTGATGACATCATTTTTAATTCATTTTCTTTATAAAGACCCTATCTCCAAGTACAGACACATTCTCAGGTACTTGGCTCAGGACTTCAACATATAAATTTTGGGGGGACACAGTCTAGTTCTTTACAAGGACCAGAACATTTCCCGGAATCCCAAATCACTTGGCTAGAGCCCTGACAACTTGCCTAGATTTAGCCTCTCCCCAGAACAATATACTTTGTCCCTGACTTCCTGGTGGCTGAATAGGTTCTGCTTTGCTATGGCTCATTCCACTAACTCCACCTGGCTCTGTAACATATCTTTATTTCATCTGCCAACAGTACTGTTGTAACTCTTAGTCTAAGATCTACCCGCCTTTGCAGAGATGTTTCCAACAGTCTCCTAACTTCTCTCTGGTCCTAGGCTGATTCTCCTGCTATCCATTCTTTCTAACTCATTTCACCCACAACAGCAAATATGATCATAAAATTTCTTATGTAAAATCCCTCAGTGGTTCCTCATATACATAAAATCCAAACCGTCTCCTTTAATAACATTCATGAAGCCTTTGACGGACTAGTCCCCCCATCTAATACATCATCTTTTCACAACCAAAAGGTTTCTGCTTGTACTGCCACTGTATGAACCTATAGCAATAGTTTATAAAGTATCTGTGGAGACTTTTCTGTGCACTATCCCAGTAAAAGAGGTAAGATTCTGTATTGAATGTAGAAACTTAAAACTGATTTCAGAAAGAATGTATAGTTGGGGTGCCTGGGTGGCTCAGTTGGTCAAGCGTCTGACTGTTGATTTCAGCTCAAGTCATGATCTCACAGTTTGTGAATTGGAGCCCCACATAGGGCTCTGCACTCCCAGTGCAGAGCCTGCTTGGGATTTTCTCTCTCTGCTCCTCCTCTGTTTGTTCTCTCTCTCTCTCTCTCTCTCGATAAATACATAAACTTAAAAAAAAAAAAAGAGTGTGTAGTGGAAAGAGAGGGACTTTGGAACCAAACAGAGCTAAATTCTAATTCCTCTTGCCTTCTTTTACTTTTTAACTTTTTTATTGAAAAAAGTTATACTTTCAGGGATCGTTTCTATAGTTCATAACTTTTTTATTGAGATATAATTTATATACAGAAAAGGGAACAAATCTTTGTGCAGCTGAAAAAATTTTCATGTATGGATACACTTTTGTACCACACCTGTGTCAAGACCTAGAGCATTTCTAGTCATCCAGAAGTTTCCTTGATACCTCCTCTTAGTGAAGCCCCACATAAAAATAACTATCTCCTGACTTCTATGAGAATTGATTAGTTTTGTCTGTTTTTGAACTTATATGAAAGTAACAGTGCAGTGTAACCTACCATTATCTGGTGTCTTTTGCTCAACTCAATACCTGTGAGACTCATTCACATGGTTGAATGTATCTACATATCTGCTTTCCCACTTCTAATTTAGATTTGGTAAATCGTTTCTCCCTCTGAGCCTCAGTGTCCTCAGTCACACCATCCCCACCTAATTTATTTGAGCATTAAAGAAAACCTGCAACAAACAGTGATAGCGGTTTCTAGCACACGGTAGGCCATTGCTAGATTCTAGCTATTGTCGCTGTGATGATTATCTTTTATTTTTAGAATTCAGTTCTTTTGAACTATTGCACTATATTCGGGGGTTTTTTGATGTAATACTTCAGAGCTACTCTGCCTTCAAGGCTGAAATCTGGGTAACAATATGTTTAAATCAGTATTATGTGAACACCCTTCAAATGAACAAAGGAGATTTAACAGTGTGCCCTATCACTTATCAGGTGAGAAAAAAAAAGTGTGAAAAAAAAATCACCTCTCACCTCTGTGGAAGGTTTTTTTATGTTTTATGTTTTGTTTTTACTGTGAATTATTTTCTGGGTGGCCTCCTTTAAGCAGACCACAATTTTTTCTAGGGTCGCAGACTTCTATTCCTAAAAAATGCTAAAAAAAAAATGATAATAAAGATAATGGTAAGACTATGACATGAGTTATATTGGATTTCTCTTACCTTGTCTTGTGCAGATGCCATGATCCTTTGTAGAATTTCTCACAGGAGCTGGCAAAGTTGACAAACAAAAACAGAAGTGCTTTTCATTGTGCAGTGTGTCTGAAATGACAATGACATTCTGGTTAGATGGCCAGCTGCACTGAAAACATCTCAAGGATCTTTTGCTTATTTAGAGAAAATAAAGTTAGTGAAAACTAACAACTCATTCCAGATGTTTCTGCACCATTGATCTGTCAGAGGACAAACTTCCTGAGTTTATTACCCACTCCTCCCCCAAGACGGAGAACCTTCCATGCGCCAGGCACTGTGCTGAGTCCTGGAATGAATAAGTAAGATGAAGTCCTTGCCCTTAAGGAACTCAGAGTACAGGGGGTGTAAGACAAACACATGAACAAATAATTACAGTCCAACATGTTAGAAGATGATGCGGGAACCCAGAGGGTGAAATTAATTTGACTTTCAGAAGACAAACATAAACATGAACATTAATGCTTATATTTGAAGTAACTTCTTAAAAATTATTCAATAAGAGAAAGACAAATGGAGTCTTAGTCGATAGCATTTTGCTGTATAGAATAGGCATAGGTTAATCATCATGTACCACAAATATGGTTGAAATAGCTAGATTGGCCACTATTAGTTGGGACCACATAGACAACATCCAAGGACATAAAAATCAAGTGTTGAGAATTCCTATCAAGTTTCGATGCTTTCTCCCTAGTGATGCGCTCAGACAAAACAATCCTATATCAT